>NC_068937.1:116412890-116736224 GCF_016801865.2 Culex pipiens pallens
GACTACCGTAAACATTTGTAATTATAATAACTTGGGACTCCAGCAACCAATTTCAACCAAACTTTGGGACAATGCACATAATGGTCAGTCAAACAAAACGTGTTTGTTATTGTTTACATTACGTGTTTTCATTTTGGTTTATTCAAGGTCAAACATTAAAACGCGTTTTTCTCGGAACGTCAAAACGGCGGGTGCGACAAGATAGCACGACTACGTCGAACTACTAAAGTGGAGCCAAAATGGAGTCAATTGACATTTAAAAAATGTTAAAAAATGTAAACAAAGTCGAAATTTCCCAGCATCCTCTAAAACAGCCAAACGTAAAACACACCCACCCATCGAAAAGTGAACGACGTAGTTTCGGGGAAAAATGTTTCCCAGTGGTATTTAATGAACATTCTTCGCATATCTCAGGTTCCATTGTTCCTGTCCGATGCCGGCGTTCCTCACGTGATGTGGGTGAGGTGGAAAAAAGATCTTTTTTTTTGTCTGCCAGAACAACGAGAACTTTGAAACAACTGGGTAGCGTTTTTTTTTTGGTTCTGCTGAATGTGGGCGATTCTGATTGTCGGTTTCCGTGAGAATGATAAATTCAATAATAGGTGCATTGTTTTGGGAGAAGAATGAAATCGAGCCGGGAACAGTGTTGCCATTTGGCATTACGGTGGCTCAGCTTTTTTCGTAGAAAGAGTTTGCAGAATTTTGAGGACATCTGAATTGATCCATTTTCTGTAATAATGATTTATTTATCATCAAAAATTCATGAGCTCATCAGCTTTGTAAACTTGATCAAATCACATCAAAATCACCCCCTCAAAAAGTCTTCATCTTCTCAGCCAATCTTTGCCCGGAAATATCACGCACTTTACATTCATCAAACCCCCACCGCAGCTGACACACGTGTGTGTACGCCACGATGAGGTAAGCGCTCCATTCATCACGGAATTTAATTAGCTCAAATATTTGCGCGAAAATTTGAAACCACGGGGCGCGTCCCCCGCTGGAAAATCACACACGTTCACCAAATTGTCAAATAACAATCAAGATTTATGATCCTCCTTCCATCAATTTTGCGGGACTTTAATTGAGCGTGTAGTCTTGCCTGATTTTCGTCGCGAAAATGAGGATGATCCTAATCAAAAAGAAGAAGAGCGACAACAAGCCAGTGGATGTGGTTTTGCTACGAGCTAACGCCCGAAAGTAGGCTACCCGCACGACAACGACAACACCGCGCGTATGACAAACCAAATCCTTTTGGCTTCCACGTGGTGGCCTAAATCTTGCCCGAAACCATGACGGCATGAGAGGAGATAAATGGCTGCAGATAATCGACCTCCGGCCTGCCGGTCGATATTCAGCCTTGCCTCAGAGGATGTCCTCGGTTTTTGTCCTCGAGAAAAAAAAAAAAAAAATAAGACCAGTGAAGCCAGGCTTAGAATTTATTATAAGACCCACACACACACTGTTTGGCTTTCGTATTAGCGTTGAACGTTATATAATCGGCGCAATTATACGGGGAGATTTTGCTGACGAGGCCAAGTTTTGCCAGGTTGTCTGCCGTACGGAGGCTGCTAATCTTGGAATAAGTTGGACCGGAAGCGCTCTAAACTGGGTCGAGCGGTGGGATTTAGGGAAGCAAAATGTCTTCCCAAAAGACGTGGTTTCGTTTGTAGTGGTGAAAGTTAAATTCTCGTCTTTTTCAATACTGACTTGAGGCACAGACGATACCAGATAGCGCTATCAATCACTGTTTGTTGGGATTGTTAAATTATCCTATTTAAGGTTTCTTTTTTGAGGCGATTGAGGGAAAAGTTGGGAGATTGTTTTAAATCGAATGCTTTCACGGTGTATTTTTCCGAGAACATTAAGATAAAAAATTCGGCAATGTCTTATATTTGGCACCATGAAAGAAGGGCTCTTTCCCGACATATTGCGGGGTCCGGCGAAATATTTCGTCGGGGGGTCTAGAGCAACTTTTTTTTTAAGATTTTTTTTCGATTTTATAGGATTTTTCTTCAGTGTGCGTGGCCGAATGGTTACGCTGTCCGCTTTGTAAGCGGATGATTCTGGGTTCGATTCCCATCTGCTCCAACCTTTCATCGGATGAGGAAGTAAAATGTCGGTCCCGGCCTTGGTTGTTGTTAGGCCGTTAAGTCATTCCAGGTGTAGGAGTCGTCTCCATGCCATAAGTACAAACAACACACCAAACCAAATCTACTCTAGTGGAATTGTTGGAAAGGTTCCTTGGAGTAGAAAGAGGTTTGAGTGCTCTCCCCATTCAAGCCTTCGGACTCCTAGGTTCGAGCAGAAACTTGCAATAGAGACCACAAAAGACCCGGGGGTCGTTAATGTGGATGGTTTGATTTTGATTTTGATTTGAGGATTTTTCTTCAGAAAAATCGATAGAAATCGATGGGTTCATGTAAATAGCCATCAAATTTCTTATGAATGTGCCTCAAGTGACTCTTAATTACATATTTGACCTGAAATCAAATTTTTCCAACCAGAATTTACCAGATTTCTACACCCAAAGTTAAAGAACGAGGGGATAGTCCTCACGAAATGAAACGTGAGGAAAGTGCTATTTTGCGAGAGTATAGTCCTCTCGCGTGTTCATTCGTTCATTGGAACAGTTCATCCTATTGAGTGGCTTATATGGACACATGACCGCCACTTTGTCACCTAACCATGGTGGTCCATACGGCAAAGGCACGGTTCAATATGCCGGAGGTCTCGGGTTCGTGTCTCGGTGCCGGTACTTTTTTTTGATAGATGAACTTTTTTTGAAGATGAACCCATGAGTAAAGTACTCTCGGCAATTTCGGGATTTATTCTCTCAGTCCGCACACAGTACCATTTTACTACCGAATCGTGCTCTTTATTCTCTCGTATGCAGATGCCCAGTTCTGGGTGTAGCTTTCTTTGAAATAACCTCAACATCCATGTTGGAAACTAGAGCGTTCAATTTTCCGGGGTTACAAAATTCCCGGGAAACGGGAAATTTTCAACAAATTTCCCGGGAAATTTCGGGAATTCCCGGGAAATTTGAAACTTAACGAAAATTATCCTGATCCTGTTTCTGATAAATCTTTTGCGACAAAATTGTATTGAACAGCAACTTTAATGGTCAAAATGAGTGTGAGGATCAATTAATGGCTTGACTGCTTTTCAAAAATCATGCAACTTTGAGAAAATATATAAACTTTCTATTTTGTATGCCGTCTTTCAAATCGTCCATAATAAAAGAAAAAAAAATATTAGTATTTTTGCTGTAATTAAAAAAATCTATGCTCCAGAACCTTAAAATTGCTTTTAAATTTGTCAAGTTAAAATGAAAAAAAAAAAATCATGCAGAAATTTTGTTTGTCATGACAAACAATTTATCGCAGAACAAGTACTTTCAACTTGTAATTAAATAAAAAATCATTGAATTTACCTTAACAATCTTATTTATAGCACTTCTTAATTTGAAACACTTTTTCATGAAATCACAACTCATAGTATTCAAATATTTGGAGCGAGTTTTTTTTTTAAATATAGTTGCATTCTTTGGGTAAATTTTATATGATACGAAGTTGTTTTTTAATGGTTTTTCATGGTTTTATAATATGAATTTAGTAATATATGGTATTATATATGGTATTCAGCCTAATAAATTTATTGGAATAAAATAATTTTGAGCAATTGTGTTAAACGATATTTTGTCATATTTATCAATTTATCAGTTCAATTTTCATGTTCCAATCTCAATGTTGATCTTGGCCGGAAGATGTAAGTATCTTATTTTCAAATGATATTACAAAAAACAACGTTTAAAAGGTTGTAAAAATAAAATAGTTTATATTTATTCCGTAACACCGTAATTTTTGTTGTCCAACATATTGTACGATCTGTTCCTAGCTGGACTCGGTCGCTCGAAACGACCGGCGACTCAACGACCGACGAAATAGCCGGCGGGCCAGATGCGGGCATAAAAATGTCAAAATCTCTTCCCCCCTCACTTCGTCTCACCATCCAGCTGCAGCTTTGTTGACAAACAAACGGAGCACGCGGTCGCATGATGGCGGCATCGAGCCAGAATTAGGGGTGATCATGTGATTAAAAATGAAAGTTTTTTCAAGAAAAATACTATTTTTCCGACCGAATAAAAAAATTGCGAGCATGTTTAAACAATTATTCCTGATGTCGGAGAAGTGATAAAAAAGCAAAATTTTAATCCATAATTTTTCTACAAATTGATTTTTTTCACTTCAACTGGGAATCCCTAAGTCTATCCACGACCTTTTCCAATGACCGTGAGAAGATGCCAGAAAATCCAGCTACGAGCTAAATCCACAATATAAGCAAACAATATTCCTAGTGGTGAATGCTTCAGAAATAAATATTATCTGAATGGGACCATCCATAAACCACGTGGACACTTTTTTGGGAATCTCAACCCCCCCCCCCTTCGTGGACAATTGTCCATACAAAAAAAACTTTTTTGTATGGAGCGTGGACAATCGCTTAACCCCCCCCCCCCTAAGTGTCCACGTGGTTTATGGATGGTCCCAATCAAACCTTGACAATTGGGTCCTAAAATGAAGCTTAAATTGCTGATATTATTGTTTACAGCGATAAAGCTTATTTTTCTGAGTACAATGACCCTTTTGAAACCACAAAGAGTTTAAAATGGATTTTAAAAATCAATTTGGAAAAATTAACCTCGCGGTCCTTCTTGACAGAAAAGTTCCTACTTGACAGCTCGTTCCAAGGGGACCATAGTTGATCCATCGAAAAAATGTTGTATTGTAAATTTTTTTTTTTTTGCATTAAAATGAAAAAAAGTGATCAGAAATGGTTTTTAATCGCGTTTTTTACCGTTGTACATAAAAATTTACATATGGCTTTAGTACTCAATTTCATTTTACAGACAAGCTGATTAGTTCAATATGAACAGTGTGTTGAAATAAATAAAATCAAATAATTTCAAAACATTTGTGTCAAAAAGGTAGGAAAATGTATACTTCTGCTTGTATTTCGGGAATTCCCGGGAAATTTACAAATTTCCCGGGAAACGGGAAATATTTTTTTCCGGGAAATCTCGGGAATTCGCGGGATTTTTTTTCCCGGGACGGGAAATTGGACGCTCTTTTGGAAACCTCAATATGACCAAATAAAAATCTTTTCTTTGTATAATTTGTCATACAACTACGGTAACAGATTGTCCGGAAACAAATTCAAGCTTAAACCATTGCTAAACTTTGAGTATTTCTGTTAAAAGCTATTTATTACCCAAAAGCTTCCCAAAATTATTTTTTCAATCCTCTGCCATACAACACTAAAATGATTAAAAACATTTTCGAATCAATCACATTGTAGAGAACCATTTTCTGAACAATTCCCATAAAAATTATCAATTTTGGATCAATATAAGCAGAGATATACGTAAAATAAAAAGTGACTTTCTCCAAAAATTCTGGATTAAATTCCCATTCAAACGATGAACACTGCCAACTATGATATTTTTAAGGACGAAAAAAATTTGCTAAAACATAAAACTTATATAAATTTTGATGAAATTTATTTAAATTATTTTGTAAGAATCATTAAAAAAAACTTAGTAGGCGGTTTGCACCGTTTTCACGTTATAATCAATTTTAGGTAACTTTTTTGAAATTGTCGCAGTTTTTCATGTTTTTTAATTAGTGCACGTGTTTGCTTTTTTGAGCTTTGTTGATACGACCTTTAGTTGCTGAGATATTGTCATGCAAAGGTTTTAAAACAGGATAGTTAATGTTTTCTAAGTCTCACTCAAACAACCCACCATTTTCTAATGTCGATATCTCAGCAACTAATGGTCCGATTGACAATATTAAAATTTTCCGATCTCTTCGAAAAAAATATTTTCAAAATTTTTAAACCAAGACTAACATTTGAAAAGGGCGTAACATTGAATGTTTAGACACCAAATCGATCAAAAAAGTCCTTCAAAAGATACAGATTTTTGAATTTTCACACATCATTTTTGTATGGACAACTGCCAAATTTGTAAGGAAAATTATATGGACAAACTAAGGATGCAAAATGGCTTCTTTGGGCATTCCGAAAGCACTACAAAAGTTTCAGCCGGATTGAAAAATACAAAAATTAAAATTCTAGAAAAATATTTTATCACTTATTTTATTTAATGAACGAATCTTATAAAATTTTGTTTTAAAAGCTGGATTTTTTTTGGGGATTCAATACTTATTGCTTTAAAGCTTGTAAACGAACATAGTTATACATTGAGATTGACGAGAAGGATTGGTCTCTTTGGGATTTGATTTTTTGAGATATTAACTGAGTCATTCACGCAGAGACTTTGTGACTCAATGACTCAATCTTAATAGTATTATTCCATTTGGCCTTCAAGCTAACTTTTCCCAACTTTCCAGACAGTCTTTAAGAAGCTAGCGAATACCGTCAACAACTGCGCTGAAGCGATTTTTCCCACGGTTCCACCCCTAAAACCATCACCGCCCCTCCCTGGAAGACGACGACAGCCGGAACGACCAACGGAATCTGTAATTAAGACTATCGCGTACTCGCTGGGAGGGCTCGGTCGGGGTGGGAAAGAGGACTTATCGGTTTACAACGCAAACAAATGGTGTCTCGTGCTTTTTCTTGCCTTGGAAACAATTTTCGGGAGGGGGTTGATTTTCTGTGGAAAAGTGAGTTTTCCACTGTTGAAAGTTTTTGTTTTGGCTATAATTCCTCGAAAGTGTTTTCCAGTCGTGCAATTTGGAGTTTCTCTTGAATTTGAGATGCTCTTGCTTGGTTAACATGAAAGATTTAACTTTCCACAGATGATTTTTATGTTATTTTCAAATACTACATTATTTTCAATATCGCATTCCCCCTGTAATTGTCCGCATCCCTTCAATTCAGTACCTCACCAACCAGAAATAATCTCACTAATGATTTATCATTTAATTTGGCTCTATCTCGGCACGCCGCCTGACAAACCTCAAAGTCACCACGCCATCACCAGGCCACAAACTTGTCAGCACCCCGCAAGGGGGAAATGCGTTCCTGGAAGACCAAAGGGAAATTCATTATCTTGATTTTGGCCAACCCCCACTCGAGTCTTCCCCCAACATCAACAAAAAAAACTTAATATTCAGACTTATTTTCGCTTCCCCATTTTTTGGCCTGTCAAAATATCGGGAGAAGGCCTGGTCAACGAGGTTGAACTCGCTTGATTTTTTTTTCATTCGCCCCTGCAGAGCCGTTGAAGCTGAGGGTCGAGCCACGCCGCGCGGGAAAATGGCCATTAATCACCACACTGACTGGTGGACTTTTGGAGTGAAATGTAGGGTAGGGAAAGAGGAGGAATGAGAATTTCGAAGAATATATTTTTTTCTGGGTGCGCTGAAACGAGCTGAAGTTCCACATTTGAAATTAAAATTTTTCCTCCTTGTTGGTGCACGCAGGGGAATGACTTATGGGTGAAAATTTTTGTCAACAAGCTTTTATGGACTTATGGCGTTTCTGGGAGGGAAATTTACATTTCGTCGCCATCGTGCTCACTTGTCGTACGTGCATTTTGGGCCAAATTGTGTTAAGAACGCCATTTTGTGCATCTCACAATGCCTCACCTTTTGACCTTCACAGATCCCCAAAATTCGATTTCAATCCTGAGATATTCAACAAAAACCGAAAAAACTCCGTGCATTTTTGTCACTTTACATATGTAAGTAGTTTCAATCTTGTCGTGCTGTCTTGTCACTCCCTGAAAATTGATGTAAGTGCGACAATTGTTCAAAGGGATTTCAGGCCAGAACGCGTTTGACGCACGTACAAGTTAGACTACCGTAAACATTTGTTATTATAAAAAAGTGTCTAGAGCGTCCAATTTCCCGTTCCGGGATTTCCCGGATAAAAATATATCCCGTTTCCCGGGAAATTTGTAAATTTCCCGGGAATTCCCGAAATACAAGCGGAAGTATACATTTTCCTACCTTTTTGGCACCAATGTTTTGAAATCATACAAAAAATAATAATTAGAGAACCTTATTTGATTTTATTCATTTCAATCTATTGTTCATATTGAAATAATCAGCTTGTCTGTAAATTTCATGTCAAGGTTTAATTCAGATAATATTTATTTCTGAAGCATGCACAGCTAGGAATATTGTTGGCTTATATGTTGGCCAATAAAAATAACGCTATTATGGAATGAAGATTACCAATTTTATTTTTGACAACCTATTTAAACTATTTTTTTTTGTTATACCATTTGAAAATAAGAAATTCACCATTTTTGTTTCCATTGATCAAATTGGTTGAAACATTGAATTGACATAATCAAATTTAAAAAAAGGGTTGTTCGAGAAGAATTTGTTTAAAAGTATTCGAGAAATAACTGTTTGAAGTTATAAATTTTAAATATGAAAAATATCGTTTAATTTCAACCACTTTAACACTGTGAAAATTATTTTTATCTAATTAATTAAAATATAAGAACATCTAACTTCGTATCACATGAAATTCACCTAAAGAATTTAACCATTTTTCAAAAACTCACTTAAAATATTGTAAAACTTTGAGTTGTGATTTCATGAAAAAGTGTTTCAAGTTAAATAACGCTAGAAATAAGATTTTTAACGCAAATTCAACAATTATCTATTTATTCACAAGTTAAAAATACTAATTTGCCATGAAAAACAGCATTTGTGCATGATTTTTTTTTTCAAATTTAAAAGCAAATTTATTGTTGTGGAGCATAGATTTTCAATGTTGAAACACTTTGATTAAAAAAATACTTCTCAACCAAAAATCCACTAATATTTTTATTCGATTTGGCACGATTTGAATGACAGCTTAAAAAATTAGAAAACATTTTCTCAAAGTTGCATGATTTTTTTTACAAGCATTCAAGCCATTAATTGATCCTCCCACTCATTTTGACCTTTAAAGCTGCTGTTTTATACAATTCTGTCTCAAGATATTCATCATAAACAGGATCAGAATAATTTTCGTTTGATTTCAAATTTCCCGGGAATTCCCGGGATTTCCTGGGAAATATGTTGAAAATTTCCCGTTTCCCGGGAATTTTGTTATTGTTATTGTTTACATTGCGTGCTCTTGTTTTCGTTTAATCAAGGTCACCCGGGCAGACGGTAATAACAAAATTCATGCCATTTCAATAACAATCACTGTTAAAATAACAAAAACTGTTATGGAATATTCTTGCAAAATCGATTTTTGCATAATCGTTTAAGGGGTTATATACATGTATATCGGCAAAAAAGTCAAAGGTTAGTATGAGCACACACATCAACTTATTTTTAATTCTTTTTTCATGGCATTAAAATATACATTTTCGCCTACTTTCAAAACAAATTTGAAGATATTTGGTTGCATCGTTGGCGAGATATAGCAATTTCAAGTGAGCAGTTTCAAAAAACGGATGCCACGATATCTCAACATTGTCTTGACCAAATTGGCTCAAAATTTTGGTGAAGACTCGTTAAACCGACTCCGTGTGCAAGACGAAGTCCGTTTTTCAAAAAGTTTATTTTAAAAAAAGATAAAAATATTTTTGTGTTTTTCATATGAAAAACCGCTAGTTTTTGATTTTTGTATTTTTTTAAAAAGCAAATTTTAAAAATTGGGCTTCGTCATGCACACGGGATACATCTTGAGAGTCTTCACCTCAAATTTCAGCCAATTTGGTCCATCCCATCTCGAGATATCGTGGTACCCGTAAATCAACTCGGGGTTTAGAGAAAAACGCCAACAAAGTTTGACAGCCCGCTTTGCGCATGGCAAAATTTTGAACATAAATCGTCTCTTACTCTGTTTAATCATGATATATCTTCATAAAACTTTCAGGAATGATTAATAATCATTTTCTGAGTGGATTTAACAAATATTCTGTAATATAAAATTTTGTGATTTTCTACATGTATGTAACCCCTTAATAACAGTTTATGCTATCATAACAAAAATTGTTATTGGTCTGATATTGGTTGAAAGCCAAACAACTTCGAAATAACATTTTTTGTTATGGAAGAATAACTCCAACTGTTATTGGGATGATCGGATTAGTTGTTAAAATAACAAAAAATAATAACAAAGATTTGTTCGAAGAATAACTAAAAATGTTATTTGTCTATTATTACATCCAATAACAAAAAAATCATAACAGCGAATAACAAATCTTGTTATAAATAACATAAAATGTTATTGGCCTAGTATTTTAAAATATCAAAAAATGTTATTCCCTAGTTATTTCCGTCTGCTCGGGCAAACATCAAAACGCTTTTTTCTCGAAACGTCGAAATGGTGGGTGCGACAAGATAGCACGACGACGTCGATTTAGGGAAGTTTTTTTAAATTTATCGAATTGCTAGAAGCGAAATTTTATGATAAAGTTAGCTCTTTTCAAATAAAATGTTTTTTTAATGATCGATATAAACCACATTTTTTTGTTAGAAGCTTACCTATAAAAATGACAAAAAAATGTTTTATTTTTTTTGTTACAAAATATTTAAAATCAAGACAAACAGTTTAATAGTTCCAATCATTCGAAATTTCACCCCTTTGAAATGTTAGCCTTGATCTAAAAAAATATTGTTTTCGAAAAGATTGGAAAATTTTACAAATGTTTCATCTTTTAACATTGAAAACCGAACCATTAGTTGTTGAGATATCGACATGAGAAATGATGGGTTGTTTTTGTGAGACTTAGAAAACATCATTTTTTTGTTTTTAATTTGAAAAATTTTTGCGACCAATATTTCGATTTTTTGAAAAAAATCAGTATTGACTCAAAACTTCATAACTCGGTTCAAGATTTTTTGCACAATTCAGAAATTTCTGAAAAGTTGGCATTTTATGTCCCCTAAACCACATCAAAATTAAAAAAAAAAGCAAATCAAGTTTTAGTGACAAAAAGTGAAATTAAAAATCAACAAAATTTGTTTTACCGTGTATAATTTGTTTTCAGTGTGGTTCTTATCCATAACTACAAATTATTCTAAGACACCAAATCGATCAAACAATTCCTTCATAGGTACAGATTTTTGAATTTTCGTATATCATTTTTGTTTGGGCAGCTGCCAAATTTGCATGGAAAATAATATGGATAAACTAATGATGAAAAATGGCTGTTTTGGGCATACCGAACGCATAAAAAAAAAATGTCAGCCGGATGGAAAAACACAAAAAATAAAATTATAACACTTATTGCTAATTATAACATTTTGCTTTTAGAGCTTTTTTGATATTTATAAACTTTAAGATGTCTCAATCGAACTGTGTGCATTACCTTAAAAATGTAATTGAACTCCATAACAATACCTTTCTTAGAACCTTCCTGACGACTTCCGGCCTGTTTGCTCACAGGCACCTTACCGCCAACGGCTGCCTGATATAATTCGCTTGCGCAAACATTGCCACCAATAAGGTACACAACCCGTGTTACGCCCGATAATCGTGTGCCCATCAATTCCAGCAAACAGCATCAGCAGTTCCTGTCCAGTGTTCCCTTTGTGCGCCGTCCCAAGCTGAAAACTGCACTCTTGTCAAGTTGGCAAGTTCTCCTGGGAAATGGGCGAAAGCTTACCCAGAAGAAAGCTAAGCTATTGGCAAACAAAAACAGTCGATTGTTCGCAACGGGGAAGTCAGTCCTGGTTGCTTGAAGAGGTCGAGCTTGAGGAGGGACAATTCATTCCATCAAACGTGTACTTGCTTCAGCAAGAGTTGTTGTGCCAACATCGAAAGCAAACAATCAGCAATTTCAACTGAAATGAAATTATAATGGAATGAGGATCGACTTCTTGTGCGAAAACGAAGCAGCTCCTTGGTGTTCAACTTGGGACTTGTAATTGGAACTGCATCAGTTTTGCTTGGTTAGCAACTTCGATCCGTTCTGTAATGTCTTTTGTAGTTGAAAAGAAAAGAAAAAACTTTGCTGAGAAAATGGATCCATTTTTTGCCCTTCTCTCCAGAAGGGATCCCTCTTTATCCAGCTGGTTAAAAGTGGCTCTCCTTGGCGTTCCCTTCTATATTAAGTCAATTTTTGCGGTAAATGAGGAAAACGAAGTCGCAGGATAAGAGTCTTGCCCGAAGAAAGGGAAAAAATGAATGCAATCCCAAGCAGTGCAGGAAAAAGTAAATGTTATGATACTGAGGATGCTGCAGTGCTTTCTTTGAAAAAAAAAAATCTCGCGTGAACAGCTGGCGCAGATGTTGCTTTTGTAGTTTCACTTGGAAAAGCGCCTTTTAAGTGGTAAAGAGTGTATTTTATTATATCTTGGATTTCTGTGTTGGAAAAGAGTTTTTTACCGACTTGAAAACAACAACTGTAACATTTTTTTCCATGTTTGTAAAATTTCACTTCAGCAGATTATAATATTTATATTTTTTTTAAATACTTCACAAATTAAACTTTGGATTCTTTACAAAGCATAACAGAAAAAAATGAGAGGAACCAATATTTTGCATCCTTGCAGCAAAACAAAAACAAATTTCGCAAAGCTTTTCCAAAGTCAAACAAATGTTCAACCCTCCAAGATCAACACACGTGTGAGTGTGTGCCCCTTTCCACGTCCGGTCGAAGGAAAAGCGCTTGGTTAGCGGGGCTTCCGACTTTTGGCAGCTTTCATGCAGTACTCTCAACACACACGGTGCACAGCTTTTGTTTGTCTTTGGAGTTTAGCAAAGTTGCCTCCTGCCGATAAATTTTGCTCATTTCCAACGTATGGATTCCGGAGCCTTTTTTTTTAATCCAACACAGGTTAAAGTGAAAAGTTTCCTGCATTGGCAAATGATGGAAATAATCCTCCCTCCTCTCTCAACCTTCAAAAAACGAATTCATTCTGTTGTGCCACTTTCCGCTTGAACCTTAGAAAACCCCGCAAAATCTGCGCTCACCGAAGCCACATCGAGGAAATTCCGGAAAAATGTCGAAACATTTATCTCGTATGTGCGCTCGAATCTTGCATTCATGAAGCGAAGCATTTTCCTCAACTCAAATCGTGCTGTATATAAATGTTCACGTGTGTCAGTTTTCATACCCCCTTCCCCGCAAACACTGAATTTTGCAGGTACAAATTCCACTCGAGACGAGAGCTTTTCCGCACCCTGCTCCTTAACCTCACCTTGTTCTGATGGAGCGTCGTCACTTAAATAAATTTTCAATTTCAATCTCAATCGAGGGTTACCTTCGGTTTTTCTTTTCCGTGGAAATGGAGAGCGGAAAGGGGGTTTCTAAACTCTTCAAGTGGGGGTGTCTGACAACCCCGGAAGGGAAATTTGAGGGACCGTGATTTAAGAAACTCTTTGACGGTACAGTAGAAATTTGCAAGATTGATACAAGAAATTTATTGAAATTACTTAAAGAATTCTAAGGATATACGAAAAAAAAAAAAAAACATTATACCAAAATATCCCCCTCATGCCAAAAACATCTTGAAAATTCTAATCGTGTACGTTTTTCCTTCTTCTATCTTTTTCTTCTACAGGTAAGCGCGTAGGAATTCATCTTTTTGGAAGAAAATTTCAATGATTTGTCGGATGAATTGAAATTCAATACGAGAATGTTCATGGGAATTCTAAAGGTACTTATGTGATGATGAAGTTAGAGTAAGCAAACGTCCATTATTATTTTTTCAATTTTCACTATGAGCAGTTCTCTACGGAATCGGTCTTTTTTCTTTAATTTTAATTTTTGTATTTTTTAATCCGGCTGAAACTTTTTTGGTGCCTTCGGTATGCCTAAGGCTACCAACTGTATGGATTTTTTCCTTACCATACGGATTTTCGAACCTCTTCGCGGATTTTTAACAGGCCGGAATTTTTGTAGGGAATTTTACGCATAATACGGATTTGTACGGAATTTTAACAACTTTTAAATCATTGAATTGCTTTTTGATTTGGTCGAAGCTTTTGTTAACTAGATTTTTTTTATTTTTCTGTGAGTTTGATTTAAAAAGGGAGAGTTTTCCGGGGTTTCCTCAATTCAAACTTGATTATCAATAATTCTAGAGTTTTTGAACTATTGTCTTTCATATGTTGATAGGACCTTTAAAAAAACCCCAAGAATTGTTTTTTAGAAATTCCTTACTAAATATATTTATCCATTTCCAAAGGCTTTCTTAAACTTGTGAAAACATCCGAACATTTGAATTAACAAATCTAGAGTTTTTTAAAGGTCCTATAAAATGTTGTGTTTCACATGTTATAGGACCTTTTCAATAAAAAAAACTCTGGAAAAGTGTTCGTGAAAACACTAAGAATGATATTATTCGTAAAAGCAAACTTGACATTTCGTAAACATTTAAACGATTAACAAAAAAAAAAATGAAGAACATGATGATTTGATTCAAATCACGGTTTATTTAATGAATACTTTTAAACGAGCAAGTTATAAGCACTTTGATAACATTTTGTGAAATTTGCTAGCTGTAAAAACGACACAGTTTTATATTTTTAATTCTCAAATATATTACATTTAATTTATCTAAATAATTCATTGACAGTTTTTGTTACACCATGGTGTCATATCGGCAAAGTGTACGGATTTTTTCTCAGCAAGAGTTGGTAGCCTTAGGTATGCCCAAAGAAGCCATTTTGCATCATTTGTTCGTTCATATAATTTTCCATACAAATTTGGCAGCTGTCAATACAAAAATGATATGTGAAAATTCAAAAACTGTATCTTTTGAAGGAATTTTTTGATCAATTTGTGTCTTCGACAAAGTTGTAGGTATTGATATGGATTACACTGAAAAAAGAAAATATATACACGGTAAATTTTTTTTTGGTGATTATTTATTTTACTTTTTAATTAAAAGTTGATATGCAAAAAAATATTATTTTTTATTTTTTTTTTGTTTTCTGATATGTTTTAGAGGAAATCAATTGCCAACTTTTCAGAAATTTCTTGTATGGGCAAAAAATCTTTGACCGAGTTATGATTTTTTGAATCAATACAAAGCTTTAGAAAAAATCGAAATGGCGTTCGTAAACATTTTTAATTTAATTTTTTGATTTAAAATCAAATTAGCAATCAAAAAGTACTTCAGCGAAATTTGGATGAAGTGCACCGTTTTCAAATTGTAGCCATTTTGATAACTTTTTTTAATAATCGCAGTAATTCATTTTTTTTTAAATTAGTGCTCATTTTGGCTACTTAGGATTAAAATATTTTTGAAAAGCTGAGAAAATTCTCTATATTTTGCTTTTTTGAACTTTGTTGATACGACCCTTAACTTTAAAAACAGGAAAATTGATGTTTTCTAAGTCTCAACCAAACAACCCACAATTTTCTAATGTCGATATCTGGACAACTAATGGCCTGATTAACAATGTTAAAATATAAAACATTCGTGAAACTTTCCGATCTAACATTTGAAAAGGGCGTAATACTGAATCTTGTTCTTTTTAGAAATGTTGGTCTTGATTTAAATTATTTGAAAATATTTTTTTCGAAAAGATCGGAAAGTTTCACGAATGTTTCATATTTTAACATTGTAAATCGGACCATTAGTTGCTGAGATATCGAAATTAGAAAATGGTGGGTTGTTTGGGTGAGACTTAGAAAACATCAATTTTCCTGTTTTTAAAGTTAAGGGTCGTATCAACAAAGTTCAAAAAAGCAAAATATAGAGAATTTTCTCAGTTTTTCAAAAATATTTGTGTACTTATTTTAAAAAATGAAAAACTGCGACTATTTCGAAAAAAATACCTAAAAATGACCTTAATTTGAAAACGGTGCACTTTTTCAAAATTTCACTACAGTACTTTTTGATTGCAAATTTGATTTTACAACAAAAATTTTAATTGAAAAATTTTTGCAAGTATTATTACTATTCGATTTAAAAAAAAAACTGTTTTGATTCAAAAAATCATAACTCGGTCAAAGATTTTTTGCCCATTCTGGAAATTTCTTAAAAGTTGGCATTTTATGTCTTCTAAAACATATCAGAAAATAAAAAAATTAAATATAGTGTTTTTTTTTGCAAATCAAGTTTCAGTGACAAAAAGTGAAATTAAAAATCACCTATTTTTTACCGTGTATATTTTTTTTTCCAGTGTAGTCCATATCCTTATCTACAACTTTGCCGAAAATACCAAATCAATCAAAACATTCCTTCAAAAGATACAGATTTTTGTATTTTCACATATCATTTTTGTATGGACAGCTGCCAAATTTGTATGGAAAACTATATGAACAAACTAATGATGCAAAATGGCTTCTTTGGGCAGACCGAAGGCACCAAAAAAGTTTCAGCCGGATTAAAAAATACAAAAAAAAAATGAATGACCAAAATCTCAAAGAATTGCTCTATAATAAAATTGTGAATGCCAACGATCACTATTCAAAGATGATATTTTAGAATCGTTATCAATGAAACTGAATCATTCATTAATAGAGATCAACAAAATACCAAGGAAAAGAAGTTTCAAGAAGAAATGAAGAGGAAAATATAAAAAAACTGGATTTTTGATATGAAATATCTTGTAAAGAGTAAAGAGTAAAGAGTAAAGAGTAAAGAGTAAAGAGTAAAGAGTAAAGAGTAAAGAGTAAAGAGTAAAGAGTAAAGAGTAAAGAGTAAAGAGTAAAGAGTAAAGAGTAAAGAGTAAAGAGTAAAGAGTAAAGAGTAAAGAGTAAAAAGTAAAGAGTAAAGAGTAAAGAGTAAAGAGTAAAGAGTAAAGAGTAAAGAGTAAAGAGTAAAGAGTAAAGAGTAAAGAGTAAAGAGTAAAGAGTAAAGAGTAAAGAGTAAAGAGTAAAGAGTAAAGAGTAAAGAGTAAAGAGTAAAGAGTAAAGAGTAAAGAGTAAAGAGTAAAGAGTAAAGAGTAAAGAGTAAAGAGTAAAGAGTAAAGAGTAAAGAGTAAAGAGTAAAGAGTAAAGAGTAAAGAGTAAAGAGTAAAGAGTAAAGAGTAAAGAGTAAAGAGTAAAGAGTAAAGAGTAAAGAGTAAAGAGTAAAGAGTAAAGAGTAAAGAGTAAAGAGTAAAGAGTAAAGAGTAAAGAGTAAAGAGTAAAGAGTAAAGAATAAAGAGTAAAGAGTAAAGAGTAAAGAGTAAAGAGTAAAGAGTAAAGAGTAAAGAGTAAAGAGTAAAGAGTAAAGAGTAAAGAGTAAAGAGTAAAGAGTAAAGAGTAAAGAGTAAAGAGTAAAGAGTAAAGAGTAAAGAGTAAAGAGTAAAGAGTAAAGAGTAAAGAGTAAAGAGTAAAGAGTAAAGAGTTATGAATATGAATGCGACGAATCGTTATTCAATGCATGGGTATACTTTTATATTTGTAGAGCAACAAAAAAAAGGCTGAACATTAAATTAAAAATACTTGCCAACTAGAAAATTCCACTCAAGCACCGTCATGGCTGCAAAAATGAACATAATGAAACTCACACACTCACATCTACTCAAGAGTTTTGACGCGGAAGAAAACCCCCTGCTAGAAACACCATCGTGAATGTGCACTACTGGGTGATGTAGTTTAGAGCAAAGAATTCCAACAAGCGTTGATGAGCTGGTGTGCACCAAGCCACTTGACTCCTCGTCTAACACTCCTAGCAGAACAACAAGAAGAAGGAAATGAATGACGAACATGGCGAGCGTCCTGGGCGCAGTGACGTTGAATTATTCATTTGACAAGACTGCCGCGCGGATCGAGCGCTGGGAACGCGCGGGTTAAGGAGGGCACTTGAAGTCGTTGCCAGTAATGGACGGGGAATGGGTGGGGATTCTGAAGAACACTTGGCAAGAAGGTTTCAACTATCGTGGGGCAAGTCACGGCCAGGTGAGGGCAAATGTAACGACGTTGAATTACGTTTAGAGAACAAAGAGTGACGTTCGCCGGATTCAGAAAGTTACGATAGCTCGAAATTAATGCACAGTGTCATCTATTTGAATTTGGCAACACTGCTCTTGTGGAGAGGGCGATAGACGTCGTTATTCCAGCAAATAATTTACAATTCACTGCTATCAATTTCAACGGCGGTGAACCTCCGGAAGTTGGTAAACAAACGCCTGCCGGAAGGCTCTCTGTCGAATTGGGAGGAACCTTCAACGGAGTCTCATCCACGCGGTAGATTGCTTCCATCGCAACCAAGTCACGTACGCTGATTACAAACTTTTGTGTCATTTCCGGTCCAGGAGATGCTGCTGCGGCCCGACATGACATGCATTGTTTCTACACGCAGGATTGTTTTCCAAGACACGTAAACTTCCGGTGGAGTCGGGATAGTGCGTGAGGTCCAGGATATCTATCAAGCGAGTCCAGCTCAAAATGGGAATTATAATTTTTAGGAACACGTGATAGTCAGTCAAAAGCAAATATATTCTAATCACCATCATAGTAGTAAGTTAAAAAAAATCATTGAAGGGAGCCTAAAGATAGGCACTTTGCATTGCTTACCTACTAAAAAATCGCCTGAAGTTATACTTTTGGTAAACCGTTGTGATTTCAAATGGAACTGCTCCCATTTCTCGATACTGCTGTTCATCTCGTCCAGCTAGACATGCTTTCTCTCAAGAAATTCCCAAATATGATGCCATATCTTCGTCGCCTTCAATTTACGGCAGACCGGGAGGGGAGAAACCCGGTGCGGAGCAGCTTCCGTTCGTTTGTTCCAAGAAAACAAAACTATTGACTCGTCCTGATTGCTATCCTGGACGATTCTTCCTGCACAAACCGTTCAGATGTACAATCCTTTTATCAGATCGTTAGTATTTGCTACTGCTGCTGCTGGTCGGTCGGTGTTGCCGTAAGGCGAATCTAGAGACACCAGTCGTGCCATGTTGCACGCCATCTGGCGACAAAGAATAATTGATAAGCGTGCTGAATATGCAATAATGCAACTGCTGCTGTTGCTTCGGGATGATCTATGATGGACGACTTGCAAATGGATGCATTTTTGCCGTTCCGTCATGGTTGCAAGAATGATTTCGCAAAATTTTATTTGTCCATTAATCATTTTTGAAACAGAGTCTTACTGACATATGCTTTTGAAAGGATATTGAATAAGTCCTAAGCAAGTGATGTGATCATTGCAATTACATTATAAATTACAATTATAATTGCAAATTTTCAAATATTCACATCTGGAGTTTTTTTTTGAAAAGGTCCTACAAACCAAATTTTCATTTTTTGCTTTTTGAGTGTTTTTGAATACCCCTGACTCAAGGCGGTTCTAAAATCACCCAAAAAGCAAAAATTCAAAATTTGGTTTATAGGACCTTTTCAAAAAAAAACTCCAGACATGCTCATTTTGTATGACCATATACCCTTTTTAAATCCCACCAGTTATGGGTCATTCTCCGCCAAGTCACACAGCAGTTGCCCGACCTCTCTTCGATTTACGCGAAACAGGGACAAAAGTTACGCCCGAGGACAAAGTTCCACGTGAATCGAAGAGACAACTTTTTCCGGCGTCGCGTGAGTTGGCGGAGAATTACCCTTTTGGTTGTCCAATACCTAAAGCGCTTCAAACAAGAAGCACCAACCCGATCCTACTGCGTCTACCCAAGTCTGCGTCAAATTTACTTAATTAGTTTACTCGCGATTGAGCCTCGGGCACGCAACGGATGACGCAAAAGTTAGCCCTTGAAATAATTTTCCAAGGCTGTAGACTGAGACCTGTCTTTTGGAGGTAACTTTCCATGGAAATTCGGTGGAAAACCAGCACAACATTGAAAATTTAATTCTGGGCAAAGTTCGGTCTACAGGTTGTCGCCTAGATTCGCTTTAGGGGATTTTCAAATTAAATTTTAAGGTGTGTAATGTACCATGAACTATAGTGAGGAATGGACTAATTAATATCAAATAAAGCTGATCGAATTTGGTTATTTTGAAAACTTTCTCAAAATAACCTCAAAGATATAATTATTTTTAACACGAAAACAGCTGCTTCAATGGAATGTTGGTTCTCCTTCGCCATTCTCCAAAATTAATTGAATGGCTTCGCGGAAGAACATCCGACACTTTTCACAGAAAGCAAACAAAAAACGGCGAAGGTAAACCTTTTCCACTGAATGAAATCCTTCTTCTTAATCCACATCCCATGAATCACGCAAACAAACCAATGAATGGGAAAGCTTTCCGGTTTGTCACCATAAATTTTGTCACATTTTCGGGTATCTTTTTGCCTTCCTCATCTTAGTGAGAAAAGGCTATACAATCACTCGGAAAATGAACTTTTTAATTCAGGGGTGCTCAAAGTTGTTGGAGGCCGGGCCAAATTTGAAGCTCAAATGAGCTTGCGGGCCAAATTTACAGAAAAATTAAATATTTAAAAAAATGCAATATCGTTATTTTAATTTAAATGTTTTAATTTCTGTTATTTGAAAAAAAAAAGTCAATTCAGAATAATAGAAACAACAAAATAACGGTTTTCTATCGGTATTATTGATTTTATTGTTTGAGGTATTTGAAGAAAAAAAATTTAAGCTGAATGTACTTGTGTTTTCAATAAAGTTTTGTTTTTATATTTCGAAAATGGTGACATTACATGTTAAACAATTCATCTTAACATTTCAATGAAAAAAAAATGTAAGAAAATGTATAAAGCTTCCGTATAGTTTAACTGCAATTAATATTTTCAAAAATATTATAATATATATAAATATAATTAAAAATAAAATTTGACAAAAAAAAAACATTTTAGCGAAAAAAACATTTGTATATTTAATTGAAAATTCACTAAAATTCAAATTATTTTTCATAAACTCAAACATGCTAAAATGATTCTAAATGCAAAGGAATGCATATTTAATTAATTTCTGCTGATTGCACTTAAATTTAATTGTTTGAGGTTTTGAAGTTTTTTGAAAATATAATTTTGCTCCTGGTTTTTCGAGCCAATTTTTTAATAATGGGAGAGGGGTGGGTTGATCGACAAAAGCTTTGTAAAATATTTGCAACAAACTTGATCCTCTGATTTCCACATTTTGTCTGCCTGAATTAGTTGGTAGTCAATCAGATTCGTTATCTAACTGTAACGAGTTCGAATCCCGAAGGAAGTATGTAAGTTTGTGGGTCAGTTTATAAAAGGGTCGTTATGACTTGCAAATTAATAAAGAAAACTTATATTTTTGCAACTATTACAGAATTCTACCTAAGTCAAACTTGAACATTTTTTTAAAATTTTTCCAAAAATATTTGATGAAAGTTTTGACGATATTTACTAGTTTAACTCACATTGAAACGTGTAAAATTGTTTTAATTAGAAGATTTTTTGAATAAATTATTTGTATCCTAAAGTAGGCATCAACATCTTGATAAATCATAAGTTTTTTTATTATAAAACGAAACTATTGGCACTACGCCCCCCGGGGCATGGCCTTCCTCTAACGTGGGATTTCTGCTCCAGCGCCTCTGACGAGACAGGAGAAACCGGGACCGACGTTTTACTTCACCATCCGATAGAAGCTCAGTGGATAAGGCGGGAATCGAACCCGCGTCTCATAGCATCATCGGGATCGGCAGCCGAAGCCGCTACCCCTGCGCCACGTTTTTTTATTAACAAAAAATAAAAAAGATTAGCACATAACAGTTTTAAATAAACCTTAATTTTTAAAAAGTATAAAATCATTTTACAAGTGGTCAACGAGCCATTTTACATAATCATTCAAAATGGGTCCGCGGGCCACAAAGTATCAACTCGCGGGCCACGTTTGGCCCGCGGGCCATACTTTGGTCACCCCTGTTTTAATTAGACCTCCTAGACCTACCTTCATTTGTACATATCGACTTAGAATCACCAGCTGAGCAAATGTCAGTGTGTTTGGCTTTATGTAGACATGTGTACCAAATCAATGTCACTGGAATATCTCGTCACTGGCTGAACCGATTTTGACTGTATTGGCCTCATTCGATTCCTCTTGGGGTCCCATAAGTCCCTATTGAAATTTATAAGATTCGGTAAAGCACAACAAAAGTTATGCTTAAAAAGCTGCTGCATATAAATATCACAATTTGCAAAAAGGGTGGTTTTTGCATGGAAATCTGCCATATTATATATTTTTAGAAAGGTTCTGAGATGACCTTTCTTGTGGACTAAGAATTTTCAAGATCTGACTTACCTCTCTAAAATTACAAGCAGTTTAAAAAATTATCTGAATTTACATAACCTCAAATGGTCGGGACCGCCACGAAAAGGCGTGTAGAGGGATGCCATTTTCCTCAAAGGCGGAGTCTGTATAATCTTGACAAAAAGTCTGTAGGTAGTCTGTTTTTTTACTCATCACTTTTTATTATTAGGACCTCTTAGGTGCTGCGATCACGTTCCATAAACCATGTGGACACTTTAGGTGGGTTAGAATCACTCTATAAATGAGAGGAAGGCACCAACCACCTAATGGTGGATTCAGTAACGTTTTTTTGTTACTTTGTCCGTAATTACAAACGAACAATACCTGCCCAAAATTGCGACGTTATCCGTCTTGTTCACGGGATTTCACAGTGTTCCTTTATTTTTCCGACCAAACAAAAAGTTTGTGCCCCGAAAAGGGTTGAATATTTTATGAATTTTGGGTGCGACGAGCTGTGACGAACTTTAAAACAGAAGGAACGCTCTGGGTGGGTGGGTGTAAAAAGGGTTAAACTTTATAACCAGTAGCACTTGTACAGCAGAAGAATTGAAGGGGCTTTGATTGCATCAATTATGCAGCGTGAGAAGGTGGTTGTGGTGCGGTAGGATGGGTATGAATGAGATAGGATGTGAGAGTGTGGGTTTTGGTGTAAAGTTTGGCAAAGCATGGGAAATTTTCTAGGAAAGATGGAGGAAAATCAAGACAGTTCATCACGCTTGTGACACACAAAAGTGCAGATTTTTTTGTTTCATGAAGCTTTGTTTTCCACTTTCTGTGTCCAATTGAATGAAAAAAGACTTTCAAACATAAAGTGTTCAATCCGTAGAAAACATTATGGGCTGTAAGGGGTTTCCAGCATCAAGGATTACTGACCAGTCTAAATTGAATTACCAGAATTACTGGCAATATGTCACGAATTACTAGGATTTCCCAGAATTACTTGGGATTTCCAGAAACCACGCAGAATTGCTCAAATTTAAAAAAAATAACTTGCAATTACTGCCTAGCTTCCAGCATATTGAGAAAAGTCTTTGGAATTGGATCGAATGACAGCTGTCAAACGCACAAAACCACGTGCTTGGTAATAGTGCGTCCAACCCGGGTATTCCCGGCATAAAATTCCCGGGATTTTTATGTGTTGTACGGGGAATTCCAGGAATCAAACAAATTTCTTTATTTGGCCTGGAAATTACATTAGTATTACAATTTATAAGTTTGAACTTTTCTAAAATTTTACATTAATTGGTACCATTTTATTTGTTGTCATTTTGTTTTTAAGTTATCTTAAACCAATTTTTTGAGCTGTTTTAGTCATGTCATATAGAAATAATTAAAAAAAAAATATTTATAAGATACTTATTTAACTTGAATTAGAAATGTGGTGCATATAAAATTTAAAGCAAAACAGAGAACAACAAAAATTTGTTTAAGTTATCTAAAATCTGCTATCCTTGTTTAGATTGATATTAATAGTATTGAGCTAATTCTATAAATTTAAAGCTTTAAAAACATAACAAATATTATGAAACCATAGATTTTATGACTTTTTCAAAAACTTCCGGGAATATATAAATATTTTTCTCATTTTCCCGGATTTTCCCTGGGAAAATTTGACGTCCTGCTTGGAAATCATCGAACAATTGGGTAAACATCAACATCAGTTTGACACCTAATTTTGACGTTTGACAACTGATTTTGACGTTTGAGTGCTTTTTCATCCGAATACATTTGAATTACATCCGAATTTGCGGACATTCCGAATCCGCTCTGTACTTCTTACAACCATAAAGGCATCAAGGAAAAGCAAAATGCATTCTGCCGATTTACCTTTAAAGAATTACTAGTAGTTACTTCACAGAAAAAAATAGTCATATTCATCAGGAAATGGTGACAGGTCTTGTGTCAAACAAAAAAATGATTAATATTACCTCAGAAAATGATGAATTTTCACTTGAATTTTCATCTGTTTTTGATGAATATTCATAAGGTTTACATTTTTACACATTTTTAATGTAATTACTCAAAAAAGAGGTAATATTCAACTTACCAAATTTTCAACATTCCAAAATTCAACTTTTTTCTGTGTTGAATTGATGGGAAATACACGAATTACTGAGTAACTATGGAATTGCACGAATGACTACGGAATTACTAGGTAATTCCAGAATTACAGGAATTTCTGCAGAATTGTGAAGTAATTCTGAAATTACTGAATTACTTACTCAAAATCCAAATGATCTCGTACTAGCTATAACTATGGTTTCTTACATGAAATTGATAGGCATCAAATAGAATCTGAAAAGGTTTATCGAAATTATCTTTTTAACTGTTATTTTCTATTGTTTTATTATTTTCCGGGGTATATTTTCACAAACAAGAATCATGGTATTACCAGGATTACTGCGATTATTAAGAATTACCAGGATTACCCTGGAATAACTCAGTAAATCCGGAATTACAGAATTACTTGCTCAAATTCTAAATAATTCCGGATTAGTGACCAGTCTGACACGATGCTGGAAATCCTTTGATGGGCTGTTTCATTAACTTATCATTAACTCTTTTAGATGTCTGTCAAAATCTGTAACACAATTGGGAAAAAATCAATTTTGAAAAGTTTATCAAAACACATAGAGTTGTAACAGACGTATTTCTTAGTGTGGTAAACAAAGAAATAGCTTTTCTGTACTCACAGTCATTCAGATCTGCAAAATTTCAATTCTAATAAAAAATGTCTTTGCTAAAGTGATTCCTTTGATTGTGTATGTCAGAAACAAATATCTCGCCATGTAAAATCTGCTCAGCATCGCAATTCATCTTTGCGTGCGCCCCCACTTGAATTCAAAATCTGCCCTTTTTCTCACAGACAAAGAGGCAAATGATGCCACTTGTTTACACTAAATCAGCTTGCCCTTTTCGTTTTTTCGGGGGAGCAAACGAAAAATGGAATTGTCTTACGAGTTGAGTTGACTCCTGTGAGCTTTATTTTTCGTCAAAAGGGGATTCCCCTTGTGCTGTTGTGTGTGCCTTTTCATTCAACCGAACATCATTTTTTCAGCTTCTCCTCTCTTTGTGGAAATCATGACGTAATGATATGGTGTATTCTTTCTATCTGGGGAAAAAGGGCACCAGAATTGATTGAAATATAAATCTTCCACGTTTGCTCCCTTGGCGTTCGTCGTGTGGACACGTAAGAAGAAAGGTCCAATTGGGCCTACCGGAAGTCACCGGTTCAAAGATTTATGGTTCCCTCACCAGATTCTTCACTGGTAGTATTCACAGCACGTTGAAAGGAATCGACAGCAAATGAAAATTCCTGTTCATAACAATCAGCTCAAACGTTATTGTTTCTGTCATGTCACTTGCAAAAATGATGATATAACTTTAGGCTGGTATAAACTTTTGGCGATTGAAAAATCTACTTGAAAATACCTCACCGTAAAAAAATACTAATATGAATCCATCATTTCACAAACACCTAAGGATTCATCATCTTACGCTAGCTTCCCTTCCCGTCATACGTGTTCTGGCATGTGACTGGATTCCGGAGAGATTTGGCCACGGGATTACAAGCTACTGCGTACGGTACGCCATTACTGCGATGTCTGATGGCGTCGGATACCATTACTGCGCGTATCCGCACCTACAGATTCCATGAAGATTTTGCCAATCTATCATCTGGTTATTGCGGTTCAGTTCCCAGGAAAAAAAAAAATGACGAAGAAGAAGACGCAACTCTTCACGGCTTACACCTCCGCACAGATGGGCGTTACTTGCTCTGAAGAATGGGGAAGATTCGTCGAAGTTAATGTCGAAGACTGATGAAGTCACTAGTTCATTGCAAGAAAGTAGGAAAAAATGAATCAACACAGTGAGCGAATGAAAATAACACTTCTGCAGGGATTGAACTCACGCTCTGTTGGATGAATGTCTTACACGATACCCAAATGCTACGGTAGCTTAAAGATTGCAAAGCGTTACATACTATACTAGAACTTGCATACAATCAATCGTTTCTTGCAAGCAAGAACTACCTTCAGGTTTACGTTAGAACCAATAAACACAATTTACCGTAGCTTGCTTTGTGTTAATCACAGCCCATTGATGCAGAAATTAGTGCCCATTGGTCACGATGATTGGAATCGTCCTCGGCGGAAACAGCCCCCGAGTGATGTGCGCTCGTTAGGTCGAGGGCTTCCCCCATCAATTTCCACCGTAAGAATAGACCAATGGAAAAGCTGTGTTTCGTTCCGAACCCAAACCCTTCGCATTTCGCCGTTTCTTTTCTAGAGTTATTTACGGAACATTTCCCGGCCCGGCAGTTGGGAGCACGCGTTTGATAAATCGGTTTCTTTTTCTGAGCCACATTAGGCGTGGGTGTAAAAAAAAAAGAGTGAAAGCTTGTAAAAGCTCACATCAACCTGACGTGGTGTTGAAAGGCCACCTCCGTTCAGGGATATTAGGGCGCCCACCGCCGTCATCGGGTGTAACCAGATGCGGAGGTTATCAACGATCAAGTATAACTTTGATGAAAATTAAATGCACAAGATTTTCGAACATTCACATACTATTTCGAAAGGTCAGCGGTCACATTTGTTGACTTAAATTATTCGTTCACAATTCAAGGAAACAAAATAACTGCAATTGTGAAGTAAGATTATGAATAACAACAAAAAAAATGGCAATATTTTTATCAACTCATGAATTTCCAATCAAGTCCTCGATAAATCAACACCATGTCAGCTAGAAATCTAAAAAAACCTCTTTGCAACGGATTAGCAGCTTCTTCACTTCACAGTCCAATGCTACTGCAACCCAAAAAAGGGAGAGGAGTTAAAAAGACGTCCCAGAGACAACCCTGTAAGGAACCTCAAAAAACGCTCATATATTTCAGCTTAGTGACAATTTTCCAACCTAGCGAGCCTCGCAATCAGGTTGGTCGTGTGAAAATCCACTCCCCCCTCCCCTACCACCATTTTCACGAAAGAAAAAAGCCAGTTGCAAAAGCTACAATAAAATGCTGGAAGATAAACAGGAAATGTTCGGGGTCGGTGGGTCCCTTTTTTTTGCCAGAACCCGTAGTCTTATCAAGATGTGATCCTTTTGCGAAAACGAGGAAAAAAAATGATGAAAAGGAAACAATTTCTTGGCCATCCTGACAGAGCAGAGCTCGCTGGAAATGGTCGAGGATTAGTGTGAAATGATCCTGCTTTCCTTTCTTTCCCCTCCCGAGCCGGTGTGTGGTGAAAAGGACTCCAATATCCTGAAATATGACGATATCTCATAACCGGGGTTCTGTTTCCAACCCCCCTTTCTCCCTTCCACAGTCCGGTGTGATAAATTTAAAGCATGCGATAATAAAACTCTTCTTTGATAAATAAAACAGAAAAACTTGCTGCCATTCCAGCAAAGTGCAATAAGTTGTCGCATATATTTTTGCCGTTTGACATTTTCATCCCTGTAATACTAGGACGACGGAGGACGGAGACAATATGCAAATTTTCAACATATTTCAGTGTGCACAAAAACACACACACACACAGACACGTGAAACACGCACACACGAAAACGTTTTTATTTGCACCCAGCACTACACTTATTGTCTGTGTGCAAAGAGTGAGATTTGATAGTTGGAGTGGCGATGCACTGCATGTCGACCGTTGTTTGGAATTTAAAGTTGTCCAACGAACATGTCGACAATTTTATGACGCCATCGATATGGTCCGGAGACAGCCAGCTTGGTGCTGTGTGCAACCAAAAGTCACGTACGTCCTGTCAGTTTGAGTTTATGGAAATGTCGTCCGATTTCAAGCTGTAAAAATTGTTGTTTTTTTTCTGTGGATTTTGACAAGGTATCTAGAAATCTTTGCACTGTATTGTAGCATTCTATCGTTTCAACAACCTTTCATTTATTTATCTGAAAATATGTTTTAAAAGTTGAATACAATAAGATCTCTTTTAATTTTTTTATAGGATGAATGGATGAATGTTTTATATGGGTAATTCTTCGCCAACTTTCATAAAATCGGAAAAAGTTGACCCGACCATTTAACTGTTATTTGACGTTGTTGATGATTTGATAAAAAAAATGTAAGTCCCTTAGAGGAGAAAATTGTGACGTCAGAAATTCAAAAACACCCAAAAAGCAAAAACTGGAAATTTGGTTTATTGGACCTTTTAAAAAAAAACTCCAGATATCTATATGAAACTAAACAGGAACCAAAATATAATAATCGGAAATTTCTGTCATTTTCTTCATATTTTCTGAATTACAAACAAGCGGATGCACGTAGAGAAAATCTTTTATTATTATGTTTTTGTGGATTTTGTTTTGTTGATTTTTTGAGAAACATTTTTGCCATCCCATATCATCCATTTTTTCAACAAAAATATCAGGGATCAACATCAAATGTTTGTAGAGATGTGCACTTAAGAAACATTTGAGTGTTAGCTGTTTTGAAGATTTTAAAACAATAACATGTAAATTCAGGCTCTCAGTAGTCTGCGAACTTTGATGGATTTTGTGCTTTTATCTCCAATTGTCAATATTCAAGGAACCATCGAAGAAGAGAAACAGCAGTTCACTGAACGATGCAAAATGAAGACTCGCACTTGATTGAAAATATGTAAGGGAACTATACCCTTTTTCAGCCTATTTCTATTATAAGCTTATCAGCACTTTGATCATGAATTACAGCTTAAATAAAGTGTTTTTGACTGTTCCAAAGTAACAAAAAGCTCAAATAAGAGCGAGCAAGCAAGTCTCCATTGTTGATACATCTGAAAATGTTTATTTAATGGCGGAAAACAGCAAAAGTGATGAGAATTGGTCGAACGGCTTAGAGTGATTAAAATGGGTATACTTCCCCTATTTCCCTTACCATGAGAGAGAATCATGGCAACGTCCAGCAAACATAAACAATCAAATGTCAAATACCCAAATAACTTCGTTCCGCATAAAATTCTACCCTTCGAGTTAGAGAAAATGTCGATTAATGAAGATAATCGAAGAATGCTGTTTGAAAGGACATAAGAATTCATCGGTAAATGGAGCAATATTGAGAACGAGAAGCTCGACAACCAGTGAGTCGACTGTGATCGATTGAAACCTCTTAAAAAATGGCAACAGTGGGAAATATCTAAACACCCGTGAAAATACCGTCGACTCTCTGGCTTTCGATCTTCTCGTAATCAATATTGCTCCAGCTGTCAATTAAATTGTCAGTCCCTTCAAGCAGCATGCTCCGATTTTTCGTTTTAAATTTGATACCTCCTGCTTTCGTTAACGAGAGAGTCCACTGTACTGCCCATGATCACATAAATGTCCCATATGCATTTTCATCGTTTTTGAGTAAATGATGCAGTTTGGTTCAAAATTGTGTGCTGTTTCAGAAAAGCCTATAACATCCAGTACTTTGTTCTAGAAATCAGGAAGAAATTCTGTTTTTTCGCGAAAACTTAACACGTAGCCTTATATGTGGGACAAACTTCAAATGCGTTTTTCTCAGCATGCTGTTTTTTCATATGGAACATTTATGCGAACATGGGTAGTGTATACGTCTGTAGTCCAAAAATTTCAAATATAAACAAAACTTAATTTTTTTTCTATTAAATTGAAAACTTTATTTGAAACGTTTATAAAGGAATTTTCACGATTACGATCGATTACACATTTTAAGTATACTTATTTTCCGTAGTTGGATTTTACCCATAGATACCGTAAACCGGGGTTACATTGAGAGGATTTCAATTAGGTTTTGGAATATTTTCTAACTGTTCAAGTTCTTCTCAAGACACAAGGCCACACAAGTTCCATGCACTATTTATGAAAAAAAAAGTTTTTTTTTTCAATTGGAGCAGTTCTCCCAAATTTCGGTCATTCGTTTTTTTTTTGTATTTTTTAATCCTACTGAAACTTTTTTGGCGCCTTCGGTATGCCCAAAGAAGCCATTTTGCATCATTAGTTTGTCCATATAAATTTCCATACGAATTTGGCAGCGGTCCTTACAAATATGTTGTATGAAAATTCAAAAATCTGTATCTTTTGAAGAAATTTTTTATCGATTTGGTGTCTTCGGCAAAGTTGTGGGTATGAATAAGGACTACACTGGGAAAAAATGGTAGACGGTAAAAAATTTGTTGGTGATTTTTTATTTAATTTTTTTGTCATTCAAACTTAATTTGCAAAAAAAAAACATTTTCTGATACGTTTTAGAGGACATCAAATGCGAACTTTTCAGAAATTTCCAATCGTGCAAAAAATATTTGACCGAGTTGATTGTTTTAATCAATACTGATTTTTTGTTTTCAAAAAATCAAAATATTGATCGCAAAAATTTTCCAACTTCATTTTTCGATGTAAAGTCAAATTTGCAATCAAAAAGTAATTCAGTGAAATGTTGATAAAGTGCACCGTTTTCAAGTTATAGCAATTTTCAGGTAACTGTTTTGAAAACAGCCGCAGTTTTTTTTTTGAAATAAGTGCACATGTTTGCCCACTTCTAAAAAATAGTTTTGAAAATCTGGGAAATTTCTCTTTATTTTGCTTTTTTGAGCTTTGTTGATACGACCCTTAGTTGCTGAGATATTGCCATGCAAAGATCTAAAAAACAGGAAAATTGTTATTTTCTAGGTCTCACCCAAACAACCCACCATTTTCTAACGTCGATATCTCACCAACTAATGGTTCGATTTCCTACAATTTTAAAATACGAAACATTCGTGAAATTTCCGATCTTTTCGAAAACAATATTTTCAAATTTCAAGACTAACATTTTAAAAGGGCCTAACATTCAATATTACGCTCTTTTTTAATGTTAGTCTTAGTTTTGAAAATATTTTTTTCGAAAGGATCGGAAAATTTCACGGATGTTTAATATTTTAACATTGTAAATCGGACCATTAGTTGCTAAGATATCGACATTAGAAAATGGTGGGTTGTTTGAGTGAGACCTAGAAAATATAAATTTTCCTGTTTTTTTAATCTTTGCATGGCAATATCTCAGCAACTAAGTGTCGTATCAAGAAGGTCCGAAAAAGCAAAATATAGAGAATTTTCTCAACTTTTCAAAAAGATTTTTTCAAAAGTTGGCAAACATGGGCACTGATTTATAAAAATGAAAAACTGCGACTATTTTGAAAAAAGTTACCAAAAATTGGTTATAACTTGAAAACGGGGCACTTTATCAAAATTGCACTAAAGCACTTTTTGATTGAAAATTCAATTTTACATCGAATAAAAATAGTGTTTTTTTGCAAATCAAGTTTTAGTGACAAAAAGTGAAATTGAAATTCACCAAAAATTTTGGTTACCGTGTATCATTTTTTTCAGTGTAATCCTTTGGCGAAGACACCAAATTGATCAAAAAATTCCATCAAAAGATGCAGATTTTTGTAATTTCACATATCATTTTTGTATGGACAGCTGCCAAATTTGTATGGAAAATTATATGGACAAACTAATGATGCAAAATGACTTCTTTGGGCATACCGAAGGCACCAAAAAAGTTTCAGCCGAATTAAAAAATACAAAAAATAAAATTAAAGAAAAACCGATTCCGTAGAGAACTGCTCTGAAGAAAAAATACCGATTTGGTAGAAAATGGCTCATTGTGCTTAAAAATTAGCTGCATTGAAAACTCTTATTTTGAAGTCTGGGTTGACTTTGATAGTCATAGTTTTTTCTTGTTAAAATCAGACTGTTTCAAAATTTTTTACGTCAAATGTACCATCACCAAGATTGGTGATATAGTTTCTAAGAAAAAAAAAGCAATGTTTATACTTAGACAACTAAGTTAGAAACTTTTAAATAAAAAAAACATACAGTCCATACTCGATCATCCGAAGGCTTTGGCAAAATTTCACTTCGTATAATTGAATCACAAAAAAAAAAATTCAGGTAAAATTGTTAAAAAATCACACTGTTGACTGAAATTTGTTCAAACTAGTTTTGTTTATAAAATTATCGATTCATATTGCATTTATTATTGAATTCAAAGTACAAATCAAAGATTAAAAAAACTATGAGAACCAACAAATGTCATTGTATCAATTATATCTTTTTAAGAATGCCAAACCAGAATTTTGCGCAATTGAGCTTGGTGCTGGTTTGTGAAACTGCAATGAAAATCTGTCACTGAAGCTCGGCTCCGTTTCAGTGATACAGTGTTGTTACTTAGGAACGGTGATTTTGCGAATCGCCGAAACCGGAAAAATTCAATTTTCGTAATGCAGTGCTCACACCCGTCAAAAACACTATCCATTTCTGAAATTTACTGCACCGCTTAGGCACATTCCAGGTGTGGTTGTGCTAGCCGAGCTTTTCCTCGAAAAAGTGGGCAAAATAGTTATGTGGCCTCCTTAAACCACTTTTGTACGTGTGTGCAGAGTTTAAATGTGCACAATTCAAAAGTTTTGTTAATTTCTTCAACTACCTTTATTTGCATTTGTATTTCGTTTAGATACAGGTCGAATCTCTTAATTTTTGGGTTTTATATATGGTTTTTTTACTGTTCAGGAAGCAATTGTTCTGGGAAAGCGGAAAGTTCAGGTGGCGACGTTTATGGCTGAAGCTCTTTTGTGACCGTTCTACCGCTTTGTGACCATAAAACCGTCTTCGGCTGGAATTGGCTGTAAAATTGCACTGCTAAACTGGTTGGTGGATTGTGAAAATTCTTCCTAAAGCGGTTGCCATCTGTATGACACTTGAACAGTTTACAGTTTTTTCAAAAGCATAAGGGTTGTTTGGTACGCCAGGACGAAGATTACAAAGATGTAATTTTATAGCAAAAATGCATTTTTCGGAATAAAATCATTGAGAAACTAGCAAATTTACACGTTAAGAAAAATATCCCCAAACTCTGTTAGACAACTGTCACTTGCTACAGCGGAAGCCCAATGTTGATCACTTTGCCGTCAGCGATGCAAAGTCAACTCAACTTCTGTTTAGACCTGCCAATGGAGGAGTTAATTTGAAACATAAATAGACCCCCCAACCCAAGCGAGCAGCCTCTTGCGAACATCCTTTTGTAAGTTTGGAGTATTTGTCGACTGATTCTTGCCCAAATGTCGCGCCAGCGTCGAGAACCTTGCAAAGCCATCCGTCAACCAGTCAACCGGTACAGTGAAACCCTGGTATTGCGACCATTTGGAGATTGCGTTTCACTCACTCGACAAACTTCTGAAAGGTGTCAAACTAGCACGGTTCAACCGTAGCAACTCAGCAGAAGCAACGCGCTGTCACATAATGCTCGAAATGTGGGTCTGAGCCCGCGGCAGTCCCGTACGACACTTTTGTTCAATTAGAGGCTGCAAATCTGTCACGATGATGAGGTTGACAGATGAGGGTTAGGTCGGTTGAGGAAGGGGTGAAGCTTGTTTGTTACAGTCCGACAGCGAAAGTTAATTTCGGTTGATGCCAAGCAAATGTTTTGCTAAAAACAGAGTTGTTGAGGTTTGCCATGAAATTATTGTCATTACTTTTTTTAAAATAAATTTGTATTTTGCTGATTTTTTTTTTTGTAAAAGATTGATTCAAATGCAGATTATTTCAGCTTTAAACCTCTTTTTCATCTTTAAAAAAATGCTCCTAAAATTACCCGTAAACTCATTTTTACAACCACTTTAACCGATAATTCCAGTTAGCAGCAGAGCTTTAATAAAAACTTTAGCTGGTGATGGGAATACCATAGTTACGACCCGTGACCAAGCACACTCACGAAAAACACACACTCACTCCTCCTCCTGACATCTCGGAATCCCAAACTCAGTGAAACATTAAATTTCACTTACGGTGATTGCCATCATCCCGGGCTCCCAGGATACACAAGTCTTACTCAATCAGGCTTCAGCAGAGGAGAGGTAGGACGGCGTGGACGGTGGATCAAATCTGAAAAAAAAATCAAAGTTTAATGAACTTTAATTTGCCTACCCAATTTTTTTTTTGTTATTTTTGTCATTTTTAACTTTTGATATTTTGATCAAATAGTGCAGGCATACTGTTTGAAGTAGTTGTCAAACGCGTGGAAACGTGCTGTGGTGAATTTATTATTGCCGTGGTGAGTTTGAAATCATTTAAATTTACCGTTAAATTTCTGATTGCTGGATTTGAAATATTGGTTCGTATGCATGGTTGTGGCAAAAAAGTCGATGCAAAAGAATGTTGATTTAAAAAAAACTAGATAACTCTTTTATATATTTTTTTAATGCTTGCCACGCAAAATTTCAACATTTTTTTCTCATTTCTCCCACTGTGATCGAATCGAAAAAAAATCGGACAAAAAGCTTCCACCAAAGTGCCACAAGTTCATCGATTTATTTACCACAAAGTCGATAAAAACAGTGTGGCCAGCTTCCTTTCTCTCTCGCACTCGCAAGCGAGCAGAAAATATTTTTCTCGTTAGTAATTTATAACTTTTTTTTGCGTGCTCTGCTACCGCAAGCGCTACATGAGCTAAACCCGCACCGGGCTGTCATGTCGGGCACGAAATAAATATTTGATCCTATGGATTGGGATTTTTGATCCCGGCTGCGGTACGCCAAAAGTGCGTTGGGGTTGTTTATTTACGACAGAGACCAAAAATGGACATGTGTTAAGATTATTTTTGTCTGGTTGGTTGAAAACTCAATTTTGGAGCGGTTGCCGTAATTCAATTTAATCGTACATAATTTGACAATTTAATTTGTTTATTTTAAATGCCTGAAGTTGCAGCACATGTTGCACTTCAAAATAGTTCGCCAAACCAAAACCAGTTAATGAACCAGAAACCATATTTTGAAAGTCACGTTTCGGGATGAAAATTTGCTGGTTGGCTCGTTAATCATGTGAGTGAGCTTCTGTGGTGCAGTGATGGTGGTCCTGGTTTGTTGAAAGCTTCCTCATTTTCACTACCTGGCGTTGACGTTTCATTAATGTTCGAGTTGGTGCGGATGTGCGACTTTATGGGAAGATAAATGAGCATGCATTTAAATACGGTGCAACCACGTGTGCACAGGTAAATGGGGCTCGTTATGCAACTTTCATCGATTAAAGTGAAAATTTAGCTGATGTTTAAAAGTGTCAATGCAATTTCTGTATTTAAATCATAAAAATTAAAAATGCCTGAAACATTTTCCATCGATTTCTTATGTCCAAATAAATCATTTTGCGTCATTGGTTTTTCAACCCAAGTCTCAAACTTGAGACTGTCCATACAAAAGTGCTATTGAAACGTTCGAAAACCTTTTATCTTGAGAAGGGATTTTATTAACGATTTGATTTCTTCGGCAAAGTTGTAGGTTATGTTTAGAACTTTTAAGAAAATTATTAGAAATTCCTGATTTTTTATTTTATTTGTTAATATAAAACTCTATTTAACAAACTGAGTCTGTAGCATTGCATTGTAGCAAAAAAAAAATGATTTTGATATATTTCTTAATGTAATTATTTCGACGTCGTCGTGCTATCTTGTCGCACCCGCCATTTTGACGTTCCGAGAAAAACGCATTTTAATGTTTGACCTTGAATATTCAAAAACGTGAGCACGCAATGTAAACAATAACAAACACGTTTTGTTTGGCTCACCATTCTGTGCATTGTCCCAAAGTTTGGTTGAAGTTGGTTGCTGGAGTCCCGAGTTATAATTACAAATGTTTACGGTAGTCTAGCTTGTACGTGCGACAAACGCATCCTGACTTTCCTGGCCTGAAATCCCTTTGGCCTTTTGTCGCACTTACATCAATTTTCATGGAGTGACAAGATAGCACGACAAGATTGAAACTACTTTCATATGTAAAGTGACAAAAATGCACGGAGTTTTTTCGGTTTTTGTTGAATATCTCAGGATTGAAATCGAATTTTGGGGATCTGTGAAGGTCAAAAAGTGAGGCATTGTGAGCTGCACAAAATGGCGTTCTTAACTCAATTTGGCCCAAAATGCACGTACGACAAGTTAGCACGATGGCGACGATTTGGTTTAAAAAAACATTCCTTAAAAATGTATCAAACAGCAATTCCATTTGAAAAGGGCACATACCGAAAAAAAGTTCCTTGATCGGACTCAATTTTTTTTTCCTGTTTTTGAGTAAGTTACTTCAAATTTTCCGAGGAATCCGATACAAATATTTTTAGACATAGACACTTTGGTCCAGACACGGTCAAAACGCCATTTTAGGTTGTCATACGACTTTTTGAAATGTTTGGCTAGTTTTTTCGATCCTCAACTTAATTTCCTTGAAAGGCCAACTAACCACCTTTTATTTGCATCCAAGGCAGCAAAATTGACGAAAATGGAAACTTTTGAGACCACCCTAGCATGGAGTAGGTCACCCTAATGGCCAAACAAAAAATAAGGGTCTAATTATTTTGGCAATGGAGCTCTTAGAATAATTTTGAGCCCGATCGAAAAACTTTTTTTTCGTTTTATGCCCTTTTCAAATGCAATTGCTGCAAAATCAAATTATTCGATCTGCAGCATTGCTTTGGCGTTCTCGATTGCAAGATTTCTGATCAGATAAATCTCGTCTCAATTTTCAAAACTTTGTAGACATGTTATCCTAAGCCTATATAAGCCATTTTTGTGTATATGGAGCTAACAGTACTCGAAAATAACATTTGAGAAGGGCGTAAGGTATTTAAATATTTTAGTATTTTGCAATTTAAAAATTACTATTTCTCGAAGCCGTTGCGTCGTATCAAAAAGTGGTCAAAACAAACTTGAAAAAATACACTGAAACAAAAATACACGCCACATCTATGAGATTTTTTGATTTTTAAGTCTAAAACTTAAATTTAAAGGTGATGTCACGATTTTTTTCGTTCAAAATTTTTGAGGAAAAAGCCCAAAATGTTATCAAAAGATAAACGAAAAATGCAGGATGGTATGTCTCTCCTTAAAAAAAAAAAAACAAAAATCTTTTAATAAAAGTGTTTTTTTGAATAGTGGTCTACACGTCAAAAATTTTGAAAACCGGTAGTAACAATCGATTTAATAGACAATTTTACATAAAAGTCTCCGTATTGACCATTGTCCTATGTCCAATCCTTGGGAAGATACAGCGGTTTTAAAAATAAAAATATTAAAAAACGGGATTTTTGGTGGTTTTTGGCAATTTATATATGACAGACTTGGTTTTTCAGTCTCGTAAATATTTTTTTGCAATTCCGTCGTGAAACTACTTAATTTTCCTGTCATTCTTGAACGACGAAATAGCCTACTTTTCTGTACCAAAAATAACTGAATCGAATAGCAACACTTTTCAAAATAAATGCTGAAAAGTTCTACTTTTCAGCACTGAAATGGGTGCTGAAAAGTTGAACTTTTCAGCACTTGTTTCGAAAAGTAACACTTTTCAACATTTTTTTGATTCAAACGATTAATTGACAAAATATATGAAAATTTGACATAAAATTTCACTCAATGGGTGTTTTTCGGAATTGCAAAAAATGTTGTATGGAACTCGTTGCAAAACTTGATTTTTTCAGCACTCTTCCTATTTATCCAACTCGGTGAACCTCGTTGGATAAATGTACGACTCGTGCTGAAAAAATCCTCTTTTTGCAACTTGTTGCATAAACTACTATTACCGGAAAGCTCGTCCAATTTCCTATAAGTTTGTCTTTGACATCATTTCAATTGGATGTAAGGGCTTACAGATTTATGCTTAATTAAATTGCTTATAACTGAAAATAGAAAATTTATTTCAGTGTGGTAAAAACCAGGATAGTAAATTTGATTACGTAAATACAAAAACGATATAAATCGAAAAGCTATCAAAGGCAAACTTATGGGAAATTGGACGAGCTTTCCGATATGAATATTTACGAGACTGAAAAACCAAGTCTGTCATATAGAAATTGCCAAAAACCACCAAAAACCCCGTTTTTTAACATCTATATCTTTCCAAGGATTGGACATAAGACAATGGTCAATATGGAGACTTTCATGTAAAATTGTCTATAACATCGATTCCTACTACCGGTTTTCAAAAATTTTGATGTTTAGACCACTTTTCAAAAAAACACTTTTATTAAATGATTTTTTTTTTACTAGAGACATACCATTCTGCATTTTTCGTCAGTCTTTTGGTAACATTTTAGACTATTTTCTCAAAAATTTTGAACGAAAAAAATCGTGACATCACCTTTAAATTTAAGTTTTAGACTTAAAAATCAAAAACTCTCATAGATGTGGCGTGTATTTTTGTTTCAGTGTATTTTTTCAAGTTTGTTTTGACCACTTTTTGATACGACGCAACGGCTTCGAGAAACAGTAATTTTTAAATGGCAAAATACTAAAATATTTAAATACCTTACGCCCTTCTCAAATGTTATTTTCGAGTACTGTTAGCTCCATATACACAAAAATGGCTTATATAGGCTTAGGATAACATGTCTACAAAGTTTTGAAAATGGAGAGGGTCGGGTACAAAAGTATCAGAAAAATACCTGATTTGAGCTGGAATTGCTCTACACTCGATCCCCGATGGTTTGACACCAACTGTTGTCAAACGAACGGGGTCACTTTTTAGTTTGACACTCCTTTTACACGGAGTTCACACAGTTTTGATAGTGTACGTGAGCACCGTGTAAAAAGTGACAGTTCGTCACCTTTTAGTTTTACTTTGACCATCCAACGGGGTACAAAGTAAAAAAGTGTCAAACGAAAAAGTGACCAACCACCGGGGGTTGAGTTTAGTAGTAAAAGCATTAGCAAAAGCAAAGTATTTAATATTTTAAATTATTTATTAAAATGAAAATGTTACAGATGAATGTACAGATTTGATTGTTCCTATCAACTATTTATTTACGTTCAACATATTTTTAGAGATGATATTGTAGTATTAAATATATATAAATTGTAAATATATTGCAACAAAACAAAACACTGCTGGTTTTATATCCTTTAAAAAACAAAATCATACAACACTAAATGAAGTAATTTTAAGATCAATTCAGGCTAAATTCATAATATTAAACTTAATAAAATACGTTTTTCTTGTTTTGTATTGTTTTTTTATTCTATGCCTAACAGTTTTGTCAGAATACTGAACATTCTCTCTTAAGTATAGAAAAGTTATTTGGCTGTCCATTTTCGAAATTTCTAGATCGTCTTCAAAGCACAATAGCAATGCAAAGCTCTTTTTGCAAAAGCAAGATTTCCACCCACGATTCTATTCTCACTTTATGCCCCACGGCTAGATTAGCCACATAAAATACCTTCGAAAAAGCTGCAACGATTCTACGCTATATTCGGCTGTTTTGGCCTCTGCATTAGGCCAAGGCGTTAAGTTATTTTACGACTGCACTGTGTGTGTGCGTGTTGTTCCGATGGACGGCCAGACCGGGCGTAATCAATTTGCCCCGCTGCCTGTGGATGACCTGGTGGCCAACCAGGCCGGTGCCGGTGCTCTATACAACCGCAACCGTTCCGTACCGCATAAAAAGTGTATTGATTTTCCTCTGATTAAACAACCGGTTCAGTCCGTCAGGTTGAGGTTGGGGTCGTGTGCCACGTTGACCCCTGAAGGCGAAATTCCGGAAAGCCTCGAAAATCCTGGGTTATTCAATTTCTCTAGCGTCAGGAATTCCGGGACTTCCCCGCAGAGCAAATTCCCGAGTCGCGAAACCCGCGTGCGGTGCAGGTTTTGACCGCGGAAACGACGGAGTCAATTGAATCGGGAAAAGGTTATAATTTGTTTAAATGTGGCTTTGCGAGCGAGGTTCGTGAAACTGTACCACTCTGGTGCCTGCGTCAGGGGAACGCAAAACAGTGGACGACGTCCAATTTTCCAACGAAAAGTGGACATACTATAGAGAAAATAGAGGAACGAACTGTGATGATGGCTCTGATGCTGGTGGGGATTTGGTGGTGAATTTGCACCATGGAAATGCAAACCCATGGGTTAGTTGCTATGAACAAGGTTTGCGATTACCTGTTGAAGGGCTCGTTTCGCAGAATGTGAAGTGTTTTTTTTTTGTTTTATAATTTTGTTGTTAATTCAAGATTTTCTATTCCTCATATCCAAATCAATTCCCAATCCCGTACCTGTTCAAACACTTCAAACAACCCTTAATCCGAACAATCACATGTCAATATTCCAACACACGTGCAGTGTTGACCGAAAGGATCAAGCATCAAAAGGAGACGGGATGTCAACATTTGTCTCCTTCGCAATCCAAACAAGTCCGGAACCCTTGACAAGACTGACAACTCCGCAAGCCCAGATTGTGCAACATAAGTTTGTGTGGGTGTGTGTGAGTGATTGTTTGTGCATTGCCCACTACACTTCCGTCCGTCCGGGGGATGCGAGTGAGGGTTATAATCGAAACGAATGTAATTACGATCACCAAACATGGCCGCAGAGATATTCGCAGAGTGTGTGTTTGTGTGTGTCGATGTTATTCACTCGACCGTGTGCCCTAATTCCGTAGTACTTAGTCACAAACACACACACACAACGCTCAGCGTAGCACAATGGAGGCTGGTGGAGGCGCGCGAATTCGCAAACACTCACACACACACACTTGGGGAGACGACCCCGGACCTTGTAAGCTCGCTGAACCGAACACAAACAATGGCCTATATTACGAGGAAAGGGGGAGGGGGAGGGGGTCCATTCTAACAAAAAGAGTAGAGAGGGGGTTGGAAAACAACACGGCCCCTCGAACGCTCTACATTCACAGCACCACTCTCGATAATGGCGGGTAGAAGATTGCTTTCACTACGCCGATTCTTGCCCCTGGGTGAGTGTGAGTGTAAGTACGGTAGATCGCTACTAGTTTGACACGGAATGCTGTTTCAACCCTGTTAGATTGACAAACCGAAGTTTTTAATTTTTACTTCGCCCTTGCACAAACCGCATAAAATTAATTTAAATGAAAATTAAAATTACTTGCCATGTTTTGAACATTTGGATGTAAAAAGGGTTTAAAAATGCATTCAACACCAGTCCAGTTAATTTGAATTGATTGGTTTTTAAAGCATCCAAAATTATGATGAAATTTATCTTTTTCGCAAAAAAATTGTTTATCCGGGGTGACTTGATAGGTTTGCGATTTTTCGGCTAAATAAAGAGTACAATTAAAATACGTAAGGAATTATTTAGAATCATACTGACCGTGGTTGAGAAGTGTTCAAAGAACCCTAAAAAGAACTTTTCATAAAATTTTGAAATGTTTAAAAAAATAGTTTACTATAGTTAAGAAAATGTTGATGATAGTCATTATTTAAAACTTCTCAAAGAGTCGTGATTTTCTCAACGAACATGATTTTGAATCGGAAAACGGAATGCATTTTCGGATTCTTTGGGCAATTCTCCACAAAGTTTGCTAATAATAAATTATATGTATTTTTGAAATACAATTAAAAGAAATCTCCCAATTTATAATTTATAAACGTCCTCAAAACTCGTCTAAAACGTGATTTTAGAGCAAAAACACGTTTTAGACGAGTTTTGAACACGTTGTATCTTTTTATAGGGGCAAGCTAGCATCATACTCTCTTGCGGAAAGTTGTAAAGGACATTCCAGAGCATCCAAAAATAAGTCCGGTTTTGATATAGCATGAAACGTGGATTTGATAAATATCAATATCCAAAAAAATGGTTTTCTCTATACAAATTTATATGGAAAATTGAATCGCTTTGCGCAAAGTGAGGACTAAACCAATCGGTCCCAAACTTTGGGGAGTTGTTTAGGGACCCAAAAGGAACTGAAAAAGTGCTGTGCTGGAAAATCTATTTTGATATTACACCCTAATGGTACATTTAACGTACAAATAAAGTTTGAAAATCTTAAATATGATTTTAACAAAAAAAACTAAGACTATCAAAGTCACCCCGGAATTTAAACTAAGAATTTTTGACGTAACTATTTGTTTAAACACTTTTGAAAAAACTTTTATTCCAAAATAGTGCATGGACTTTGTGTGGCCTACCCCAGTACATGTTTTTAAAATAATAATCTTGAGAAACCCCTTACCTGTTAGAAAATATTCCAAAAACAAATTGAAATCCTATCAAAGTCACCCCGGTTAACGGTATTTAAGTATTTTTTCTGAGTCCCAGAAATTTTCATGAAATTTGATGGTTCCTTGGAAATTTAGAAGACATTTTTTTTAAATAATGGTTTTACATATTTCACTTTGAGCGTCCAATTTCCTGTTCCGGAAATTCCCAAAAAAAATATTTCACGTTTCCCGGGAAATTTGTAAACTTATACATTATGCTAACTTTTTGGCACCAATGCTTTACAAATTTACAAAAAAACGATTTTTTTTCGTTCAAAATTTTTATAAAAATAGCCTAAGGTGTTACAAAAAGACTCACGAAAAATGCAGGATGGAGCAACTCACCTAAAAAAATACAAAAATCATTTACTGAAACTGTTTTTTGCAAAAGTGCTCTAAACATCAAAATTTTCAAAATCCGAACACGAGAGTCGATTCTCCCGACAAATTTACATAAAAGTCTCCATATTTACCATTGTCCTAAGTCCAATCCTTGTGAAGTTACAGCGGTTTTAAAAATAAAAATATTGAAAAAGGGTTTTTGGTGGTTTTGGCAATTTCTATATGACAGACTTGATTTTTCAGTCTCGAAAATATTTTAACCGGAGAGTTTGCCATAAGTTTGCCTTTGACAGCTTTTCAATTTGACTTGTTTTAATATTTACGTAAGATGATTTACTATCCAGATTTCTACCACACTGGAAAAAATATTCTGTTTTTTCTGTTATGAGCAATGTAATGAAGCTTATATCTGAGCAATTCTCTACGAAATCGGTCTTTTTTCTTCAATTTTAATTTTTGTATTTTTTAATCCGGCTGAAACTTTTTTGGTGCCTTCGGTATGCCCAAAGAAGCCATTTTGCATCATTAGTTTGTCCATATAATTTTCCATACAAATTCGGCAGCTGTCCATAAAAAAATGATGTATGAAAATTCAAAAATCTGTATCTTTTGAAGGAATTTTTTGATCGATTTGGTGTCTTCGGCAAAGTTGTAGGTATGGATACGGACTACACTGGAAAAAATAATACACGTTAAAAAAAAATTTGGTGATTTTTTTATTTAACTTTTTATCACTAAAACTTGATTTACAAAAAAACACTATTTTTAATTTTTTTTATTTTTTGATATGTTTTAGAAGACATAAAATGCCAACTTTTCAGAAATTTCCAGGTTGTGCAAAAAATCACTGACCGAGTTATGAATTTTTTAATCAATACTGATTTTTTAAAAAAATCGAAATTTTGGTCGTAAAAATTTTTCAACTTCATTTTTCGATGTAAAATCAAACTTGCAATCAAAAAGTACTTTACTAAAATTTTGATAAAGTGCACCGTTTTCAAGTTATAGCCATATTTAAGTGACTTTTTTGAAAATAGTCGCAGTTTTTCATTTTTTTTAAATTAGTGCACATGTTTGCCCACCTTTGAAAAAAATATTTTTGAAAAGCTGAGAAAATTCTCTATATTTTGCTTTATTGAACTTTGTTGATGCGACCCATAGTTGCTGAGATATTGCAATGCAAAGGTTTAAAAACAGGAAAATTGATGTTTTCTAAGTTTCACCCAAACAACCCACCATTTTCTATCGTCAATATCTCAGCAACTAATGGTCCGATTTTCAATGTTAATATATGAAACAATTGTGAAATTTTCCGATCTTTTCGAAAAAAATATTTTTGGAATTTTCAAATCAAGACAAACATTTTAAAAGGGCGTAATATTGAATGTTTGGCCTTTGTGAAATGTTAGTCTTGATTTGAAAATTCCAAAAATATTTTTTTCGAAGAGATCGGAAAATTTCACAAATGTTTCATATATTAACATTGAAAATCGGACCATTAGTTGCTGAGATATTGACGATAGAAAATGGTGGGTTGTTTGGGTGAAACTTAGAAAACATCAATTTTCCTGTTTTTAAACCTTTGCATTGCAATATCTCAGCAACAAAAGGTCGTATCAACAAAGTCCAAATAAGCAAAATATAGAGAATTTTCTCAGCTTTTCAAAAATATTTTTTTCAAAACTGGGCAAACATGTGCACTAATTTAAAAAAATGAAAAACTGCGACTATTTTCAAAAAAGTCACTTAAATATGGCTATAACTTGAAAACGGTGCACTTTATCAAAATTTCAGTAAAGTACTTTTTGATTGCAAATTTGATTTTACATCGAAAAATGAAGTTGAAAAATTTTTACGACCAAAATTTCGATTTTTTGAAAAAATCAGTATTGATTAAAAAATTCATAACTCGGTCAGTGATTTTTTGCACAACCTGGAAATTTCTGAAAAGTTGGCATTTTATGCCTTCTAAAACATATCAAAAAATAAAAAAAATTAAAAATAGTGTTTTTTTGTAAATCAAGTTTTAGTGATAAAAAGTTAAATAAAAAAATCACCAAATTTTTTTTACCGTGTATTATTTTTTTCCAGTGTAGTCCGTATCCATACCTACAACTTTGCCGAAGACACCAAATCGATCAAAAAATTCCTTCAAAAGATACAGATTTTTGAATTTTCATACATCATTTTTGTATGGACAGCTGCCGAATTTGTATGGAAAATTATATGGACAAACTAATGATGCAAAATGGCTTCTTTGGGCATACCGAAGGCACCAAAAAAGTTTCAGTCGGATTAAAAAATACAAAAAAAATCGAATGACCGAAATCCTAGAGAACTGCTCATCTGTAAGCCTATGCATCCAATTGAAAAGCTGTCCAAGGCAAACTTATGGGAAATTGGACGAGCTTTCCGGTAAAAATATTTTTGAGACTGAAAAATCAAGCCTGTCATATAAAAAATGCCAAAAACCACCAAAAAGCTGTTTTTTCGACATTTTTATTTTTAAAACCGCTGTAACTTTGCAAGGATTGGACTTAGGACAATGGTCAACATAGAGACTTTTATGTAAAATTGTCTGGAGAATCGATTCTCACTATCGGTGTTTGGAAATTTCGACGTTTAGACCACTTTTCAAAAAAACAGGTTTGTAATGATGTTTGTATTTTTTTAAGAGAGACATACCATCCTGCATTTTTCGTGAGTCTTTTTATTACATTTTAGGCTATTTCCTCAAAAATTTTGAACGAAAAATAATCGTGGCTTCACCTTAAAATTTAACTTTTTAATATAAAAATTCAAAAATCCCATAGAAGTGGCGAGTATTTTTCTTTCAGTGTATTTTTTTCAGAAAGGCCGTCCAATTTCTTACAAGTTTGTGTTTGACCACTTTTTGGTACGATGCAACGGCTTCGAGTTACAGCAATATTTAAATTACGAAATACAACAATATTTAAAACACTTACGCCCTTCTCAAATGTCATTATCGAGTGAAACTGGCTCCATATACACAAAAATGGATCATATTTTTTTTTTTTTTTTTTTAGCATGTCTACAAAGTTTCATTGAAATCGTAGAGGGTCGGGTACAACCGATTCCCTATTTGACATGGAATTGCTCAAGGGAACTAATGTGATTTTATTAAAAACAATCTAGTTTTCATATTGAACTAATCACCTCGTCTGTAAATTTCATGCCGAGATTTATTTATTTCAGATAATATTCAATTCTGAAGCATTTACAACAAGAAATAATTCTTGCTCATTTGTGAGGCAAAACCAAATTACGCTATTAAGAAATGAATTTAAACTTTTTTTGGTAACCTTTTAAAGCTAAAAATGTTGTTATATCATTTAAAAATAACATATCAACCCCTTCCAACCAAGATCAAGATTGAGGTTTGTATAACGTTTTTGTTTACCATGACCAAATTGGATGAAAATTGAATTGATATCATTGTGCAAGAAGAATTTATTTAATAGTTTTCTAGAAATAAACGTTTGGAGAACGTAAGAGGTAAAAAGTAAATTGCCATGGAAAACATAATTTCAATGTTGTCAATGTGTCAATGTTTTTCTGAAACATATTCTCTCGAACTGGTCACAGAGACACATTTAATAGCAATGGTTGGTTTATAGTTGTGAAGCATGGATTTTACTCACTGTCTAAACACTTTGATTAAAAAATACTTCGCAACATAAACACTATTGATCATATTTTGATTTGGTACGATTTGAAAACCATGATTTTTAACAAGCAGTCATGCCATTAATTGATCCTTACACTCCTTTTGACTATTAAAGTAGCTTTTCTATACAGTTTTGTTGCAAAATATTAATCAGAAGCAGGTATACAATAATGTTTGATAAACTTCAATATTCCAGGAAAATTGTTGAAATTTTCCCGTTCCGTTTTTACAATAGCTTTGAAAATATCCCTGGATCCCGGAAATTACCTTCACCAGAATTGTAATATATGTTTTTCTCGTTTCCCGGGAAATTCAAAACCTACGCCCTAATAAAAGTTATACTAACCTTCAAAAAATGTCAAAATGATTGCGTAGGCTTAACTCGTGGGGAAGCATGAAGTTTGGGGTCCCCAGAAACACGTGATCATTTTGCCACATGGTTTTTCTCCAAAGTTTGTATGGAGAATTAGGGCGGTTCATCGCTGTTGAATACAAGCAAAAAATCATGCTTTCCCTCGAGTTGAGCAGAAATTTTGTTGGTCGGTGTTATTGTTCAAATTTCTTAACCATAAGCTGGGACAATTTTTGAGGTACTTCAAAACATCACGTTTGAAAATCGATGAAATTATTTTATTTTATTGTTCTGTGTTTGTTCTAACTGAATACAACCAAAAAGTTTTTAATACTTGGCTGAAAAATGGCAAAACAGCAGTGCCAATAACAAAAAAGTCCTGAATATATAAGTGCGTTTGACATTCCCCTGTACAATAATAAGATTTGTAATAAAAAAGTTTTGATTTCATCTGATATCTCAAGAACGTAAGAAGAGAGATTACATCTCTTCAAAAAACTTCCTTGATAACAATCGTTGTCAAACTATTGAGGTTACACTGCCCTTAGTTCTCGCAGAATTTGCACATGTAAATTATTTGCGGCATTCTTGCGAAGCCTACGGCCCAACGAAGAAACGTTCTTTGTGAGCAGATCTAGGAAAGTGTAGTAATAGTTGAGCCGAACAAAAAGCTCTTTTATGGTGAACAATTTCAATTACATTTTATAGGTTCAAGATAGTTTCCATGCCTTCGACAGCGTCGTATTCGACGTCTTTGTTGGTAGCACTGTTCTCCACCGTCAACGAGCCCCTTGAACCGTCCCGAAGAGTTTCCGGAATGGACAAGGATTTAATTAAATTTAGCTGAATGGACCAGAACTGATAAAAGGGAGAGGTCGCACTCTCGAGGCAGAGCAAGAAGAAGATTGTTTTCTTGTCGGGACATTGTCTACGATGTCCCTTTTGTGTGTGATTGTGGGAATTTGGCGAAATGGTCATCTTGATTTGTAACCAGGGTCAATTTTTCGACCAACTTTGAGGTTTAAATTCAAAGGCATCTTGAGGCATAACATCTTGTGAAAAACACATCTGGGAAGAGGTACATCTTTTATGTCACATTTTTGATTTAATGTCACTTTTTTCAGTCTAATTGAAGTAAAATTACATCACAAAAGAGGTAATATTCGACCTTCCCAAATTGCACCTTCCAAAATTACATTTGTTCTTGTTACTGTGTAGAAAGCTAGAGAAAAACTAAAATGTCACTGCTCTTAACCAAGAGAGCGGAAATGTACCGTCACTCCTCAACAGCACACACTCACACACGTGTACATCTCCCATATTTGCAGTGACAGCTTAAGTGGTGCCATAACTCATACTTAATCGCTGCTGCTGGCTGCCAGATTGCTGCCAGTATTTATGGGACAGTGATTGTCGTCTACCTTCTGTTCGCGTACTTAAAAATAAAAAAAACCAGAATTTCAAATAAAAAGAATGTGTTAATTTTAAACTGCAAGGTTGCAAGATTGTAGGAATGTATATAAAGGATTGTCAAAATTTTAAAATCTAAGAATGAATAATTAGATTTTTTTGAAGCAGTTTTCAAGTAATAACCTTAAGAAAGCTCTAAATATTCTTCCAAAGTCTCTAACATAACTTCAGCTCTTCTCGTAATCAGCAAACTTGTAAGTGTCATGTCTTTATGATTGGCACGAGGATTCCAGCAAAAAAAAACCCCTCCCAAATGATGTCAACACGACACGACTCTTTCGTTCGAGTTTTTAATTTTACGCGCCAAAAATGCTATTTTTTCCCCAAGTCGTTCTCACGAAAATTATCCGCCCCGTTTTGCACTCAAGAGTCACAGCAAAACTTTGCTGCAAGAAAGAAATCCCCCGCTTTGCCGAGAGGACTGAAAGTACTAAATTTTTCAAATCCACCTCGACAAAGGATGATAGCTCTTGCTTTTTTTTCGAAACCCTTGGCCAACGAAATCGTTGTAAATCACGAACAAATTATGTTAATTTTGTGACTGGCTCCGCGCCTCCCTGGATCTTCAGGACAAGGGGTTGGAAATACCATGATTTGGGGATTTCCGAAAGTGACCTTCATTATTTTGTTGCCGTATTTTCCCAGTTGCTTTTTGCTTTATTTGCCAAAAAACGAACGTTTTATGGAGATTTCCGATGGAAGCGTTACGATGAGTGAATATAAATTGAACTATTTGGGAAATTGCTTGGCTTAGTATGTTTTCAAGATTTGTACTTTTTTAGTAGATCCGTCTTTATTTTGAAATCAGATAAAAGAAACACAGCACTTCACTGAACAAAATAGTGACAAACTGTTTTAAAACTTTCTCCCTTTCACAAGATTCCTCAGAGAAACTCCTCGAAACCGGTTCCACCCGGTTTAATCCTGCTCGTTCCTTCTGGTTATTAATTTTTAATTATAAGCCAATTTAAGCTGCTTACGGGCGGGAATTTAATTACGCTACACGAGCTTCACTCGGAGTTCCAGCTGTCTGGTGACTGCTGCGCTCGAAAGTGGACCTCATCATCTGGTCTCGCTGGACTTTAAATGCGCAGGATGGCTTCTCCGGGTCCTCTCGGGGTAGATGTCCTTGTGTGATGACAAGTTGAGGGAAAGTTGGGTGTGATTCTTATAGTACGGTATTGACTTAAGGGCAGTTCTGCGATCAATCAAAAGGGTTTATTCAGAATTCAGCAGATGCAATATTTAATTACTTCGATATTTAAAAATTATTTTAATCAGCTAACCTATTTCTTTCTTTTCTTTTCAGGTAAGGAGCTTCACATGTACAGATTTTATGCAAGAGAAGGCTAAGTATAGTATAGTAGTTTTTTTCTAAAATAAAATTACAGCTGAGTTTGATTCTGGACTCTGAGGCTTTTATCAATTTTGCCTTCTTGACCTTACTGAGCCAAGGCTATAAAATCACTCGAAAAATGAACTTCCTGATTCGACCTCGTAGACCCACCTTCACGTATACCTATCGACTCATAATCAAATTCTGAACAAATGCCTGGATGTGAGTCCGTGCAGCGAAAAAAATGCACTCGTTTATCTTCGGACTGGCTGAACCGATCTAGACCTTTCTGGCCTCATTCAACTCGTCTCGGGGTCCCACAAGACCCTATTTAATATTATGAAGTTTTGTAAAGTACTTTAAAAGTTATTCTAAAAAAATGATTTTATTAAATGTCCGGAAGATTGTAAAAAGGGTGTTTTTTTTTGTAAAATAACGTTATGTTATACATTTTTAGAAATGTATTCAAAATACCTTTCCAATTAGTCTAAAACATCGAAGATCTGACAACTCTATCAAAAGTTATCAGAACTTGAGTGTTATTTATACACTTTTTGAGGTCGGATCTCAGATAATTCAATTAAAATGAAGTTCGTGTCCACCACGGGACACGTCGTTAGTAATATAATTGAAGAGCAGGTCTCTAGGATTTCGGTCATTCGATTTTTTTTGTATTTTTTAATTCTACTGAAACATTTTTGGTGCCTTCGGTATGCCCAAAGAAGCCATTTTGCATCATTAGTTTGTCCATATAATTTTCCATACAAATTTCGAAGCTGTCCATATCAAAATGATGTATGAAAATTCAAAAATCTGTATCTTTTGAAGGAATTTTTTGATCGATTTGGTGTCTTCGACAAAGTTGTAGGTATGGATACGGACTACACTGGAAAATAATGATACACGATAAAAAAATTTGATTTGCAAATAAACAATATTTTTATTTTTTTTTATTTTTTGATAAATTTGTTGGTTTTTTTTATTTAATTTTTTATCACTAAAATTTGATTTGCAAATAAGCAATATTTTTAATTTTTTTTTATATGTTTTAGAGGACATAAAATGCCAACTTTTCAGAAATTTCCAGGTTGTGCAAAAAAGTATTGACCGAGTTATTAATTTTTAATCAATACTGTTTTTTTCAAAAAATCGAAATATTGGTCGCATATTTTTTTCAACTTCATTTTTCGATGTAAAATCAAATTTGCAATCAAAAAGTACTTTAGGGAAATTTTGATAAAGGTCACCGTTTTCAAGTTAAATCCATATTTAGGTGACTTTTTTGAAAATAGTCGCAGTTTTTCACTTTTTAAAATTAGTGCACATGTTTGCACACTTTTGGAAAAAATACTTTTGAAAAGCTGAGAAAATTCTCTATATTTTGCTTCTTCAAACTTTGTTGATACGACCTTTAGTTGCTGAGATATTGCAATGCAAAGGTTTAAAAACAGGAAAATTGATGTTTTCTAAGTCTCACCCTAACAGCCCACCATTTTTTAATGTCGATATCTCAGCAACTAATGGTCCGATTTTCAATGTTAATATATGAAACATTTGTGAAATTTTCCGATCTTTTCGAAAACATTATTTTCAAAATTTTCAAGTCAAGACTAACATTTCAAAAGGGCCAAATATTCAATATTACGCCCTTTTAAAATGTTAGTAAAATGTTAGATTAGATTAGATTAGATTAGATTAGATTAGATTAGATTAGATTAGATTAGATTAGATTAGATTAGATTAGATTAGATTAGATTAGATTAGATTAGATTAGATTAGATTAGATTAGATTAGATTAGATTAGATTAGATTAGATTAGATTAGATTAGATTAGATTAGATTAGATTAGATTAGATTAGATTAGATTAGATTAGATTAGATTAGATTAGATTAGAGTCATCATATAAACACTCATTTTTCAACATCTCTCTAATATTTTACGATATCTAGGAATCTTGATGCATAAAAATGATACTTTTGTAAAATTTTCGGATTTTTTCTCTATTCAATAAAAAAATATAGCAATTTAAGATCAAGGACACGTTTTGCAAGGATTGCAAAACGCTTTTTTATACTTCTTGAGTTTTTTTTATGAAGAGGTCCTATAATGTATTGTCTTTTCTTTGTTTATAGGACCTATTAAATTTTTAGGTTAGGTTTGGCTTTCGGTCTGTTTGGGGAATCAAAACACTTGTATGTTCTCTTCATCCGACGTTTCGACCCGTTTTGGGCCTTTTTCAAGGAATCTAGGGGTAGATTTATAGGGTAAGGCACAAAAACATAAAAAATTGTACACTTTTTCTAGGCTTACCGAAATGGGAGAGTTTGTCGTTAGGGGATGCTCCGTCAAGCAAAGAACTGTCTGTGTTTTGATTCCCCAAACAGACCGAAAGCCAAACCTTACCTAAAAATTTATTGATACGGTCGAATAAACAACAGGACCTATTAAAAAAAACTCTTGATTTGAAATTTTAGGCTTGATTTTAATTTTGAAATTATTCCTTAAGAATTCCTTAAGAAGGAAGGAAAAATATCGGGAGTTAAATCAAACATTTTTTTTTTTTGCATAGATTGAAAACACAGAAAAAATCCCAAAAGGAGAAATAAAGAGAGAGGTTTCACCTTTTGTCAAATTTGCTGCTTTATTCAGTAAAAATAATTTTGAAATTCAAATCAAGCCAAACATTTTAAAATTTATAAAGCTCTTTCTAGACCTTGCAAAAGGTTGCTCTGATTCAACTCGCGGTACCTGTCCTTTTGTGAAAATGAGGGCAGATGCAAGTTCTTTAAAAATATTTATTATCTATTACAAACTATTCATAATACATTGCTTAACGTTTAATGCATTTCTAATCAGATAAATATTTTTTTTAAATCTTTTTACAAATTTTGAGCAAAAATCGGATAAAACGTAAAACTCTAGAAAAGAAAAAATCTTTAGTTATTTTATTTGTGTCAGGAGCATAGTTTGGCTTCAAATTTTAATTTTAGTTTTTTTTATTTGTTCGCCCCTCCCTTCAACCTCAACCAGAAATTATTGGAAATGTACAGAAGAGACAACCTTGAAAAATTAACCTTTTCAATAATGTTTATGTAAAGTCTGTTAATCAAAAGACTCATCGTGGAAGTGTAATTATTTTAGATTAATTTGATATAAATTGGATCTTTCCCCGCACTCTTGAATGTAGTGCCTCAACTTACCAGGACGTCTGTCGCTAAGCCTGCAGGCTCCCATAAATAAGTGTGCCCTTTGGGAGGGTGGTTCCCATTACAGCCACAAGCCAGCCCTGTAACCCAAGAGAGGAAGACAACTTGTAACAAGTCAGGAAAAAAAAGCACGACCAAGGGGTTGAAATGCGATACCAGTGTAGGGATGAAGACGCCTCTTCGTCCGCACTCGAGGTTCGGTTGACTCTGGCCAATTATGTCCACTCAGTCTAATCTGACTACTCCGGCGGCAGCAGCAGCCGGTAATAAACAGTCCCTCGGGGAAGTGGTCAGCCGGGGTTGATTGAAAGCAGATTTCTTCGCGGGTTTCTTTTTTCTGTCGGGTCCAAGTCAATCACATCAAGGAATGCTAAGAGAAGAAACTACTTTCTTCTAGGGAATCGATCTACGTAAATTGTCAGCCAACAGCGAAAGCCTTTTCCGAGTTATTAGTAAATTAACCCTTGATGGACCTCTGCTAAATTTTATATTGCATTTGTCTTAGTTTTCAAAACATAGTTTTATGAAATAATTCAAAAGAAAAATATACAAATTCGATCAAATATGAATACAGTGGAGGGTTACCTTGCTAAGACTCATCAATTACCAGCCGGACAACCCCTAGCAAGATCCTGGAAGCATAACCTTCCCCCGAAGGGGTAGAGTGGTGAAAGCTGAAACGGTCCAAGAATTGAGTTAATTGTGCTTTCCATCAGCCAGTCACTTACTTACTGAAGCAGCCAAAGGCACGGGGTGGCAAAAATAAAGTCACTGCTAATTGGTAGAATTCGTTTGAAATTAGTTACCAGTGTGAAAGCAGCACCCTCTCCGGACGGACAAGATCCCGGGAAGCTGTCGGCAGTGAATTATCGTTTGACTAATTAATTGTGAAGTGAACGCAATTTCAAGCTGAGAATGTTTCAATATTGAACGTTGGTTCAATTTTGCGAACGTTGCTGGCCAGTGCAATCAAGCTAATTGCAGCATCCGATTTGGCTGATTTTTGTCTCTACATTCAGCAGAGCTAATGCGCAATACGAATTAGTTGAATTTTGAATCGGTTGAACGCGGTAGATTAGTTTGATGAATTAAACGGTACTAAAATCGTGCTAAAGCAGTGCCAAATTATGTCCGACTGCACTAGGTCAAAGCTCATATTGTCCATAGCTTTGTTTTCAGAAGCTTGTTATAATAGGGGAGATATACTCATTCCCATCACTCTAAGCGGTGGTATCTAAATTATGCTCGATAATCCGGGGTTTTCCTTGAAATTTACTAAAATCAAATACATCAACCAGTAGAGCAGTCTTTTGTGAACATTTCTGATCAATTTGTCTTTTACCATAAGTTATTCTATTTCATTCACAAGCATTCAACAGACATATTTTCAAAATCTATTCTCGTCTGACGAGAATGCCCTGTCGTCCATAAAATTACTCAGGGAGTTTGTTTTTTATAGAGCTTGCTAACTAAGTATATTTTGCGGGATTTTTTTCTTCAAATGAGTGTCTAAACCATGTCCAATAGAACATATCTGGAGTTTTTTTTTTTTGAAAAGGTCCCGAGCAGACGGAAATAACTTGGGAAGGTCAGTTTTTGATATTGTGAGAAGATCGAAATATGTTATTGGTATGATCGGATTAGTTGTTAAAATAACAAAAATCAATAACAAAGATTTGTTAGAAGAATAACTTAAACTGTTATTATGTTGTTATTGCAATAACAAACCAATAACACAGAAGGAATCATGAAGGAATAACAAGATTTGTTATTTTGTGCGGAGAGGTGGAGCTGTATAATAACAAAAAGTGTTATTGAACTGGTATGTCTCCATAACAAGAAAAGTTATTGTTTTGGTTTAATTGTAATTTACAAATAAACCTGCAGTTGCCATAACTCCTCTAAACTAGTCAGGGCTGCAGAGCCGGGTACCTCCAAGCGACTTTGAATCCATACTTTGAAGACAACTCCGACTCTGGATGCAGGATATGACGCCAACGACGACTTCAGCTCTCCAAAAATACCCGACTTCACCGATTCCGACTCCAAGTAAAAATTGCTGGAAATTTGATGAATCCAATACAGTCTCCGAGGTCTCACTCCAGCTCGAACTTCAACGTCACCTCCGTCATCTTCCTGGCTCTGTGAAAATAATAACAGTTTTTGTTATTCACACTTCAAAAATTCTCAATAAATAAATCAATTCCGCTAGAGAATATAACAAAATTTAAAAAAAAAGAACTCTCAAAAGTTAATTTTATCGGATTAATTTTAGCTTGAAACCCCATTTCATGGCCAAAATAATGACCCCGATGAAATTGGTCAAAATTATCCCATAGTTCTAGCCATTTTTAGCAAAGTCCCTTAGGGGGTATATCAAATAATTAAAAAAATCAACTTTCAAAATTTTAACTTTTTAGAATAATTTTAGCTTAAGGACCCCATTTCATGGCCAAAATAATGACCCCGACGAAATTAGACAAAATTATCCCAAAGATCTAAACATATTTAACAAAAGAAAAAATAATAACAGATTGTGTTATGGACACTTAGAAACTTTTCCATTTGTGCGATTTATGGTAATTTTATTTCTAAGTCAGTATACCGAACGAATAACAAATTTTGTTATTAGGAGAGTTTTTGACATGTATAACATTTCCTCTTATTAGCGTGTTATTAAACATTTTCAATATAATATCACTTCAATACCAAATTTTGTTATTTTATCAGAATCTGTTATTATTTTTTCTTCTTGAAGTTGAACTTCAGGATAAAATAATAACACTTTTTGTTATTTTAACAGGATTTGTTATTGAAATATTATTAATTTTGTTATTACCGTCTGCCCGGGACGTCCTATAAACCAAATTTTAATTTTTTTTTCGGTGTTTTTAGAACCGCCTTGAGTCAGAGGTATTCAAAAACACCCAAAAAGCAAAAAATGAAAATTTGGTTTATAGAACCTTTTAAAAAAACTCCAGATATTGCCAAAAGTTGGTAGTAATTTAACACCTTACGCGCTGTTAAACGTCATTTCAAATAATGTGCTCTCATCTTGTTTGTGAAAGTGTGTGCAATCAAAGTGATGCGGAATGGTGCTGCAAAAAAGAAATTTTGATCAAATTGGCAAATGTAATATAATGAAAAAGTAATACATATTTGTTTATGATTTACTAAATGTGTTCTATTTTTGAAATATTTTGAAAACTTGGAATCAATTTTTAAATCTCCTTTTATGAAATTTTTGAGAAATTAAAATCTGTTTTATTGCTCGCAACCTTCTTAAAAAGGCGATAAACATTTTTCCCCAGGGGTTTTCAAAATATTAAACAAAGATCTTTTTTTGGAAAAAAAAGTTACGCGGGCAATTCACCGAAACAAATACCTACAACTAATATTTTTTGAACAAGCATTAAATTACTGATTAATGTTTGCGATTCAATTGTTTAAGAGCCCAATGTTGCTTTTAATCGTATCAAATATATCAATTGGATTGAGAAGCAACAAAATAAAGTTGGATTGGTTTGTAATTATGTTTTTAATTCATTTTTCAACAAGTTGCTAATAATAAACTATGTAACGATTCACTAATAATACACTTTTTAAAGTACAGTCTTGTGTCGAAATGTAGACCACCAAGCTTAACCCCACATTGGCTTCTTCTGGGTCTTCTTGATGATCAGGGTGTACGGCACTGGCTTCTCGATGTAGACCGGCTGCTTCACGTACACCGGATAAGGCTTCTCGACATGAACTGTGTACGGCTTCGGGACCTCGACGTATTCCTTCTTGTACACGGGCACCTTCACCTCCACCGGGTACGGCACCGGGCGATCAACCTGGACGGGATACTTCTTCTCCACGTACACCGGGTACTTCTTCTCGACGACCACGGGGACCTTGGTTTCCTTGTGCACCGGGTATGGGACATTCACGTGCACTGGGACGTGCTTTTCCACCTCAACCGGGTACGGGACGGGGATCTTCTTGGTGATGATGTGCTTCTCGTCCTTTTTGACGTTCCAGTCGTGACTGTTCTCGTGCTGGTAGTGGTGGTCATGCTCGTCATGTCCGTAATGGTTCTGGCGTTGATCGTACACGTCGTGATGGTGCTGGTGATGATCGTACTGGTCCTGATGCTCGGAAAAGTCGTAGATGTGCTTCTGCTCATCTTCCCAGTTTCCGTGGTTGTGCTGGTTGGAGTGGTCGACTGCCACGCAGCTGGCGATGGCCACGGCCATGGAGAACACAACGAACACCTACGACAAATGATTCCAAATTAAAATGGGAACAAATTCAATACATTTGATCTAACTCACCTTCATGATTGCCTTTCCTCGATGAAACTCGTACAACCGATCACAACTGACTGATGATTGCTCTCCGCAAACTGCCAAGTTTTATACCGTACCGGTTTTCTTGTTTTTCCCAACTTTTCGCAGTGAACCATGATAAGCAATTCAAAGGTTATCACACCTTTCGGCAGCTACTGGTCGGAGATGGTTCACCAGCAGTGCTGCGATCCGCTATTGGGCGAGTTCAGCCATAAACCGTTCGAGCGTGTCCACCATCTCTTTTACGGGTACCTTTCAAATTTGGTCACCGCGAGTGTGGAGAAATTGCGAAATTGAATCGTCTTGGACAAAGGTTACATTTTTCAAGGTCATTTGAAGATTTTTTTTTAGTTTAAAAACGTTTTTTGAGTGACACGAAATAAGCTGGTTTTTACAATATATTCCATTCAGTAACTCATGCCGAACATTTAGTTGCGAAAAGTTCATGAAAAGATGATGTCTATAAAAGTTTCAACTTTCTGTAAGTTCTTTGAAAACTTTTTCTTACTCTTGTCTATTCCATAGTTATAAGTAATAATTTTTCGATTGAATTACGATGTAAAACACAGGAGCAATTCTCTACGAAATCGGTCTTTTTTCTTCAATTTTAATTTTTGTATTTTTTAATCCGACTGAAACTTTTTTAGTGCTTTCGGTATGCCCAAAGAAGCCATGTTGCATCTTTAGTTTGTCCATATAATTTTCCATACAATTTTGGCAGCTGTCCATACAAAAATGATGTATGAAAATTCAAAAATCTGTATCTTTTGAATGAATTTTTTGATCGATTTGGTGTCTTCGGCAAAGTTGTAGGTATGGATAAGGACTACCTTGAAAAAAAAGATACACGGTAAAAAAAATTTGGTTATTTTTAATTTAACTTTTTGTCACTAAAACTTGATTTGCAAAAAAAACACTTTTTTTAATTTTTTTTATTTTTTGATATGTTTTAGACGACATAAAATGCCAACTTTTCAGAAATTTCCAGGTTGTGCAAAAAATCATTGACCGAGTTATAAATTTTTTAATCAATACTGATTTTTTCAAAAAATCGAAATTTTGGTCGCAAACATTTTTAAACTTAATTTTTTGATGTAAAATCAAATTTGCAATCAAAAAATACTTAAGTAAAATTTTGATAAAGTGCACCGTTTTCAAGTAAAATCCATATTTAAATAACTTTTTTGAAAAAAGTCGCAGTTTTTTATTTTTTTTTAAATAAATGCACATGTTTGCCCACTTTTGAAAAAATATTTTTGAAAAGCTGAGAAAATCTCTATATTTTGCTTCTTCGGACTTTGTTGATACGACCTTTAGTTGTTGAGATATTGCAATGCAAAGGTTTAAAAACAGGAAAATTGATGTTTTCTAAGTCTCACCCAAACAGCCCACCATTTTACAATGTCGATATCTCAGCAACTAATGGTCCGATTTTCAATGTTAAAATATGAACATTTGTGAAATTTTCCGATCTTTTCGAAAACAATATTTTCATAATTTTTAAATCAAGACCAACATTTTAAAAGGTCGTAATATTGAATGTTTGGCCCTTTTGAAATGTTAGTCTTGATTTGAAAATTTTGGAAATATTGTTTTTGAAAAGATAGGAAAATTTCACAAATGTTTCATATTTTAACATTGAAAATCGGACCATTAGTTGCTGAGATATCGACATTGAAAAATGGTGGGCTGTTTGGGTGAAACTTAGAAAACATCAATTTTCCTGTTTTTAGACCTTTGCATTGCAATATCTCAGCAACTAAGGGTCGTATCAGCAATGTCCGAAATAGCAAAATATAAAGAATTTTCTCAGCCTTTCAAAAATATTTTTTTCAAAAGTGGGCAAACATGTGCACTAATTAAAAAAAATGAAAAACGACGACTATTTAAAAAAAAAACCTAAGTATGGCTACCGTCAGTGGGGGTGACATTGGGTCTGGGGGGTGAGATTGGGTCAAAGTGATTTTTGACGGATTTTACAAATTCTCAGGTTCTTTTCAATGCAAATGAATTCTGTTGAATGGGTTGTGTAGGGGACATCTTAAGATGACTTCACTGAAAAAATCTCGTTCCTAGAACAAATCCTGTTATTTTGGCAGCTGTCTAAAGTTGGGGTACATTTTTGGCCAAAAATGACCTCTCGAAAAATCATTTTTCTAATATTTTTGTTAGAATTGCTCGAAAACTACCCAAATGTTTGAAAATCTTCACTTCAAACATTGTAGCGTGTCAATACGATTCCCTCGAACAAGAAACACTGTTGGATGACTTGTTTTTACCATATCGTTGTATTTGAGCATCATTTTAGTTTCATTTGACCCAATGTCACCCCCTCTAAGGGGTTAGATTGGGTCAATTTTCAAACAATAGGCATTTAAGGTAGTGTTCATCAAAATCAACCATATTTTGGGAAAATGTTAGTAAACAATCTAAGAACAAATCTACGTTGAAAGATTTTCGAGGTTATTTAAATTGTTTTTGTTATTAAGAAAATACGAGAGGTGTATCGTTTTTTGACCCATACTCACCCCCACTGACGGTATATTTTAAAAACGGTGCACTTTATGAAAATTTCAATTAAGTACTTTTTGATTGCAAATTTGATTTTACATCGAAAAATGAAGTTGAAAATTTTTTGCGATCAGCATTTCGATTTTTTGAAAAAATTAGTGTTGATTCGAAAATTCATAACTCGGTCAAAGATTTTTTGCACAATCTGGAAATTTCTGAAAAGTAGGCATTTGATGTCCCCTAAAACATTTAAAAAAATAAAAATATTGTTTTTTTGCAAATCAAGTTTTAGTGACAAAAAGTTAAATAAAAAATCACCAAATTTATTTTAACCGTGTATCATTTTTTTTCAGAGTAGTCCTTATCCATACCTACAACTTTGCCGAAGACACCAAATCGATCAAAAAAATCCTTCAAAAGATACAGATTTTTGAATATTCATATATGGTTTTTGTATAGACAGCTGCCAAATTTGTATGGAAAATTATATGGAAAAACTACTGATGCAAAATGGCTTCTTTGGGCATACTGAAGGCACCAAAAAAGTTTCAGCCGGATAAAAAAAATACAAAAATTTAAAATTAAAAAAAAAACGATTTCGTAGAGAACTGCTCATATGTTTCATTCAGTAACTCACGAAAAGTTCATGAAGAGATGATGTCTATAAAAAGCTTAAAAATAAATTAATATATTTGAGTGTTCCAACCCAAAAAAATCATTCTTAACTTGTTGAGAAAATACAAATGTGTAGTTTCCTAGCAACTAAGTCATTTTGATTGATATTTTGGAAGCTGAACAGTGTGCATTAAAGGTTTTTAAAGATATTTGTTTTGTAAACTTTTAGTAGGAATAATCTTTTGATTAGCATTTTGTGATAAAAATGTTTGGTTACATTCCGAATTGTCCGGGAAACGCGAAAACTACTTATCAAATTTCGAGAATTCCAGCGAGATCGTAATATTCATGAAATGGCGACGAATATCGTTTCAAGAAGTTTGTTACGTTTTTTAAAGTTTGAAGTTTGATTTGTGGAAAAGTTATGTTCATTGTTTTGTGGATTATGAATCAACCACAATACTTTACCAAAGATTATTCGGATAGAAAAAAATCTTTAATTTAATTTTATTTTATTTTGCGTATGGCTAGAAATGCTTGAAAGATTGATAATGTCTAAAAATCGCTTTAAATAAAACAAACAAATATAAACAGAATGAATTCAGCTAGTGTTGAAGTTTTCAAAAGTTAAGCTTATTTCAAATTTTCTTTTACCTTCATTTATTTTTCTACTATCAACTGGGCAAACCGGGACTACAATCTGAATAGAGTCAGAAAATGTTACTGCATTCTCATTTAACCGATATCGGATCTGTACACAAAAACCAAAACCAAATTGGCTTTTACCAAAACATTTAATTTGTTGTGTAGGAAACCGTGAATCGAAAATTTTCCGCAGAAAGAAATTTGTGTTGCTGAAAATGCCTATAATTCTTATGATATATTTGAAATCTTTGACAATAACACCTAAAACTTGCAAAACAGAAAATAACTGTATTTTACTACCCTTTGTACAAATAGTCCACAGTATCTGATAATGTCATTTGTTTTCCAATTCGAACTAATTTTTGTTGTTGAAAATAATAACTTTTAAATGATTATTTTTCCTAATGCTTTCATAATTATTATTTCTAAAAAAATTAAAATTACTTCTTGGTATATTTTGACCAGTTTTCTATCAAGTTCAGAATGAGTTCATGGCATTCCATTCGTATTTTATTTTTTTTATTTTTTCAAGAGAATCTTTAATCAGTCAATGTCACCTCGGATATTAATGTCACAGGGCTACCAACGTTCCCCGGCTAAGGTATTGCTATTTATTATATTGTGAAAAATAACAAAAAAAAAATCACAAAAAAATCTAGCAGACCACACAAATCCCACAAACCATGCAACAATGCTTTCCGCTGTTAATCCTAATCGAATTGAATAAAATTTCCAAATCACAGTGGCGTCAATGTCATTACACCAACGAGCTCGGTTGATCGATTGACAAAATTTCATTTTCACATAGCTGGCGACTTGTGAAAGTGGGTCAATTTTCGGCATCCGAAATTAGATTCTGCAAAATCCATTTTTGAAATGCAATTATAAATGGATTAGTTCTTAATTGAAATTATGGCTCGCTTGCCCAGTTTAGCAGCTCCCAATTTCGCAATTGATGTTTTGCACCGTTGCATATTCATAATTGACGAAATTTCACAGCTGAAAACAAAAAGCATCAAAGTGAATCGATCCTGCGCTGGCACTGCAAATGCTCACAAGGATTCACTCAAAAAAAAACCGCGTAAAATATGCATCATCAAACTGCACTGCATCCCGAAACCGCACAAAAAAATGATCCTAAACTGAATATGTGAGTACCTTTATCCCAGTCCTACCTGTTTTGAACCGTGGGAAAAGTTTTACTTTTTACCGAGTTCTTTTTTTCCACTTTGGCACCATTTCCACAGCCGGTCGTCGTCGGTCGGAATGCCACACAGCAGGACGCAAAATTTTCCCAACTTTTCCTCCCCATACAAAATGGAATCGCTCCAGTGACCCCCTTTTTGTCATCTGTCTGATGGTGGATCTCCAACTTGAACCGAGATCGTCTGGCGAAAAATAAAAAAAGTAAAGAAAAATATTGGAAAAGAGATGCATTTGGAGCTTTTTTTTCGGTTCCCCCAGTGCCATCCGTCCCGGAAGCTTTTTTTTCCTGCCCGCGAAGTTTTCTGCTCAAAATTCAACTTTCAACCCCAGAGCGGATGTGTTGTCGTCTGACGCTTGGGTTGAGGCGAACAGGAGACGATAGGGAGGGTGGAGCGAGGTTCGGTTTGTTGTTTATTCATGTAACGATCCGGTGAGAGTACAACAACAAATAATGGTCGGAAATACAAACACGGAGTTGAACGGGGAAATAATGCAGACGTCCTTTCTGGATTTTTGCAGTGGGGACACGGAAAGAAAACTCTTCGGATGATTGTTAGATAGTTGGTCTCAATTAGTTTGATATTTTTCTCCGTGTACCATATTTCAAAACCCCCATAGTTTTCCTCAATGGATGTGGTTGCCCCAGTTGAGAACATCAGCGGGGGTCATTTCTGGCCATTGGGGGATGATGCAGTAAGGACAACTACAGAACAACAACGGTAGAATAAAACTGTGAAAAAGAAAAGAATAAAAACCGACCAACAAGGGTTAAAGTGTAAAAGCTTGTCGGGTTGAATTAGTTTACGGTTTATACGCTGTGGGTCTTCACTGGGTGTGGACTAGTTTTTGTCTTGCTGCCATGTACGTGGTTAGATGAATAAATATGGAGGGTTTTTTTTAGCGTTGTTCATGAACATGTTTGGCTTTTATTATTGTTTAGGAGCCAGTACTTTGTTTGCTGTCTGAGCGCTACAATAGTTCGCTCTACAAAGGATAGAAAGCATAAATTTGAAAAATGACATTGTTTTCGAAAAAGCTGGAGTTTTAGACTCGTTGGTAAGGTTTTTTGATAACCTAACCAACGATGGGTCGGGTGATGGGTCTGGACATAGTTTACATGCATTTATGTGAAATCCGATTAGCATTTCTGACACTTTTTTATACGTAACTTTTGAACTACTTATCGGATCTTCAAACAATTCAATAGTGCAGTATGGGGCACCAAACCGGATCGAATGCAACTTTTTTGACTCAAATCGGATCAGCCAGTGCCGAGAAAACTTGGCAAGAATTTTGAGCACCAAGGGGAATACGCACACACATACACACACACACACACAGACATTTGTTCAGTTTTCGATTCTGAGTCGATAGGTATACATGAATATAGGTCTACGAGCTGTTTTTCAAAAGTTCATTTTTCAAGCAGGATTATAGCCTTACCTCAGTGAGGAAGGCAAAAAGTAAAAAAAAATAGTTTCCCGTTACTCAACTGTCAAGAATCGTGAGATATGCCATTTTATGGGAAATTTAATGTACTTTTCGAATCCGAAAGAACCCAGAAGGGTCATTTTTTGATTTAGAACAAAAATTTTCATTTTAAAATTTCGTGTTTTTTCTAACTTTGCAGGGTTACATTTTAGAGTGTAACAATGTTCCACAAAATTGTAGAGCAGACAGAATTTTACAAAAATGTTTTTTGAAAAAGTTATGATTTTGACCATTTTTGACCAGTTTTTCGAATTTTTAATCCCAAAAACTCAATCGTGTGCCTTTGAAAGTATTTTTTTCGGAGTGTTCAGCTAATTTTGCACAAGAATGACCCCTTGGACCCCTTGTATTCTTCACGAGTTATCAGAATTTTACAAAAAAAATCATTCATATACAAAATTAGCTGAACATTCCGTAAAAAATACTTTCAAAAGCACACGGGGTTAAAAATTCGAAAAACTGGTCAAAAATGGTCAAAATCATAACTTCTTCAAAAAACTTTTTTGTAAAACTCGTAAAGAATACATGCAAACCCCTATTTGTCTGTACATCAAAATTTTTGTTTTTGTCTTCTTTACAACATTAATACACTCTAAAATGTAACCCTGCAAAGTTAGAAAAAAACACGTAATTCTAAAATGAAAATTTTTGTTATAATGAAATAAATACTCATCTGGGTTATTTCAGATTCGAAAAGTACATTAAATGTCCCATTAAATGACATGTCTCACGATTTTTGACAGTTGAGTAACGGAAAATGGCAGCGATTTTAAAACTATTTTTGAACTTTTTTTTTATGAAAAATAAGTTTTTTCTCGGAATTTTGGATTCGTGATCAGAGACCAAATTTACTCCTTAGAGCAAAGTTTCACGCAAATCGAAGAGGGGTCGGGGCAACTGCTGTGTGAGTTGGCGTAGAATGACCCCTATCTAATTTTTGATGTTTTCAGCCACTTTTTCAATTTTTGGCTTGTTTGTTTGTTTTCACATTTTCTGCTATCCAGATTTTTAAGCGAAGATGGCGTTCGAATGGTGAACGCCCGAAATGTCAAAATCACGCAGTGGTACCAACATTACGAAAAAAGTGTGCCATGGCATGACAGCCATACTTTTTTTTCTAATGTTGGTGCTACTGCGCGATTTTGACAATTCGGGCGTTCACAATTCGAACGCCATTTTCGCTTAAAACCCTGGATAGAATGGCACCATTATCAATAAAATTGTAAAAAAATGCGCAGAGGCATAGTCTGGGACACTACAAAAATTATTGCATACTTCTTTTTACTTAAAATATAAAAAATGTTAGTAATAAAAAGTTGACCCATAAAAAATTAGGCCGTTGCAAATATTTTTCAAAGTTTATGTAGCCCCCCTTTCAAAATTGGTTCGAAAAATCAGGGGGCAAAAAACATTTTTTTAAGCTCCAAAATTTTAATGAAAATAGTCAATCAAGTCAAATCAAATTAAAAAAATCTAAAACGCAGTTTTCTGCATTTATAATCACATTTAGAATGTTTGGGCTGGATTAAAAGTATTTTTAATTATTATGAAATTCCATTGTACAGCACCGCAAAAATTTTTTTGTTTTTTTGCAAAAAAATAAATTTTCGTCAATGGGTAATTCTCTACCAACTCATACGAAATCGGGAAAAGTTGCCCCGACCCCTCTTCGATTTGCGTGAAACTTTGTCTTAAGGGGTAACTTTTGTCCCTGATCACGAAACCGAGGTCCGTTTTTCGATATCTCGTGACGGAAGGGCGGGACGACCCCTTCCATTTTTGAACATGCGAAAAAGAGGTGTTTTTCAATAATTTGCAGCCTGAAACGGTGATGAGATAGAAATTTGGTGTCAAAGGGACTTTTATGTAAAATTAGACGCCCGATTTGATGGTGTACTCAGAATTCCGAATAAACGTATTTTTCATCGAAAAAAACACTAAAAAAATTTTAAAAATTCTCCCATTTTCCGTTACTCGACTGTAAAAATTTTTGGAACATGTCATTTTATGGGAAATTTAATGTACTTTTCGAATCTGCATTGTCCCAGAAGGGTCATTTTTTCATTTAGAACAAAAATTTTCATTTTAAAATTTTGTGTTTTTTCTTACTTTGCAGGGTTATTTTTTAGAGTGTAACAATGTTCTACAAAGTTGTAGAGCAGACAATTACAAAAATTTTGATATATAGACATAAGAGGTTTGCTTATGAACATCACGAGTTATCGCGATTTTACGAAAAAAAGTTTTGAAAAAGTTACTTTTTGCGTTTCTCTTTGTTTCGTCGTCCGTGTCTGTCGCGGGTTACCATGAATGGCCATGATCGATGACGACCAACTTTTTCAAAACTTTTTTTCGTAAAATCGCGATATCTCGTGATGTTTATAAGCAAACCCCTATATATCAAAATTTTTGTAATTGTCTGCTCTACAACTTTGTAGAACATTGTTACACTCTAAAAAATAACCCTGCAAAGTTAGAAAAAAACATGAAATTTTAAAACGAAAAAAATTGTTCTAAATGAAAAAATGACCCTTCTAGGACAATGTAGATTCGAAAAGTACATTAAATTTCCCATAAAATGACATGTTCCAAAATTTTTTACAGTCGAGTAACGGAAAATGGGAGAATTTTTAAAACTTTTTTAGTGTTTTTTTCGATGAAAAAAACGTATATTCAGAATTCTGAGTACCCCATCAAATCGGGCGTCTAATTTTACACAAAAGTCCTTTTGACACCAAATTTCTATCTCATCATCGTTTCAGGCTGCAAATTATTGAAAAACACCTCTTTTTCACATGTTCAAAAATGGAAGGGGTCGTACGGACCTCGGATTCGTGATCAGGGACAAAAGTTACCCCTTAGGACAAAGTTTCACGCAAATCGAAGAGGGGTCGGGGCAACTGCTGTGTGAGTTGGCGGAGAATTACCCCAATACTTAGGTATTTTGGAAACTAATTATTGCAAAACATCTGGGCAAGTGTAAAATGCATTTTTAAACACTGTTCATTCAAATACTGAAGGCATGGCTCGTAAATTCAATGTTTAAACTTTTTTTTAAATTTCGGTTTCTTGCTAAAAAGCCAGAAATTTGCAATAATTATTTAAAACCAGCGTTTGTTTTTTTTTTTCAGGTATAGATTCATATTGCATATAAAACTGAATTCGAAGCACAAATCAAAAGTTTTCACATATTATATGAAATTAAAAATACCTATAATTTTGAAGACTTCGGATGGAGAAAAAAATATCTTCTCTAAGTGGAAAATTGTCCAGAGAATCCGAAAATATATTTCGTTTTTTGATTTGAGCTCATTTTAATTGAGAAAACTAACTTAATCCACCTATATGGTTGGTGCCTTCCTCACTCTTTACAAACAGTGGGTGACATGATGGGACACACACAGTTGAACACAAATTTCATCTTTTTTTTAGATCCGGAATAAAAAAGTACACAAATATCACTGAAGTGGTCATTGACTCGACAAATTGGAAAGGTCTTTCAATCACCTAACCAACGATGGGTCGTATAATGGATCCGGCCATTGTTTATATACATTTAAGTGAGATTCGACTTCAAACAACTATATAAATATCACTTAAGTGGTCATAACTCGAGATAGGGTTGCTAGATCATCAATGTTTGGACTCACTGGAAAGGTCTTTCTATTACCTTACCAGCTATAATTTTACGAGCATTAAACAATATTTTTATTGTAAAAAATGATTATTTTTTTCAATTAATGCAAATAAATGTACATAAACTTGATTTTAACTTTTTCACTAAAATTTTCTTCTCTTTTCCCCGTTTTTCATTCCAGGTATGAGCCAACCTCCGTTCAACTCGTAGTCCACATGGTAAAGTAGAGTTAGCAATCCACAGTCAGCTGTTAAATCCGCTACTCTTTGCGATTTTTTTCGAAACCACAACCAAAAAAATCAACCATTCTTTCCCCGAATGCATCGCCCATTTGCAACTCAAAAAAAAATCAAACAAACATTGCCTAAAAGCTAACAATGCATTGCTCGCGAAACCGAATAAAAATCCCTCACCGATGCAACCCACTCGAGTACAGCGCGTGCACTTGCAATAAATTTGCATTCATTTTTGCTCGCGCATTTTTCCGCCCTTTAGATTTAGTGTGCCCAACGTATCCAACGCAGAAAAAAATGCATCACTTGCCAGCAGTTGATAAAAGCTCTTGTTTGAATCCATTTTTTGAATGTTACTCTTTGATTTTTGATTCATTTTTTTCTGTTTGTGTAGCTTTAGTGTGAATGAATGATTTTTTTTTTGTATCTTTCTTTTTTTAACTCAAACAATTCTATACAAAGCTCCATGGATGGCTTCATTTTCCCACTTTTGCTTGCGTACAGATTTCTATTACAGTAATGGATGAAAGCGACGTTATTTGAGGTAATTAGAAAGTAAAAAGTTCAAATTACAAAGGTTCAACAAAAATGCCAAATTGTACCCACCTCATCAATAAAATCCACCCTCAGGTTACCTTCCAGAAACAGGAACAAATACCACTCCCAAACGACTGAAATGACATTCACAGACTCTCCATTCATAACCTGCGGGAAAATGTCCCTATTCTCACGCCATTCCGGAATATTGATATCGCCGGCGCGGATCAAACGGGAAACTCTGGACGATGGTGTTCCCGGGCGGAAATTGATTGGTATTTCTTTCGCGACTCGATAGACGAGGAGGACATTTTTTTAAGAGGGTGAAGGAGAAATAGAGGCTTTGCAAATTATGGCCAGGAAATGTTTGATTTTTGCCTTTCAGAGGAACGTGGAAAATGCGAACGCGCCCTCGAGGGGCCTCTTGTTCGCGAGTGGGTGGAAGAATAGATGGAAAACAGTGGGACTGGGAAGGACTGTGTAGAGCTTTTGTCGATGTAAATTTAATGCCCAATAATAAATAATATTAAAAATCTGAATTCAAAAATCAGAGTTCTAAGTAAAACTCTTTTGGTGAAATGCCTTCTATCCAGTGTTGCGATTTTGAGCGCTCATCCGCTCATGTGCGAGCATTTTTCGCTCATTCGTGAGGAGGAGCGCGACGCGAGCTAGCTCACGTTTGCTCGTGCTCGTGTTTGTTCATTTATTTTTTGAGCGAAAATGCTTATTGCTCGCGCTCGCGCTCATTTTTGCTCATTGAGCAAAATGAGCGGTATTTTTTTACCTGTAACGGGTAAACGATAATAAGTTTTTTTTTTTCAGCGGAGCTTCGAGGTTGTTTTTTTTAAATGTAGGCTTGAATAGTCTAATCTTAACAATACTGGATGAAGTTATTTGTCATATTTTTTTTTTGTTTTGAAACTTGTTTTGGAGTCAGAGTTAACGGGTTAAGGCAGGGGTGCCCAACCTTTAAGCTCTGTGGGCCAGATCTGATTGGTCTGAAGCAGTGGCGGGCCGGAACTAATATTTTATAAAAGTTGAAAAAGTAAAAACATTATTTTTTTTAAGGTAAGTAAATAAAAGAACTTGTGTTGCAAATAAGATTCATATAGGGTATATGGCCCTATTTTGGACCTACTATGCAAAGCGTCAACATATTTCGCATTGTTCTAACTAATTTGGCTTGTTTCAGGATTGTTTTGTGCCTTAATTTATGCTTAACAAAGTGTACAATTGAAATTTGGAAATAATTTAACCATTTCATTGTAATAAGCATTTCAAGTAAAACATTTTTCGGATGCTTTTTGGACTTATTGAATGTATTTTGGAGACATCGCTGAACCTTTTTTGGACCTACACTCTGATTGGTTGAAGTTTTGACAACTCGAATTGCGGCGTGCGGTGGAAACTCGGTTTGATAAACCAAAGGGCCTATCCACGATTATAATTTGGAAAATATTTATTTCAGAAATTAAATAATTATGATAAAACAATGGATTTGAATTTGAAAACGTGTTTTAATTATATTGAATGGAAACTCGCGCATCTTTAGCAGGTCTCTGTCCTATTTACAATTTGCGTATTCTTACGACCTAATTGTTCAAGCATTAGAACATAAAAGACAACCCGTTATTAGTCGCAATAAAAACACCTTAACTTAAAATTAAATGAATGACAGAGATACATTCACAATACATAACAAGTTTCAATGAAAAAAGGTTCCAAATTTTACGCAGAGCTAAACAATCAAGAAAGTTTAAAGGGAGATAATAGCTTGTAACTTGGAGTGAAACTTTCTCATCTGTCATGTTAAACTTTACAGTTGCTTGACAAAAAGTTTAACTACATGTTGCACTTTTAAAAACAATGTAATATTTGAAAAAATCTTTGTTTGAATACCAGGGTGCCTTTGATAGTCATAGTTTGTTTTGTTAAAAGCAGATTTGAGGTGTTCAAACATTATATTTACTTCGAACTTACCATCACTTAGGTTGCTGATATAATTTTTAAGAAAATTGTTTATGTTTATTATATTTAGTTAATTAAGTTTATAAGCTTTTTAACCTTATACATATAAGTTTTAGGTGAAATTGTTGAAAATTCAGAACTTTGCCTGAAATTCGTTGAAACTAGTTTTGTTTATTAAATTATAGATTTATATTACATGTTTAACTGAATTCAATTGTCCCGCCCGTGTGGATCAATCGGACCGCGCACTGGACTCACAATCCAGAGGTCGCCGGTTCGAATCCCGCGGCGGGCGCTCTAAAAATCTTTGTGTAAATATGGGTATTCGGCGCCGTCGCTCCGTGCCATACTTTCATACACTTAGGAGCCCAGGGCGGCGAAGTCCTTGTAGATAAAAAGGAAGACACTAGTGGTTGGTACTAGCAATGGTGGCCGACAGCTATAAAGTCAACTTCGTTCGTAACTGAATTCAAAGAACGAATCAAAAGTCTTCACATTTCATATGAAATTTGTTTTATTGAAAATGCCTTTAAATTAGGAGATTTTTTTAAATTATGTTTCAAAAACAAATAATATTTAATAAGACTTATTATTCACAAACATATTTTACCTTTTCCTAGTACAAGATTGTCTGAAGAATCCAAAAATGCATTCCGTTTTATGATTCAAAATTATGTTCATTGAGAAAATCATGACACTTTGAGAAGATTAAAATAATGCTATTTATCAACATTTTATTAATTATTGTTAACTAACTTTATAAACCTTTAAAAATCTCATGAAAAGTTCTTCATGAAGTACTTTGAGCACTTCTCTAAAACGGTCAGTATGATTCCGTATCATTCCGTACGTATTTAATTTGTACTCTTCATTTTGCGGAAAAATCTCAAACCTGTCAAAGTCACTCAGATTTACGGTAATCAGATATGTCTCAAATCATAAAATTCATAAAGTTAACATCGCACCTCATTTGCAATTTTTTTTTCGATGATTTTTATTCTTCTAGCTGGTTCAATCGATGGTTCAATTGTGTTTCTAACATGATTCCATATGAATATTTTTCTGATTAGTTTGCAATACGTCGTTACAGCCATCACGATCTCCGACACTTATTTGATTTTTTTTCTCTGAATCAAACCAAATTTTGTTTGTTTTCCAGCAAAGAGCATTTAAAAGACGTGCAGTTGACAATTCAAAGCATTTTTTATTTATAATTTGTAAATTGATCGAGAACTGATCGAAAAATTGATTTGTTTATAACAAGCGCTTAGGATCTTTTTAAAACTTACTCAAGATTTTTTAAAATTAATTCATACGACTTTTTCAAAAACCACTCGTAAGCAATGTTGACAGCTCCTGTCACGGTGACAGCTGACGATTAAATGAACTAGACCCTTTAGGTTTTTCAATCGTTTCCCCTTCAATTCCAACAGGGTAGCCAGTTTGCATTTTTTGAAGCAACAATTAAAAATACACGCAGCTAAATTGGTGATAATGATGTTATGACAAAAATAAATCAACATAAGTTTAAATTTTGGGATACTTTGCAATCGGTTCTAACAATCATCTAAATCTCCATCATCAATTTGAAATTTTATCGTTTAAAAAACATATTTTCGTTGTTGCTGTTAATCATTTGCTTTTTAAAACTTAGATTTCTTTCAAATAATTACAGTAAAGAAATTCTATTCAAAAAATTAAATTAAAAATTATCAATTAGTTTCAATGAAATATCGAAATAAATTGATAAACAAAACTGGCAACACCTTGTTATACATGTGTTGGTGATAGCCTTGAACCGACGGCAAAGTAAGTCCAAAAACTGATCCAACGCGACTGATTTGAAAAAATATTTTGAATTGAGTTTTTTTCGATAATAGAATAGTTATTTCAATGGTTTATTGATGAAAAACATAAAAGAATTGAATAAATAACAGTTACATGGCTCGGAAACCGGACGAAATTGCTTGGTGTCAGTGCAAAACAGAAAAAATCATCAAGGTGTCGCGAGCCAAATCTGATAAGCAACGAGGCTGGAATTTTTGGACCTAATCTATGTGCTAGGAAAATGGTAGGAAATACGAATGGCATTGGAAAAGTGGCTGAAAAAGCGGAAATAATCAAAAATGTTAACATTTTTGGAAGAGGTAAGCTACAAAACGATCCTGCTTACACTTTCAGTTGGTTGGATTCAGTGAATTCGTTCTTTAAAAGCCTGAACTACCTCGATTAATAAAAATAGGTACAAAATAGGTACTAGGTCCAAAATAGGGTCATATACCCTATCTTGATTTTAAGAATAAAAATCAAAGATTAGTTTCAAAATTGTCTTTATTTGACTTAATTCAATTTTTGTTTGTTTAAAATTGTATAATACAATCAAATACTTTGATATAATATTTTATTTAAAAAAAACCTTCAAATATCAATGGTCGTTGAAAAATTTTTAAGTTTGATTTCCTCAACACTACAATATAAAAAAATCAATGAGACATGATAAAATTATTCAAACGAAATTTGGAATCGAATGTCCTTTACAAAAAAAACTTTTTGCGTTGTTGTGCACCTTTATTGAAATATTAAATAAAAATATTTTAAACTGATTTTAAAAACACACAAATTTAAAAAAAATAAAATATATTTGAAATCATTTTCAATTCGTTAATCTTCGAAATTTAAAGCATTTTAAAAATACTTTTTTCGAACCCTTATTTCTTGACTCATTTTTAGACATTTTTTAATACTTTTAAAATATTTGCAGCGATCTATTTTCAGTATGAATAACTTGCTTTTTAAAGCTTTTTTTTTTCAAAAAAAGAACTTAATCACTAAAAAGTTCTTCTAGAAAAATACATTGGTTTTTGCTTACTTATTTATTAAAAAAATAGAAAATAGAAAACAACTTCAATTTTAGTTAACACAGTTAAAACTGAAAAATATCGAAATTTAGTGTCTTTTTGTACATTTTTAGACAACAATCAAAGTTTTTTCATAAATTTCACAATTTCACGCAATGGACAATTCTGTTTTCTTATACCATTTTTCAGTTTAAAAATATCAACCAAGAAAATATAAGAATTAAATTCAAACATGAAGAATGTTGTATAAATATGTTTACTAGGGTGGGTACGTTTTTCAAAAAGTTCTCGGATCAAGTTTTAGTATGGTTTCCCTTGTAGGGCATGCCCATAGGGACTTTCATGCCAAATATCAGCTCATTTGGTTGTAAACTGGCTGCGCGCATCAGGGTTAAAGTTTGAATGGGAATTACTATGGGAAAATTGGAAATTTTGTTCAAACGCTCCTACAGGTCTGGGAAAATAATGCGCCAACTTCTGGTATGGTCAGGCCTATGGGGAATCGTCTGGAGAAGCTTGATGAACACCGCGACGCCATATGTCAGACAGCTACCATGTGGGTGAGAAACGGCTGGAATATTCAATTGCAAACCTTCTTTTAACTAGAAAATGATCATTTCGAGCAATCCTGTTATTCTTTAGTCGAATTCAGAATCTTTGCATAGCAAGTATGTATTTTTTTGCAAATATTTCAACCACGTGGTAGCTGCCTGACGTATGGCGTCGCGGTGTTCATCATGCTTTCATAGCATGCTAAGGAAAATTTGATGCTTTTTGGGGGAAAACCGTTGATTTCGGAGACATCGGATTGTTTGCCGATGCGCCAGGTCTAGGGACAACGAATCCATATGCTCTCTTCGGGAAAAGTGTTCTCCAGACGATTCCCCATAGGCCTGACCATACCAGAAGTTGGCGCATTATTTTCCCAGACCTGTAGGAGCGTTTGAACAAAATTTCCAATTTTCCCATAGTAATTCCCATTCAAACTTTAACCCTGATGCGCGCAGCCAGTTTACAACCAAATGAGCTGATATTTGGCATGAAAGTCCCTATGGGCATGCCCTACAAGGGAAACCATACTAAAACTTGATCCGAGAACTTTTTGAAAAACGTACCCACCCTAATGTTTACATTTGATCTGAAGCCTATTTTGTTTTTTTTAGACAATCAATTTATTTATTTAATAACATTTTTGAAAAACCGTCGCGGGCCGGATGAAATGGCTTCACGGGCCGGATCCGACCCGCGGGCCGGACGTTGGGCAGGCCTGGGTTAAGATGTTACATTAAGATCTGTACACAGTAAAAAAAACCATAGAAATATTACATCTGGGAAGTACATCTTTTATGTTAGAAAAATGCGTAATTTTACTTCTGAAAATGTGTAATTTTGTCACTTTTCTGGTGTAATGCAACTTTTTCAGTCTTAATCGAGGTACAATTATATTATTCAAGAGGTAATATTCAACCTTATAAAATTACAACTTCCAAATGTACACTTTTTTACTGTGTAGAAATAATTCGATAAAAAAAGTTGATAATAGAGTGACACGTGAAAGTGAACTATTTAATAAAGCTGAAAAGTATCTTCTAAGGAATACAAATATGTTTTCTTGTTAATACGTTTAGTTATGTTCTAATTCCTGGGCACCTCATCTTGTTTAGTCTATTATTTGTAAATAATTTTGCATAAAAACGAAACTATTGGCACTACGCCCCCCGGGGCATGGCCTTCCTCTAACGTGGGATTTCTGCTCCAGCGCCTCTGACGAGACAGGAGAAACCGGGACCGACGTTTTACTTCACCATCCGATAGAAGCTCAGTGGATAAGGCGGGAATCGAACCCGCGTCTCATAGCATCACCCAAGTAACATTTTAGGCTTTATCAAAGCTGTCACAACCGCTATAAAACCTATCAGCCAAAACCAACATTAAAACCCCTTAGTCGTAACAAACTCCCCAGAACCTTGATAAACCCCACTTAAAACCCAAAAGGACCTCCGCAAAAGGTTGTTACGGCCTATTTATAAAACCTACATAGGAGTTCAAGGCTTTACAACTGAATCCTAACAACATCCTCAAAGCCTTGATAAAACCTTTATTAAAACCTAGTCAGGAGTTATGGAAAAATGATATTTCATACGTCTTCAAACGTCTTATGCCAAATAGGTTTTATTTTGGCAAAAATAAGTCTTCGTCTTGCCAAATGAAATTATGGAGATGGTTGTCAAAAATGGCGATGATAAATAATAGATATTAGAGGTAATCCAAATAATTTGAAAGCTTATTTCTCACAATTGATGGCTCAAATTCAGCTGCGGTTGAAATTTTATTGATAAATGTAGGGGAGATAGAGCCAAAAAATTCAACTCGCTTCACCAAAAATCAATATTTTGTAATCATAGTGTTTAATGTTAAAATTTTTTTTATTGCAATTCTTTGAAAAAAATGTTCAAAATATTTTCAAACATCTATCGCTATATAAATCATACCAGAAATTCAGCATAAATGTGTGTTTCCATCAAATTTAAATCAAATTTTTCAGTTTTCTATTTTTTCAATCAAGATGGCGGTCAATCATATTCAATCAGAGCACGCGTTTAGTGCCATATTTATGCACTGCTATTTGGCCGCGATAAATGCTCTTTAAGGAGCTTATGGTTTTAAGTGAGCTTTTTACATGCCTACTGGCACTTGACAGCTACAACACCCTAAGTTTTAACAAAGCATGCGATAAAACCGTTTGGCATGGCATTGCCATCTGGTTTTCAAGCCTCTATTAAAACTTTCATAAAACCTTATTGAAAGCCAGTCGGCTTTTATTTCCACCCGGTTTTATGTCCGAGGCATAAAACCCTGTTAGAACCTATTAATTAGCTCTTGCTTGTTGGTTGCGGTGAATGCCCAAATAAAACTATTAGGCAATCAAGATGTTGCAATAAACCTTTAATAAAATTTGGTGGTGGCTAGTTGGTTTAAAAATGTTACTTGGGCATCGGGATCGGCAGAATTTTGCATAATAAATGTCAAATCTGTGTCTTAGATAATTTTCACATCAATTATCTTATTTATATGCTGGAGTCGATCCAAATAAACAAATGAGAAATGAGCGTGCTCACTGCTCACAAGTAAAAACATGTTTTAATATAAAAAAAATCGATTGCCATCCTATTTACAGCTTATTTAAGACCTAAAAATTCCGTTCCTTGACAGTTTACTCTAAATTTGAAAGTGAAATAAGTTAAAAAGAGTGTCTGGGATTCTTAGCAAATTAAGGCACTTTACTTGCGTGTCAGCCATTTTTCATTTATCGGGAAATTAATCAAAACTAGTTTTCTAAATTATCAAACTCTGAAAAATATATATAGGCTGACAACATTAAAGTTTCATAAATTTACCATTACCACATTGATCACTCAAAAAACTTGGGTAGAAAAGTATCCCCCGCAATCCACCGCGATCAATTTTTGACAGTTCGAGGCCAACGAATAATTTGATGAATTTACCGCGGTTAACCAACATTAAATTACCAATGCAATTTTGTTGAGTTCATGGATCTTTTTCGCGATGAAATTATCTTCAAAAGTGGCAATCCAATTGGCCTGTGCCAGATTCATAAACATTACTAAAAATCTACCTGATTTGCTGATGAGCGCTCATTGAGCGCGAGCGCATGCGTTGAGCATGAGCGAGCACGAGCTACTTGTTAAGTAGTCATGCTCATGAATGAGCGAGCACGGATTCTGGCTCGCTCGCTCATTAGCAACCCTGACTTCTATCGCAAATTACGCCATTGATCAGTTTTAAACTTTGAAAGTATTTTCACGAAAAAAAGAAGCACGGAAACGAAAATAGCTGTTTTTTTCTAATTTAATATATTAAAATATAAGTATAATTTCAAGGATGATGCAAATCATTAAAATTGTGATGATTGGACTAAGGAATAAAGAACAGAATGTTAAAAAAGTATATCCCTTAGTCCAATCATCACAGTTTATTATAATTTTCTCCATCCTTGAATTTATACTAATATTATAACATAAGATATAAAAAAACAGCGATTTTCGCTTCCGCTATTATAGAGAAACCAGTGATGAAAAATTTCATTTTTTATATAGGTAATGCATGGACAAAGTTGAAACGTTATAAAAAAAAAGACATTTTCAACTCATAATTCGACAAATCTTTCGCAAAAAAAAATCTCTCCCAAAGTGCTTTCTTCTGTTTCGGAAGGTATTTGCTCTGGGAAACATTTTTCCCCTCCCCTCAATTTTTTTATTTCTGCCCCGCAACTTCCGCCCCATGTCTTCCGTATCCGCGTCAGCTCTGTGTGTTTCCCATTATAAGACCATCGCCGGCGGACAGCAACGCCATCATCTGGTCTCTCATTAGTTTCTTCTGCTGAACGGAGCTCCAACTCCGGATCCCTCTGGTCACTGGCATGTCGATCCCCGGGTCCGGTCCGGTCTCGGCGCACGCTAATGACCGCAAATCCGCCTTCCGGAGGAATTATTTTGCTGCATAATTGAGCGCGCCCGTGTTCTCCCTCTCGGGGGAACGTTTCGACGTTTGCTCGGGCTTTCGGTTTCCTTCCGTGAACACCGACACGGCCATCTGTGGCCGGACCTGAAAGCTGGACAAGAATGTTGTCGATAGTGGCTATGGCGGTATGTTCGCCGCTGGGAGATTAGTCTATCGTTTTATGATGAATCATAACTCATCGGTTTGGCGCTGGCGGGGAGCATCAGCTAATGAATACAATATTTTGATGCTTTAAGGAAAACAAAACTTGGTGGAAGGTTTAGTTTCTACTCAGAAAAAAAAATCAATTCTTGTAATCGTGAATTGTGTTCATCAATTTGCGAACCAGAGCCATCTGCGCAAAAAAAAATCTTTATATCAATTCTCAGATGTAGATTATTAACACAATTCACGAATTCGTGAATTGATTTTTTTTCCGTGTATGTTAAGGCCCTGCCAGACAATACCTAACGACCTCGAAATTGGACCGCAAGGAGCTCTTTCATTCTGAAATTGGACATTGGCAGCACGTAACCGAACACCACTTCCTACCTGTCAGTGCGATAAGCATTATCAAAATATTGCAAATCTGATACAAATTATACATTTCCATAATTTTGCTGCCTGTCAGTAAACAAAAATCAAATTTTGTTGGGCTGGACAAAACCATAAACCTTCGGACGTGACTTTCTCTATTCATCGACCATATCATTCAAGCTGTCCAGAACTAAAGTGAATCCCCTCAACTAAAACTTCACCACTAATAGGATCTAACTATGACCTGTCAGGACCGCTTGCCAAGCCAGTTTTTCTCGATATCTCACGCATCCCACAAAAAAAAATGCAAAGTAAAAGTAAAGTCACGGAGAAAAGTGCGTCCCCTCGGGCGCACCCTGAATCCGGAACAGATTCCAATTACTTACTAACAGCGGCCAACTTCTAAAAGGGGCGAAGGAAAGAACCCGTCAACGGCAGTCTCCAGTCTTCAGCGCGCTCGGCTTGATCGTAAGCAGCTTACGTCTGGGGGACATTAGTCCGGCACCGTCGTCGTCGTTCCGGCGTCACCAAGCGCCACCAGGGAGCCAGGAGACAAAGGGACATCGACGTGCAAACCAACCGTCAACTATACTTCTGGAAGCAGATGCCGTCCCAAAACCCCTCTCCCACGTTCCTTCAAACTCCTGGCAGCAATGTCTTTATTGGGATCATTATTCGAAAAGTGTGTACAGCAAAAAGTAGTTGTGGCTCCTTGGTGGTGTGACACGATGAGGAATTTGCCTTCTTTTTCTTCATCGTCATCAGCATCATCATTCTCGGCGATGGCGACGACGACGACGCAGCGGAGAAGGAAACGGGTGCTCCCGTTCCTAGTTTTCCGGTTGTGGGCAGGGACGTAGTCTGGGGCAGTGGACGCCCAAAGGAACCTTGCTTCTGAATGCTTTTCTAGTTTAAATTTTCAAATAAGAAAATGATTTTTATAACGATTTTCTGTAATAAAAATCGTCAGACGTACTTTATCATAGAGCAGTAGCAGGGATGGAATAATCGCAAAAAAAATCAATTTCGCTTGCGAACTTTCTTCACCCGCGAAAGAGAGAGGAGGCAAATCACGTAGAAGAAAATCGCTCCCGAAAATCTCCAAGAAAATCAATCTGCTGATGATTTTTTGTGAATTTCCTTGTCGCACCACTTAATAATATTTATTTCAATTTATTTACACACATTGCCCATCCACAAAATGTGACAGGTAATTTTTCGACGTGTGACGTTACACTTGCAAGATGATGATTTTTTTCGATTCTTTTTACCGATCTCTCGTGCGCGAGAGAGGAGAGCCATGCTCCCTTCGGATTTTTCTCTTGATGAACGTCCAAAGATTTTCTTTTGATGATGATTATGCCATCGCTGAGCAGTTGTAAAATTATATTTTTTTTATCAATTCCTAGTTTAAACATTCCCTTTCAAAGTTAGCCCAAAAAATCTTGGGGGAAAAAAAATATTTTTTCGAAAAACTTCAAATATTTAATAAAAATAGTAGTTTAATCAACTGAAAACCAGCTAAAATGCATTTTCCTGCGTTTATAATCATATTAATCATGTTTGAACTCCTTTAAAAACATTTTGAATTAATATGAAATACCAATGTACAGCCCCCCACCAGGGTTTTTGGTCAAATTTTCCCTAGTTTTTATTTATGTAATTGCATTTGAAGAACCTTCTGTTACCAGGCGGTTAGTGAAAAGGAAATAGTTGCAATAAACACAAAATTTCTTTGAACCAGCCATTCACACAAGTTGTAATTTTTTTATTTTGTAAATAAAATTAATTAAACAAAAATTTTTGGACGCGTGTAAAATACATTTGAAAACACTTTTTTCAACCAAATGTTGACACCTCGGCTTAAAGTTTCATTTTTTTATATTTTTCTGTTTTTTTTTACCTTGACTTTGGCCCGAGTCGAGGAAGGGACATAAACTTCAAAAAAACATTTGCAACGGCCTTTGAAAAAGTGTAAAATTGTATCTCGCTACGTCCAGCTTAACATTGAGGTAAAAATTATCAAAAATGAAGAGACATTAAACCACCAAAACTTCAATCGCTTAAAAAAATGATTTTAATTTGTAAAAACTAAAAAATGATTTATTTTCTGAAATCATTTTTTTAAATAAAACTATGCTTAAAATCTGGCAGAAATTAAGAAAATAAAAAAAAAAACAATAACGGTTTGAATATATTCAATTTTACTTTAAGCCACATTTTTTAGTTTTCAATCAGAGGGAAAACTAACAATAACAAAAAAAAATTTAAGGGGTTACATACATGTTAATCGGCAAAAAATTCAGAGGTTGCTATGAGCACACATTTTAACTTTTATCGAAATCTGTTTTCATGGCATTGACATATACATTTTCATCTGTTAACAAAATAATTTTGAAATCATTGCTGAGATTTAGCTATTTGAAGTTGGCAGTTTCAAAAAACGGGTGCCACGATATCTCAACACTGCGTTGACCAAATCAGCTCAAAATTTTGGTGAAGACTTATTGAACCAGTCCCGTGTGCATGACGAAAGCCGATTTTTAAAAACTTTATTTAAAAAAAAGATAAAAATATTTGTTATGTTTTTCATATGAAAAATTGTCATTTTTGGATTTTTGTATTTGTTTAAGCAAAATTTAAAAATCGGGCTTCGTCATGCACGCGGGATATGTCTTGAGAGTCTTCACCTCTGATTTCAGCCAATTTGGTCCATAACAACTCGAGATATCGTGGCACCCGTAAATTAACTCACAAAGTTTGACAGTCCGCTTAGCGCATGGAAAATTTTTGAGTTTAAATCGCCTCTAACTCAGTTTCAAGAAATATCTTCATGAAACTTTCAGGAGTGATAAAAAATAATCGTTTTAGTGAATTCATTTTCTTTTGTTTAATGAAATTTTGTGATTTCTAAAATGTTTGTAACCCCTTTATATAAATTTATGTGTTCTTTTCAAAAGATCCTAGCTATTATGGATTTCCTAAGCTGAAACACAATTTAAAAAGTAACGTAGAATAAATTTACTTCCCGACTCTTTCATGAAATGAAACGATTTTTTGCATAGTTAACAAAATAAAAAATAATTTTCTTAATTTAAAAAAAACATAAGCATATTTTTAAAGGAAATTTTATCTGTAGATAAGTAAAAGCGATATAAAATACTTCATAGATATTCATATTCAAAAATACAAGTACCTGACACTTCATTCGGTCAGTAGTAACAAACAAAAACTACCGTTAATCACGGTGATATTGACATGTTTATGATATTTTTAACTGAAAAACGAGTTAAATACAGGCGGAAGAGAAAGCGTTCTAAGAATTTAAGAATTTGTAATTTGTAAAATATTTCTGGATTAATCTTTAAAAAAGTATTAACCAGTTGAATAATACTTGGGAAGATTAACCCTCTACAACCTAACCCCGCCTTTAGACGGGCTTCGATCTAAAAAATCGCCAAAAATCAATTTTCCAACCGATTTTTGATCTTTAAAAAGCATTGGAAAGAAGAACTCTTCAAATTTTAGAAAATTTCAGGGTTGGAAGTTAAACTTGTTTTATGTGACTTTGCCAATGTTTTTAAAAATGTCATTTTTTTAGGGGTCAACTTTGGCAGTGTTTTTTACTAACATTTCCTATATTTTCAATAAAAAGAAGTATGCAGTAATTTTTGTAGTGTCCCAGACTATGCCTCTACGCATTTTTTTGCAATTTAAATGATGATGGTGCGATTCTATAGCAGAAAATGTGAAAAACATGCAAAAAATTGAAAAAGTGACTGTAAAAACATGAAAAAATTAGATAGGCGAAATGTAATTATATTAGGTGGTAGAGTAGGCCAAATACTACCAAATACAAACATAAACTAAATAAGATAAATGCAAATTAAAATACTATAAATGAAACAAGAAAAACATAAAACAAGAAAAGTAAAGTTTTTCGTAGAACAAAAGCTGCTCAAAATGACCTCCTGAACACGGGAAAAATAAATATTTTCGAAAAAAAAAATTTGGGCAGTAGAGGGTTAAGACTGATTGGATTAGTTATACCCTTACTACTCGATTACCCTTTGTTTCTCGGGAAATTAATCAGAATTAGCTGTTTACAAAATAAAAACATTTGTTCTTTGGGGTTGTGAACAAGAAATAAACCTTTTTGAAATTGACCAATTGTTGCTATGTGAAAATTAAATTTCAAAACAGTACAAATAATTATATCAAAATTTTATACACCTTATTTTCATTCAGTGTAACTGTTTCTTTCTGAGTACAGTCATGCCTCGGTTTTGCACTGCCCCGGTTTTGCACCGTTCAGCTGCCTCGTTTAAGCATGGCCCAGTGCTTAACTGAAGCACATAGCTTATGGATTTTTGGCTATATGGGAGACATTGGCTTTGATCGTATGAAAAATCATGCAAAAATCAAAAAATTATAGTGTTTTGGAATCGGGATGATGTCAGTTATCCATTAAAATTATTAGTTCATGAAAATTTTTACAAAAATAAATTTCAATATGTACAATATGGGTATAAAACGATCGGAATTTTTTCATGCATATGGAATGTAATAACAACGTTTTTAGAAAGTACTCAAAATTTTCACAAAACTACGTATTTTTGAAAAAAATACTCAAAATTTCCGTTTTTACAATGTGGGTATCAAACGATTGGGATTTTTCATAAATTTCGAATGTTATAACAATATTCTTTGAAAATACTCAAAATTTCACAAAAATATGTATTTTTGATACATTTCTCAAAATTTCAGTTTTAACATTATGGGTATCAAATAATCGGCATTTTTTCATACATTTCGAATGTAAAACCAACATTTTTTGGAAATACTTAAAATTTTCACAAAACTACGTATTTTCGAAAAAAAATACTCAAAATTTCCGTTTTTACAACGTGGGTATCAAACGATCGGGATTTTTTCATACAATTCGAATGCAATAACATCACTGTTAGAAATTGCTCAAAATTTTCACAAAACTACGTAATTTTGAAAAACTTCTCAAAATTTCAGTTTAACATTGTGGGTATCAAACGATCGGGATTTTTTCATACATTTCTAATGTAATAAAAATATTTTTTGAAAATACTCTAAATTTTCACAAAACTTCGTATTTTTGTAAAACTTTTCAAAATTTTAGTTTCTACAAAATAAGTATCAAATAATCAAATAATTTCAAATAATCATTTTTTTTTTCAAAAATACGTGGTTTTGTGAAAATTTTCAGTATTTTCTAAAAATGTTGTTATTACATTCAAATTTTATGAAATAATCCCGATCGTTTGATACCCATATTGTAAAAAATGAAATTTTGAGTATTTTTTCGAATAGACGTAGTAGTAGCAGTAGTTTTTTTTTTTTTTTCATTTCAAGTTATCAAAATTCTTTAAATATATTAAAAGAATTTCAACAATTTGTTTAAAAATGAACTAAAAATTCCTCAAACATAATCTTTAAAAGATAAAGTTTATGTCACAACACTATCATCAAATTTCGTTTTTTCGCTTTAAGGGTCGAATTAATTATTTCAGTAATAATTAATTTATTTTAAAGAAAATTGAGAATGTATTCAATTGTCTAATGATTTTGTACATTCCATTCAATCAAGTATCTACGTTCCTGACTTGACTCTCACCAAAACTCTTTCCCACTGCGCACTTTCTTTGCCCCCATCATCTCGCCACTTCCGAGGAAAAGTGTCCCAGAAAGTCGGTGCTATTTTCCGCCAGGCACACAAAGTCACTCGTCGCCGTGAATCATAATAGCATCGAATCGGAAGCAACTAGCCCCTCCCTCCCCACACCAACCATATGGTTGGTCAGGAAGCAAGACGGGTGGGTGGAGGTGGTGACCTGCAAAACGTTTCTATGCATATCTTGCGGTGAAATAGAAAACGACGAAGACGATGATGATGATGGAGATGATCCTTTCAACATGGTTCTGACTCTATCTCTCTTTCTCTGGTCGGAATGCCGTCACCTCTGGGGAAAATTGTGCGTCGAAAAGTCTGCTGCCAAACCAAGTGGAAAACCGGCTTCTTTCCTCTTTTTTTGCCTTCTTGACGGAACATTTCCTTCCGTCACATCTCGGAATACTTGTGATTAATTGAAATTGTTTTGCCCCCCCTCCCAGCCTCGAACCCAAATCGAACTACGGTGGTGAAAATGCTCAGTTGGCCGCAAAATCTGACTCTATCGGACGATGATAGCATCATAGACTGGGATATCTCGGATTTGAAACGACGTGTTGTGATGTGCCCTTTCGGTAAAAGGTTTCCGAAAATGTTTATGCAAATCCAGGGCTGCATTGTTCGGAATGGGCGTGATGGATTTCGATTGAAACGTGTATGGTTTTACGGGTTTGGAGAGAATTTGGGAAATTTGCGTTCAGCATAATTTCCCAGATAATTCATGTAGCTAATAGTGTTATTCGGTCATGTCTGTAGATCAAAAAAATTAGCAAATAATTATTACTGAAGTAAAAGTTGTATACCTAAATAAACTTTTTTCTTAAAATTTTAGATCGTTTGGTTAAAGTCTACCAGGTGAAGATTGTTCCTTTCTATGAACTTTTTTACTAAGATATTTAGACATTTTACATCGTCTTCGAGAAAATTTAAAAATCCGACCAAAAGACCGTTTTTTAAATAATTGTTATTTTACTTAAAGCAATATTTGGCATATTCAAGAAAATCCATCATTTATGGTGTTTTGAAAAAACAAACAATCTGCAAAAATGATTTTTCCCATCCAGTAGTACGATGATTTTGGTTGAGCCATTAGAGTGGAATCGAAAATTGTTTTTTTCCCTTTTAGGGTCCCAAACAACCTCCCAAAATTTGGTAGCGATTGGCTAAGCTCACGATTGGCGCAAAGCGAATGAAATTGGTATGGAAATTACTAAGGGAAAACTTGCATTTTCACATTTTTCAATTTGCAAAATTCATGTTTTATTATTTTATGAAACAGCTTTGAATGTCTTGAACAACTCTTCCGAAGACAGTATGGTGTCAAATTGCTTCTAACAAAAGTTACTGAGCGTTCAAGAGAGACATTTCGAAATACTCGGTAAAAATCATACTTTTTGCCAACACTGCCAAATCAAGCGGAATCTTTCAAAAACTATAATATATTTGCGGATTTGGGGTGCAACTTAACAAAATAATGACTTCTGAACACTTCTTCACGTCGATTTTAAGTAAGGTTCATCAAAATATAAGAACAGTCATGTCTGTTTTGTGTTTCATGGTTCCTTAGGCAATGTTGGCAGAATATTTGAGTTAAAATTATTATTTCAATACACTACTTTTGAAAACTCTATATCTTTTTTATGACGCACTTTAGCACCATACTGTCTTCGGGAGAGTTGTTTAGGACATCCAAGGCTGCACTGCTAAGGTGTTGGATTCATAAAAAAATAAAACATTTATTTTGTAAATTCAAAAATGTGAAAATGCTAGTTTCCCCATAGTAATTTCCATACAAATTTCATTCGCTTTGCGCCAATCGTGGGCTTAACCAATCGCTACCAAATTTTGGGGGGTTGTTTGGGACCCTAAAAGGGACCCAAAAAATGTGTTGCTGATTGGATTTTAATCATTTTCAATTTTCCCATATAACTAGATTCCACCCAATTGAGCCATCACTTTCAAGGAAAATAAATTATCAGATTCAAATGCTTTTGAATTGCAAATTTTGAGCCATAGAGAAATATGGTCAAAAAAATTTAATGCAAAATTGAATTTGCAATCGAAAAGTACTTTACAGATTTTTTGATTAAGGGCTCTGTTTTCAAGATAAAGCCATCGAAAGTTTGATTTTAGCTAAATGTTTGCAGTTTTCTGATTTTTTAAAAGAGTGACCATGAGTGACCATTTCTAAAAATATTTTTTTTTAAGTATATAAAATTTACTATAAAACTGTGTAAGAGACATTGAAGATTGGACCTCTGGTTGCTGAGATACAGCGTCTCAAAGAAATAGAAACATAAAAATTGAAGTTTTCGAAGTCTCACCCAAATAGCCCACCATTTTCTAATGACGATATCTCAGCAACTAATGGTCCGGTTTTTAATGATAAAACATGAAACAGTCGTAATTTTCTGATCTTTTCTAAAAAAAATATTTCAAATTTGTTTAATCAAGACTAGCATTTTAAATGGGCGTAATATTCACTGTTTGGCCCTTTTAAAATGTTAGTCTTGATTTAAAAAAAATCAAAATATTTTTTTCAAAAGATCGCAAAATTTCCCGAATGTTTCATGTTTTAACATTGAAAATCGGACCATTAGTTGCTGAGAATGGTGGGCTGTTTGGGTGAGACTTCGAAAACTTCAATTTTCCTTTTTCTATTTTTTTGAGCCGCTGTATCTCAGCAACCAGAGGTCCAATGTTCAATGTCTCTTAGACAATTTTATAGTAATTTTTCTGAACTTTAAAAAAAATATTTTTGGAAATGGTCACACATGGTCACTATTTTTGAAAAATCAAAAAACTGCAAATATTTCACTAAAAACAAACTTTTGGTGGCTATATCTTCAAAACAAAACCTTTTATCAAAATTTCGTAAATTTTTTTACATGAAATTACGATTTTTTGTAAAAATCACTATTTTTCAAAAAATAACTCGGGCGCAGATTTTTTGACCATGTTTCTCTATAGCTCAAAAGTTGCGGATTTTGTCCCCTAAAAATCTCGAAAATCAAAAAATAAATATTTTGGGAAATTAAGTTTTTTTTTGAAAAAAAAAAAATGATTAAAGAATCTGCATTTTTTTTCCGGGTACCAATTTTTTTCTCAATAGTCTTCAAGAATACCTACAACTTTATCGAAGACACCAAATTGATCAGAAAATTCACTCAGAAGTTACAGCTGTTTGAATATTTACGTACCATTTTTGTGTGGACAGCAGCCAAAATTGTGGTGAACCAATGACGCAAAATAGCTTCTTAGGTCATAGGAAAGGCCCCCACAAAGTTTGAGCCAAATCAAAAAATACAAATAAAATCCATTTCCGGTTTTGCTAAAGAATTGCTCATATGTTTTAAGGGACGAAAATCCGCAACTTTTGAGCCATATGGCTAAACATTCAATATGACGCCTTTTTGAAATGTTAGTCTTGATTCAAAAAACGTAAAAAATATTATTTTCGAAAAGATCGGAAAATTTTATGAATGTTTCATGTTTTCACATTGAAAATCGGACCATTTGAGTTGCTGAGATATCGACATTAGAAAATGTTGTGTTATTTGGGTGAGACTCAAAAAACTAAAAAAAAACAATTCAATGTCTCCTAGACAACTTTATAGCAAATTTTCTGAACTTTTCAAAAAAAATATTTTCAGAGATAGTCATGGTCACTATTTAAAAAAATCGAAAAACTGCAAATATTTCGCTAAAATCAAAATTTCGGTGGCTCTCTCTTGAAAACGGAGCCCTTTATCAAAAAAATCTGTTAGGTACTTTTCGGTTGCAAATTCAATTTTACAATTAAAAATAAAGTCAAAACTTTGTTTATATAAAATTTAGATTTTTTTCAAAAATTACATTGTTTTTAAAAAATATCAACTCGGCGGCAGATTGACCATTTTTCTGTATGGCTCAAAAGTTGCGGATTGTTGTTCCCTAAAACATATAAAAAATCTCGAAAAAAAATAATTTTTTTTTTGGGAAATGTAGTTTTTGTGAAAAAATATTTTTTTCTCAATAGTCCCCAACAATACCTACAACTTTGCCTAAGTCACTAAATTAATCAGAAATTTCACTCAAAAGCTACATCTGTTTGAATATTTACGTACCATTTTTGTATGGACAGCTGCCTAAATTGTATGGGGACTTGGTCATACGGAAGGCCCCCACAAAGTTTGAGCCAAATAAAAAAAATACAAACAATAATAATGGTCGAAATCGGCTGTTTTCGTAGAGAATTGCTCAATTATCCTAACAACATTCTACGTTTCACTGAAAAACCTAATACAGAAATGATCTTTGCAAAACTTGATTTTTCAGCTTAATTTTACAACTCGTGCTGATAAAATCTTTGTTGTTGAATAAACCTTTATTTAAATATTAAAACAAAACACAAATTACCGTTTCATTTTAATGAATTCACTAAATAACATTAAACTCAAAATTAAACAACCAAATCATTCAAATAAATTAAAGTGCATACTCCAATACCCATCAGCCTTCATCGCACGTGGTCCTCCAAAATCCCAAATCCCAAAAACATATTGACACACTGCTCTCCATCAAAACCCTTACCAGCTGCCCCTCCTACTCTCTCACACTCGATTGCCTCCAAGCGGCCAAGTACACATCCATTGTTCGCGTGTGTGTGTTTGTGCTTGTCCCCTCTTAACAAAATAGGATTGCCAAACAATAGAAACGCACACACAAAAAAAAAAACCGGGAAAACCCATTTCCCAATCCACATGCGGGGAGGTCACTTCCACCTCACACCACCACGGCTTGAACTGTAATGCTAATTTACACACCCTTCAATCCGGCGAGTCCTATGCCCTTTTCCGGTGGACAAAGGCTCCGGGGGTTCCAGGAACGGGGGGCCGGGTTCAAGCGGACGAGGGGGTGATAAGCAAGTGTTTAGTAGTTTATCATGCCCTTCCAGTCCTGTCAGCGGCGGCGACGACGACCGACCTGCTGTTCAACGTCAACAGCGCCCTTCGTTCCCGAGTACTGGAAAGTGTGCCTGGAAGTTCCAATGGGAGCCGAAGCTTTCACTTCGGCAGCCGCTGCGCCGAGCATGCGCCGTTGCGCCGTTACGAAGGCGCGTACAAGAGAGAGCGAAAAGCGTATTTGGTGGTGTTGGTGAGTCGCGTGTACGGATACGGCCGAAAGCGCGCACGCTCTCGGTTCTGTGTCGGGCCCGAACTTGGCAGCTGGCCAGCGCTCGTCGGGTCGGCGGTAAGCCGTAGAATTTTAGTTCAGTGCACACGGTGCGTCAGTAAATAACAGACCAGCAGGGACGTGAGACCTGCTCCCGCTGGAAGAAGGGCCGTTCCGACGTGGAAGAAGACGCGTCAGGAAGGTTAGGAGGAGGAAGTGAAGGCACGGCCCCCCCACGTGAGGAACCTCGTGACCACACTGCACCACTGTGAGCTGTGAACTTGTGATAGAAGTCGCGTCGCGAAGTTGTCGAGGAAACCCGTTGTTGACCCGTTAGTGTTTTAGAGTGTAGTAGTTTCGAAAGTTTAGCGAGTGAGTATCAACCTTCTAAGCAAAACCTAACCAACAACCAAAGAAAACAAGCCAAAGAACAGTCCCAAGCGGCAACCCAGTTCCGATCTTTGTCGATGTCGATACCCGCGCAGGTGGTTCCGGGGCAGGTTTCGTAGTGGCCAAAACGGCGTCCTCCAGCGGCGACTTGGACAGCGTCAACATCACCGACTGCAGCTAGCGGTTAGTGCACCACCAGCAGCGCCTTAAGAAACGATGAACTTTCTGGGTACGGTAGGGCAAACTCCAACGCTTCACCCTTGTCCACGTCAGAGGACGCAGTCCTTGATTACTATTGCTCGTCGATTGAACCGCCCCTTCGGAACTCGCTATATCTCAGTCACACAAAACCTAACCCCACAAAAAAAACCCCTTAAATCAAACCAATTATTGACGATTTTCTACTGCAGCGGCCAAGTGGCCGCGCGGAAGGGCTTCCTCCGGCGGGGCAGGGCACGAAAAATTGTACTTCAATGCGGCATAATTTCGCCACCACACAAATACTAACGGGCGGGCCCGGGTTCGGGTGAACCCGAACGCGGAACGTTTCTTCCCGGCCGTCCGTCGGCCGGACGAAAATCGATCAAATAGCCCGAAAGGGTTTTGTCCCTTTTGAAGTTGGGAAGCGGAGCGAGAGAAGAAGAAAGAACTGTCAGATTTGACAGATTGAGGTGCGCGCACCTGTTGAGCGGCTGACGTCACCACGTGATGTTTGTCAGCTGATCTGTTGGAGGGAGGGAGTAGGGGGCGGGACACCTGTTGATTGTGCGTCAACTTGAGAGGTAGGAGTTTGATGAGGCCACGTGATGGTCATGGAAATAACTTTTTGGTTGAAGTCACCCTTTGCTTATGAATAATATTAGCAGTAAATATAAATTTACATAAACCTATAAAGAAGGATAAGATAACTTGAACTGTTGATGAAAGTTCATCAATGGATGATCATCGAGAACCAAGATACTGAAAAAAATCTTTAAAAAAATTTTACGTCGTGTGTAGACGTCGTCCTACAAAAATTTTGATACATTTTGGGCAAAACTGAACAGATTTTTCATTCAGCGGGATTAATTTACTTAAGGAGGTATTAGACTACGACAGACAAACCAACATACTCGCACTTTTTGACAATTTTCCTGTTTTGTTTATTTGCCTGCATTTGCTTGCAGAAACGTCAGTTAGTTTTGTTTGCGAGTTTGCCACAATCAAGTTTACGAGTTTGGCAAACTGTCAAACACGAATTCATCAATGAACGCACTCACTAAGAGAGAAAAATTTCGAAAGAGAACGAGCCTCTCTTCTCTCTTCAGCGAGATATTGCTAGAATGGATGAACCATGAGATTTTCTGTACAAATTTCATTCTTTCTAATATATATGACTCCGTGGAATAATATGAAAATAGGAGTTAGACGTAGAATAATTACTTAAAACGAATTAAAACAGGAGGAGTTTAAATTCGCACCAGTGGACTATAGTCTGAGACGTTAACCCGAGGGTTCACCGGCAATCTCAATCAATTTTAAAACAGTTTTTTCTTAAACAGGTTTTATAAGTTTTAAAGAGATATGAAGGAAACTTTTTAAGATTAAATTCAACGTTACAAATATTTTCAAACCATTTAAAAAAAACGCTACACAGCTAAAAAAGTAGTAATCCAGCTGCGGGTAAAAGGCCTGGGTGTAAAATAAATATTGCATTATTTGTGCATTTTTATGTAATTTTACACCCTGAAATATGTAGCCCGTCAGTATGGGAAACCTACTTGACCGAAATGTCAAGCTCATATTGCGTTTGTTCGAACATCTTTGCATCGGTCTGATGGCCGAGTGGGCTGAGGCGCCTGTCCTTACTGTCGGTGCAGGGTTTGAATCCCGTCGGTTGCAAGTTTTTTTTTATGTGTTTGCAAAAATTGTACATGCAGTGTGTAATATTAAGTGTTTATTTTGACGAAGGTAATGTGCATTTTTGCTGTGTAGAAGAAAAACATCAAAAATAATCAAGCAACTTTTTGCAAAACCGTGCAACCAAATTTCGGTGCTGTATCACGGTTTGCTTTGAAATTATCAAAAGGTTTCATTACAGCAGCAAAAATTAAGATAACTTTGAAGTATCCATCCACTTCCAGCACTGAGCGAACATTCATCCAAGCTCTTTTCATCAACAATATCTCAAGTACCTATACAAAGTGAAAAACTTCCCCCTAATTCTGGCTAATTTGTAAGATAATCTCAACTACTTCAAAATTTTCCCAGCAGAACCATCCGTTCGCCCCTTGGAAAAAAAGGTTCAAATTCTCAAGTCCTCCCCCCTTGCTCATAGTTCAAGCTCGAAATGTAATCAAGAAGTTGCAAGTTATGATATTTTACTCCCGCCATCCATGGGTTCAGCGGCGTCAAAGTTTTTTTTGGGGCCGGTGCCGATCCCTGGAAGAACCAAGCGTCCCGGTCGACGGGCAGTCAAGACCGAACGAAGCGTAACCGTTAGGAAGTAAACTTTTTCAATTTGTACTTCTAATTTTGCGTCTCCACCGTCGGTCGGACCGACGGAAATTAATTGAAACCGGACCAAAATCCGGCGAATCTTGGGCAGTGTTCCCGGAGAACACATCCGTCTGTCATCTTCCAACTTCCGACGTCATCTTATACTTTTTTCTTGTGGTTTTCGTGTGTTTGTGAGTAATTGTGAAACTTTCTTGTTTTGCTTCCTGGAAGCGTCCAAATTTGAAGGACTCCGGGTCTAAAAATTGAAAAGTTTTTAATGATGGCCACTTTTCGGGCAGCCGAAACTGCTAACGAGGAGGATTCGTTTTTGGGCTGACTTTCGGGAAACGGACCCCTCTTTGATTGAGATGTTTTTCTTGGCGCCGTCTAATCCACTTTGGGATTGTTTATGCCCTTCAGTGTGGGAATTTGTTTGTGTTGGGGTATGCGAAAATATTTGCGTTATAAAGTTATCGATCAAAGGTTCGGGACGGAAATAATATTTTTGGAAAGTTTTTAGCGATATTCGGGGTACAGAGTAATATGTAAGCTGTAATCTTTGTTCTTGCTAGTTTGAAAACTTTGAAGTTTTGTTTTCTTTTAAGAAATAACGACTTCTGAGTCTCTGCTTTTATGAATGTATGATTAAAAATCTCAAAAGGAATGTAGTGGCATGCAGCTATAATGTCAACTTTACTTTTGACATTTTTTTTTTTTGTAAAAAATACGTTCCAAACATTTTAAAAAGAACTTTTTTTAATTACACAGAAAAAAATATTCCTGTAAATTTACATTATTTATCATGTACCAAAAGGTATCATGATAAATGATGTATATTTACATTAGATTCATTGGAAATTTACATTAGTTTTAAAAATTTACATTATTTTTGGAATTTACATTAGTTTTGGAACATTGGTTCAAATCAACTAATTCTGATTGGCCAATGCACAGTGGTCCAGATCGCGAAATTTAGTGGAAAACGGATTTTCCGAAAATTGGTGAAGTTTTGGAGCTTTGGTGACTTCAAAAGAGTTGTTGTAAATAAAAAAGGGCATCTTTTGGCTTGGTTTCAAATTAGAGTGGTTCACGATTAGGGTGATTTTGAAAATCTAACTTTTCAGAATTATTTTTGGGAATTTTTTCGTCTTCAAAAAAGTTGTTGCCAATCCAAGCAACTTTGTCGAAGACACCAAAATTTTATCTCGTAATCTACGCCTTCTACGACCAAATTTATAGAAAGCATCTGAGCAAACCTTAAAAAATCAGTTTTTTGAACGTGGCAATTCAGGGTTAAGTTTTAGAGAAAAGTGTTATTCGGGGCACTTTTAGAGCTCTGAAAAACACACATTTTTATTTTTTGACAAGTCAATTTAGACTCAAGGGTCAAAAGTTACAGCCATTTTAAGGTAAAAAAGATGCAAATTTAAAACTCAAATATTTCGAAAAGGCGCAAGATTTTTTAAGGTTTGCTCAGATGCTTTCTATAAATTTGGTTGTAGAAGGCGTAGATTACGAGATGAAATTTTGGTGTCTTCGACAAAGTTGCTTCGATTGGCAAGCTCAACAATTTTTTAGAAGACAAAAAATTCCCAAAAATAATCCTGAAAAGTTAGATTTTCAAAATCACCCTAATCGTGAACCACCCTGATTTTCAACAAAGCCAAAAGTTGCCCTTTTTATTTACAACAACTTTTCTGAAGACACCAAAGCTCCAAAACTCCACTATTTTTCGGAAAATTAATTTTCCACTTAATTTTGCGATCTGGACCACTGTGTAATGGGAATGAGAAGCTCGACTTAGATTGCAGTAGGAAAAGGGTGTGGCCTATATTCTATTTTAAAATGATTGTCTGTGTACACGCAGAAAAATAAGGCATATTTGATTCAACAAAACGTTTTGTTGATTTGAAAATCAAGATTTTTGTTGAATCAGCGCTAAACGTCAAAGCAACTTTTTCAAAACAACAAATGATTTTTGTGGAATTTAGAAAATCAACCTTTGTTTTAACGCAAAATCGGTGTTGATTATATTCAAAAAAAATTTGTTTAATCAAACCACGCTCAGGCTGATTCTACAAAACATTTTTCTGCGTGTACATATACTATTTCGAGCATAAGCATAACGTTATTCACTTTAAAGCAGTGTTTCTCAACAGGAGAAGAATTTCCCCCTGGGGGGAGGCGAGGGTACCTTTCTTGGGGGGAATGACGATGCAATAGAAATCCTGCGTATTTGTAAAAATATATATCTTTATTTCGTAATTTTAAACCTTTAAAGCTTACAATATATTTGAAATATATGTGAATTTCTTTGGTAAATTAAAACATCATTCATTTTGCAGGGTTTTTTTTTACAGATAGCTGACTAAAACAAGAACTCAAAAATGTTGATCGAAAAGAATGAAAAATTCCGTGATTTTGTTTTAATAATGCCATAAGGCTGGTACAAATTAATTTAAAGTTTTTGTCACTCCCCGCTTCAAAGTTGGTTCGAAAAATCAGGGGGAATTTTTTTTTTTCAAAAGAAACTTCTAAATTTCAATGAAAGTTTATGTGTAATCAGCTGAAATTAATAAACAATGCATTTTCCTGCGTTTAAAATCATTTCTTTAATGTTTTTGATTGATTTAAAAAAAATATTTCGAAAATTTTCCATGTTTAGTATCGCAAATAGTTTTTTAGGCTACGTTGAGACTATTACTTGTTATTTCATTTTTTTGCGTTCCCCTCGACTCCGGCTAGAGTCGAGGGACAACAAGTTTGAAAAATATTTGCATCCGCCTAATTTTGTGTAAATAAAACTACACCTTATTTTTTAACCGGGCAGTTTTTGAAATAAATATATTTGTAAAGTTTGGCGATGATACGGTTTTTTGCGAAAATTATTTACATTAATTTATGGGAGTTTTTGCATCTTTTTGAGTAAATTCCAATTATTTTGAAAAATAATCAAGTATCAATTAATATAAAAAATATCAGTCAAGATTTTTCATAAGGTTTTGCATTCCATTGAATATAAGCAGGTAAAGAAAATTCATAAAAATGCTGCAAGTATTTGTAAATTGTTGCGAGCGAAGAAAAACAAATCATTGCTGTAAATATTTAAACTTTTTACAAACATTATTGCTAGGGTTAGTGAATTTTCACGATTTTGCGGACAGCGTGAAATTCGTGAAATTTGAAGATTTCCGTGAAATCCCGTGAAATTTGTCAATTTTCTCAAATTATTTCTATAAAATAATAACATAATCAATATTTCTTTCATTAATGACTTTTAAAGTAAATGTTATTAGTTTTCAATTGAAAAGTGTGATATGAACCATTTGAAAAATTGTTAGAAAAACCTACATTAACATGAAATTGATAGAACATTTACTAAGAAGTGAATGCAGCGAAAACTAAAATGATGTTAACAAAAATCAATAAAAGAAAAAAAAATCATCTCGCATTTTTTTTATAAATTCTGAATTTTTCAACCGAAACTTGTTAAAAAGTGATATTTTTTTGATTTTTGTAAAAGTAACATCAAGTGGAAAAAGTCGCCTTTCCCTTTTCCTCCATGATCTAACCAGAGGAGCAAAAAAAAAATTGACAAATTGAATTTCATCAGTGTAAAAAAAATATTAAGTAAATAGATTGCTATTTACTAGATAATCTTAAAAAGTTTATCAATATTACTTAGAACTAACTTAATTTAGTAAAATTTTCATGATCCCTAATAACAATTTAATCATTGTTTAATTTGATAATTGAAACATATAATTTTATAAGAAATTCAAAGAGTCATGCTGAGCAGTTCTCTAGGATTTCGGTCATTCGATTTTTTTTGTATTTTTTAATCCGACTGAAACTTTTTTGGTGCCTTCGGTATGCCCAAAGAAGCCATTTTGCATCATTAGTTTGTCCATATAATTTTCCATACAAATTTGGCAGCTGTCCATACAAAAATGATGTATGAAAATTCAAAAATCTGTATCTTTTGAAGGAATTTTTTGATCGATTTGGTGTCTTCGGCAAAGTTGTAGGTATGGATACGGACTACACTGGAAAAAAATAATACACGGTAAAAAAAATTTGGTGATTTTTTTATTTAACTTTTTATCACTAAAACTTGATTTACAAAAAAACACTATTTTTAATTTTTTTTATTTTTTGATATGTTTTAGAAGGCATAAAATGCCAACTTTTCAGAAATTTCCAGGTTGTGCAAAAAATCACTGACCGAGTTATGAATTTTTTAATCAATACTGATTTTTTCAAAAAATCGAAATTTTGGTCGTAAAAATTTTTCAACTTCATTTTTCGATGTAAAATCAAATTTGCAATCAAAAAGTACTTTACTGAAATTTTGATAAAGTGCACCGTTTTCAAGTTATAGCCATATTTAAGTGACTTTTTTGAAAATAGTCGCAGTTTTTCATTTTTTTAAATTAGTGCACATGTTTGCCCAGTTTTGAAAAAAATATTTTTGAAAAGCTGAGAAAATTCTCTATATTTTGCTTATTTGGACTTTGTTGATACGACCTTTAGTTGCTGAGATATTGCAATGCAAAGGTTTAAAAACAGGAAAATTGATGTTTTCTAAGTTTCACCCAAACAACCCACCATTTTCTATCGTCAATATCTCAGCAACTAATGGTCCGATTTTCAATGTTAATATATGAAACATTTGTGAAATTTTCCGATCTCTTCGAAAAAAATATTTTTGGAATTTTCAAATCAAGACTAACATTTCACAAAGGCCAAACATTCAATATTACGCCCTTTTAAAATGTTTGTCTTGATTTGAAAATTCCAAAAATATTTTTTTCGAAAAGATCGGAAAATTTCACAATTGTTTCATATATTAACATTGAAAATCGGACCATTAGTTGCTGAGATATTGACGATAGAAAATGGTGGGTTGTTTGGGTGAAACTTAGAAAACATCAATTTTCCTGTTTTTAAACCTTTGCATTGCAATATCTCAGCAACTAAAGGTCGTATCAACATAGTCCGAATAAGCAAAATATAGAGAATTTTCTCAGCTTTTCAAAAATATTTTTTTCAAAACTGGGCAAACATGTGCACTAATTTAAAAAAATGAAAAACTGCGACTATTTTCAAAAAAGTCACTTAAATATGGCTATAACTTGAAAACGGTGCACTTTATCAAAATTTTAGTAAAGTACTTTTTGATTGCAAATTTGATTTTACATCGAAAAATGAAGTTGAAAAATTTTTACGACCAAAATTTCGATTTTTTGAAAAAATCAGTATTGATTAAAAAATTCATAACTCGGTCAGTGATTTTTTGCACAACCTGGAAATTTCTGAAAAGTTGGCATTTTATGTCTTCTAAAACATATCAAAAAATAAAAAAAAATTAAAAATAGTGTTTTTTTGTAAATCAAGTTTTAGTGATAAAAAGTTAAATAAAAAAATCACCAAATTTTTTTTTTACCGTGTATTATTTTTTCCAGTGTAGTCCGTATCCATACCTACAACTTTGCCGAAGACACCAAATCGATCAAAAAATTCCTTCAAAAGATACAGATTTTTGAGTTTTCATACATCATTTTTGTATGGACAGCTGCCGAATTTGTATGGAAAATTATATGGACAAACTAATGATGCAAAATGGCTTCTTTGGGCATACCGAAGGCACCAAAAAAGTTTCAGTCGGATTAAAAAATACAAAAATTAAAATTGAAGAAAAAAGACCGATTTCGTAGAGAATTGCTCTGCTTGGTTTATTCAACATTAAATTAATATTTATTTGTTAGTTATTTTTTCGTTTTAGTTTTTTTATCTTTAATGTCACCTCTTAAGAACATTTTACCTGTTTAATTTTCACGATATTTCATTATTTGCGTGAATGGCTCCCGTGGAAATTAAAACAAAATGTTTGTTTTCTGTTCGGATTTTTAATAATATTTTGAAGATTTCGTTACAGATTAAATTATTTTTGCCTATTGATTTTAAATTTAGTTTTTGAAAAGTGAGATGAAAAGTTCATTGAAAACTCAAAAAATATTTTCAACTTGGCAAAATGTCGCAAAAAAAGTTATTTTAATTATTAGTTTGTTTTGTTGAATTTGGATTTGATATGACATTCAATAAAATGTGAAGGATAAAATAGTAGCAAATCAGCGAAAACTGTTTAGCTATATTCGAGTCGAATATTAAAAAAGCAGCAGTTATTTTAATATTTTTCACGTTCCGCGAAATTTCCGTGAAATTTGGTGTTTTGAAATTAAGGTCCCCGTGAAATTTGCAATTTTTGAGTGTGAAAAATCACAAAGCCACTAAGGGGGGGGGGGGGGTGAGAATGAAGTTCTTAAATTCAGCCTAGGGGGGGAATGGATCAATAAAGGTTGAGAAACACTGTATAAACTTTGAAGTAAAGATCTTAGGATGCCCCTAATTTAGAAATCCGTATTCAATACGTTGATTGATTACAATTTTATTTTAATTTAATTCTATAGTGGTGAAATAGCCTACTTATCATCCCCAAAAAACCGACCTTAATAAAATTACAGCACTCGAAAAGTTCAACAAAATTGACATTTTGCTAATTGCTGTGTAATTTTTTATTTTTCACCCAAAATTTCTGCAATTTTTCGCATTTAACTCTGTGCTCTTGGCGCAAAGTTTTCCAGCAAATTTGTTCCCCCAAATCAACCACCAGCAAACTTTCCATCGCTACCGCCACCGGGAAAACTCGTTTTCAAGTGCAAACTCCGTGGTTCTCTATATATCTGAAAGTTGTTCTTCTACCAAAAACAAAAAAAAAGTCCAGCAATAAAATCTACAGCTCGATTAACACAGTCCCCGAGGCACCAACTGCCTGACGCTGGCAACCCTATTTGGCAATTCGTTACCCCAAAAAGAGAATGGAGCTGCCAGGATTTGTGTGTGAGTTTTATTTTTGCACCCGCTCCGCAATAGTTTTCCACCAAAGACGGCGGCGAGGAAAACTTTTTCCCCCCCAGCTGAGACGACGTCGTTCCCAAAATACATTGCCAAACAACATTACCACCCGTGGGAGGGTGGGAAAATTTCGGCAAAACTCCCAAACTGAGAGCGTGAAAAGGGCTGATGCGAGAAATAGTGCGGCGAACCACACTAGCCACCCGACCACCCTCGTCGGTTGTTCGCTTTTCACTCCTTCGTGGGGGGGGGGAGTAGTTTTCGGAAAAAATAAAATCGTAATCAACTTTTTAAACGGTGCACAACCAGAAAACGCGGGGGTGAAACTTTTTTCTTTGGTTTTCAGCTGGGGGATGCTTTATTTTTATGTTGTAGACTGTGAATGGTGCGAATGGTCGAATTTTCGGTTTCTTTAGTTTGAAAATGTTTAAATTTGGATAGAATCCATATCAAAATATATTGGATGGGTTTTTTTTTTTATTTTCAACGATTTTTTTGTCTTTAAAATTAAATTTCTCTAAAACCATACATATTGTCAACCTGGTTCAACCTACATCGATTCATATCGAATGTTAAGTTTTTACCAGTAAAATTTCATCCAATTTTCTAGATCAAGTTATGGTTTATTTGAAAAAAGGTATAATCTAAATTTCCTCTGAACATGAAAGGATAAATTCCCTAACTAAATTAAAGCGATTTTTGGTTTGATGGTAGGCTGGTAGGTTGGCTGAAGATATTTTTTTGATTGAGTTCTAAGATTTTTTACAAAACTATATTTTATCACAAACTGACTTTGACAAAACATCAGTTTATTTTTGCAATATTTTTCGACTAGTGAGGCTTAACTTAAGATCTGGGGTGGAATAATCGCAAACAAACCATTTTCGCTTGCAAGCTTTCTTCACCCGCAAAAGACAGAGGAGGCAAATCACGCAAAAGAAAATTGCTCCCAAACTTATTCAAGAAAATCAATCTGTTGATGATTTTTGTGAATTTCCTTGTCAGCTTGACTTAAAATTGTAACATATTTTCAAACGTTATTTTTGAATAAAATCAATCGATTTCATTCAATTCAGTGTGTTTTAACAACTCATAAATAGTGTCAAATAGTGTCGAAAAGAATTACTTTTCGATACGAGTGCTGAAAATTTTAACCATTCATCACGAACATGAGTTCTCTAATAAACTTCCTGGAATTCCGTCATGAAACTACTTACCTTACCTGTCATTCTTAAACGACGAAAAATACAGTTTTTCTGTACTAAAAATAACAGAATCGAATTGTTACACTTTTCAAAATAAATGCTAAAAAGTTCGACTTTTCAGCATTTAAAAGAATGCTGAAAAGTTGAACTTTTCAACACTTGTTTGTTTTAACCGGTTAGTTGACAAAATGCATGAATTGTTCAGCACTTTTCGTATTTATTCATCTCGATGAACCTCGTTGGATAAATGCACAACTCGTGCTGAAAACATTAACTTTTTGCAACTTGTAGCATAAACTGCTGCACTGTATTTTTTGTGATGATAAACAGGCCATTTCGTCATTAAACATCAACAGGAAAAGTAAGAATTTTTAAAACGTGTGTTTCAAAACAGTTAAAAAAATGGTTGAGTGGGAAATTTGTATTTCAAAAAACTTCTGGATGACTGATTGTTAGAACTTTCAGACAAAAAGTTACTAAATAGATTTATGACTATGGTTTATACATTTTTTGATCAAAAAAATCAGGACTAAATGTTTGTATAGTTATAATAATTAACTTTATCTAAAATACTCATTATTTTTTGTTAATAAGATAAAATTCATGAAAACGAATCATGAAATGATATTGATTTGCATTGCTTTTAATACAAATTAATAAAGAACTGAAATCAAATAAACTATCTAATTGTAGATACTTTTGAATCACTGTTGAAAAACACGACCAACGACCAACGATTTTTTTTTTTGTTTTTATATGGCTGAAACTTGGTATGGCCATTTATTGATTTCAAAGATGCTATTTGCACGATAAGTTCGTTCATACAAGTTTAACAACTGCACATACAAAAATGCTTCATAATCTATATCTTGACCACCAATCGACAAAATAATAAAAATTATTTTTGCAATTCCACTGTGAAACTGTCAACTTTTCCTGCATTTCTGGAGAAATGAAATGGCCTACTTTTCCCTACCAAAAATAACAGAATGGAAAATTAATACCTTTCAATAACAGTGCTGAAAAGTTCTACTAGTATCTACTAGTATCGAAAAGTAACATTTTTCAATATTGTTTTGTTTTGAACGATGAATTCACTAAACACATGAATGTTTGACATAAAATTCCATTAAATAAGCGTTTTTTGCACGATAAGTTCGTTCATACAAGTTTAACAACTGCACATACAAAAATGCTTCATAATCTATATCTTGACCACCAATCGACAAAATAATAAAAATTATTTTTGCAATTCCACTGTGAAACTGTCAACTTTTCCTGCATTTCTGGAGAAATGAAATGGCCTACTTTTCCCTACCAAAAATAACAGAATGGAAAATTAATACCTTTCAATAACAGTGCTGAAAAGTTCTACTAGTATCTACTAGTATCGAAAAGTAACATTTTTCAATATTGTTTTGTTTTGAACGATGAATTCACTAAACACATGAATGTTTGACATAAAATTCCATTAAATAAGCGTTTTTTGCACGATAAGTTCGTTCATACAAGTTTAACAACTGCACATACAAAAATGCTTCATAATCTATATCTTGACCACCAATCGACAAAATAATAAAGATTATTTTTGCAATTCCACTGTGAAACTGTCAACTTTTCCTGCATTTCTGGAGAAATGAAATGGCCTACTTTTCCCTACCAAAAATAACAGAATGGAAAATTAATACCTTTCAATAACAGTGCTGAAAAGTTCTACTTTTCAGCATTGAAATGGGTGCTGAAAAGTTGAACTTTTCAGCACTAGTATCGAAAAGTAACATTTTTCAATATTGTTTTGTTTTGAACGATGAATTCACTAAACACATGAATGTTTGACATAAAATTCCATTAAATAAGCGTTTTTTGGAATTGCAAAAAATGTTGTAAGCAACTCGTTGCAAAACTTGATTTTTTCAGCACTCGTCGTATTTATCCAACTCGGTAAACCTCGTTGGATAAATGTACAACTCGTGCTGAAAAAATCTTCTTTTTGCAACTTGTTGCATAAACTACTATTAAGTAAGATTTCGAGTAGTAAAATAATTTATTATAATTTCTGTATTTGAAAAAAATATTTTAGCTTTGTTCTAGTGCGTCCATCCCGGGAATTCCCGGGACAAAAATCCCGGGATTTTTCTTAAACCGGGAATTCCCGAATCCCGGTATTTTTCATATTTTGTCCCGGGAATTCCCGAAATTGAAAAAAATAATCATTTTTTGGTCTGAAAACTCAGATTTGGTTGTGGAAATAGATGAACAGTTGAATACTTAGTAATCGATAACAATTTTAAAGCATTAGCAAATTTGTATTCGGCATATATCAATATTCATTTGGCTTACAAGGGAAAATTATTAAAATTATAGTTAACGGATCCGCAAAATGCCTAGCGCTTTGAATATTTTCCATAAATTTTATTTTTATTTTTTGAAATATTTACGTTTAATGATGATTTTAAACTTGAAAAAAAACATATTTAATTATTTTTCATCAGACATCGGCATCTGGAGCAAATTGGGACAATAGTAACGAATTAAGACAGCATAATGTTCTGATATTTTCTTAATTAACAAAACAATTAGTGCACCAATTTTCAAATTTATTGCTCAAAAATATCCTGTACCGTTTCAGACTGCAGTCCCGATTTCCCCCAGTTGGCGGTAATGACTTAAAGATAGTTTGTAAAATATGTTTTATATAAAACATGAAATTCTGAACTTTTCAAAAATTTTACAATCAATGGTTTCGTTCTATCTGTTTTCGTTTTTTGTTTTTTTTTACAGTTTCAGTGCTTCAATAGCTTTTGTAGTCATTTCATATAAAAATATAAAAGAAATATGTTTATAAGAATTGTATGATTATTAACATGAAATAATTTGAATCACATTGGATTAGAAATTAAGATTCATTAAAAATCCGAAGCATAACAAAGAACAAAAAACAACAATTTTTAATATTTTGAAACTTACTAAAAACTGCTGTTCTTGTTCAGATTGAAGTAAAGATTATCACCAATTAACAGTATTGAGCTAATTCTGTGATTGTAAGCTTGAAAAACATAATAGATAGATTTTTTGACTGTTTAAAAAATTTCCCGGGATTTGAAAAATATTTTTCCCGTTTCCCGGGAAATTCAAAACCCGGGAAAATTGGACGCCCTACTTTGTTCTATAAAATTGAGTTTTTTACAGAAATTCAAATGTTTTCATGAAAGAAACTATTTAAACAGGATGCAGAAGCCTCTGAAAAAAATCAACACTTTCAAGTTCAAGATCCTCAAGGAACACTTCCGGGAAAACCAACCTCCACTCCGGTGCTGCCTCACCTCACCGTAAAAACGAGTTGCGATCGCAATAAAAACTTTATCTATTTTCTCATTTCCTGGAGCGAAAGCATTTCCCCACCACCTCGCTACAATTCCGCTCCTGTCTACAATTTACGAAAGTTTATCCCGCGGGATATTTCCACCGTTTTCGCGCCCCACCAAATTGGTCCTCTTGCGGAAGGCACAACAAAAAATTGATGGGTGAAATAACAACAACAAAAAAGGGGATGGAAATGGAAGGAAAAGTTTTTCCTTTTCTCACTTTTCAATCATCTATATTGATTGATTCGTAATGAAAGACATCAAACGGCTACCGGGAAGGGGGAAAAGACGAGGAAAAAACGTTGAAGTTTTTCTTTTCCGATTTCCCTCGCGGGAAAAACACCCAGCTGGGACTTGCAAAAAGGAAAAAAGAATCCTCTTTACATCGAACAACTTGTACATTTAATTTTGTACTTTCTCTTCCCGAAGACGACTTCCCGTGCCGAGTTAAGCAGAAGCTTGTCTTTCCCATTCCCAAAGCTTACCGGCTTAGTAGCAGCGACTAAGTGCAAGTGCTGCTGCGAGTGAGAGCTCTAATTTACGAGATTTCATTTGTGAGAAATTGCAAACTGGCTTATGCAGGTGCAAGCAGTCGTTCTCGTCCTTGCCAGAAATGCACCATAAATTTATGGCAGACGAAGAGCTGGGGGGGGAGGGGAAGGATGGAGTAGTCGTGGGAGCGTGTGGGGACGGATTAAGGTTGCAATTAATATGGAGTTGTTGGAAGCTTTGGCAGAGTGACGGAAATAGTAGTGTTGGGTAATAATGCCTGTCTTGCACAAAGCATTGTAAATGAAAGGATTTCCTCAAAATCTGATAATATCATCAAAGATACTTTCAATTTACTGGAGCTAAGTTCAAATTTGCAAACCATATAGATATTTTATTTGTAATTATTTAAACTTAATTACTAATTCAAAACAATGTTTTTCGATATATCTCTTTTAAAAAAACATGATGTGAAAATATAATATGTGAAATTGAAATATGAGAATGTGACTAGGTTGTGCCAGAAAAACGTTTTTCAAAATTCTTATATAAATTTAGTTCAATTACATCGAAAACAAGGTAATATTCCACCAAAATGAAAAAAAATAAAGTTTGAAGATTATGTTCAAGCAGATTTTTTGTTCTAGTTATGCTACTGTGCAATAATTGCAAAATATAAATTCATGATTTTATTTTCTCCCGATTAAGTATGCCTTATTTGATTAAACCTTATTTGATCAAATAATCAATATTTTGCTTATTTGAAATGTAAAAGGTGATTCTAGAATTTTCAAAATATTTGTTTTTGAAAAGATCAGAAAAGAAATTCTCTACGAAATCGGTCTTTTTTCTTCAATTTTAATTTTTGTTTTTTTTTTATCCGACTGAAACTTTTTTGGTGCCTTCGGTATGCCAAAAGAAGCCATTTTGCATCATTAGTTTGTCCATATAATTTTCCATACAAATTTGGCAGCTGTCCATACAAAAATGATGTATGAAAATTCAAAAATCTGTATCTTTTGAAGGATTTTTTTGATCGATTTGGTGTCTTCGGCAAAGTTGTAGGTATAGATACGGACTACACTGGAAAAAAATGATACACGGTAAAAAAATTTGGCGTTTTTTTATTTAAACTTTTATCACTTAAACATGATTTGCAAAAAAACACTATTTTTAATTTTTTTTATTTTTTGATACGTTTAAAGGGACATAAAATGCCTACTTTTCAGAAATTTCCAGGTTGTGCAAAAAATTATGACCGAGTTATAAATTTTTAATCAATACTGATTTTTTCAAAAAATCGAAATTTTGATCGCAAAAATTTTTCAACTTCATTTTTCGATGTAAAATCAAATTTGCAATCAAAAAGTACTTCAGTGAAATTTTGATAAAGTGCACCGTTTTCAAGTTATAGCCATTTTTATGTAACTTTTTTTTTGAAAATAGTCGCAGTTTTTCATTTTTTTACATTTGTGCACATGTTCAGCAACTAATGGTCCGATTTACAATGTTAAAATATAAAACAATTGTTTTCAAAATTTTCAAATCAAGACTAACATTTTAAAAGGGCGTTATATTGAATTTTTGGCCTTTTTGAAATGTTATTCTTTATTTGCAATTTTTAAAATATTGTTTTCGAAAAGATCGAAAAATTTCACAAATGTTTCAAATTTTAACATAGAAAATCGGACCATTAGTTGCTGAGATATCGACATTGAAAAATGGTGGGCTGTTTGGGTGAGACTTAGAAAACATCAATTTTCCTGTTTTTAAACCTTTGCATTGCAATATCTCAGCAACTAATGGTCGTATCAACAAAGTCCGAAGAAGCAAAATATAGAGAATTTTCTCAACTTTTCAAAAATATTTTTTTTAAAAGTGGGCAAACATGTGCACAAATGTAAAAAATAAAAAACTGTGAAATTTTTTTTAAAAAAGTCACTTAAAAATGGATTTAACTTGAAAACGGTGCACTTTATAATAATTTCACTTAAGTACTTTTTGATTGCAAATTTGATTTTACATCGAAAAATGAGGTTGAAAAATTTTTGCGACCAAAATTTCGATTTTTTTTTAAAATCAGTATTGATTAAAAAAATCATAACTCGGTCAATGATTTATTGCTCAACCTAGAAATTTCTGAAAAGTTGGCATTTTATGTCCTCTAAAACGTATCAAAAAATAAAAAAAAATAAAAATAGTGTTTTTTTTGCAAATCATGTTTTAGTGATAAAATGTTAAAAAATAATCACCAATTTTTTTTACCGTGTATCATTTTTTTCCAGCGTAGTCCGTATCCATACATACAACTTTGCCGAAGACACCAAATCGATCAAAAAATTCCTTCAAAAGATACAGATTTTTGAATTTTCATACATCATTTTTGTATGGACAGCTGCCAAATTTGTATGGAAAATTATATGGAAAAACTAATGATGCAAAATGGCTTCTTTGGGCATACCGAAGGCACCAAAAAAGTTTCAGTTGGATTAAAAAATACAAAAAAAATCGAATGACCGAAATCCTAGAGAACTGCTCTTATGTTTCATTTTTTTATAATGAAAATTAGACCAATTGGTACTAGAAATAAAAGGCTGTTTGGATGATACATGGGTAATTCTCTACCAACTCACACGAAATCGGGAAAAGTTGCCCCGACCCCTCTTCGATTTGCGTGAAACTTTGTCCTAAGGGGTAACTTTTGTCCTTGATCACGAAACCGAGGTCCGTTTTTTGATATCTCGTGACGGAGGGGCGGTACGACCCCTTGCATTTTTGAACATGCGAAAAAAGAGGTGTTTTTCAACAATTTGCAGCCTGAAACGGTGATGAGATAGAAATTTGGTGTCAAAAGAACTTTTATGTAAAATTAGACGCCCGATTTGATGGCGTACCCAGAATTCCGAATAAACGTATTTTTCATCGAAAAAAACACTAAAAAAGTTTTAAAGATTCTCCCATTTTCCGTTACTCGACTGTAAAAAATGTTGAAACATGTCATTTTATGGGAAATTTAATGTACTTTTCGAATCTACATTGTCCCAGAAGGGTCATTTTTTCATTTAGAACAAAATTTTTCATTTTAAAATTTCGTGTTTTTTCTAACTTTGCAGGGTTATTTTTTAGAGTGTAACAATGTTCTACAAAGTTGTAGAGCAGACAATTACAAAAATTTTGATATATAGACATAAGGGGTTTGCTTATAAACATCACGAGTTATCGCGATTTTACGAAAAAAAGTTTTGAAAAAGTTACTTTTTGCGTTTCTCTTTGTTTCGTCGTCCGTGTCTGTCGCGGGTGACCATGAATGGCCATGATCGATGACGACCAACTTTTTCAAAACTTTTTTTCGTAAAATCGCGATAACTCGTGATGTTTATAAGCAAACCCCTTATGTCTATATATCAAAAATTTTGTAATTGTCTGCTCTACAACTTTGTAGAACATTGTTACACTCTAAAAAATAACCCTGCAAAGTTAGAAAAAACACGAAATTTTAAAATGAAAAATTTTGTTCTAAATGAAAAAATGACCCTTCTGGGACAATGTAGATTCGAAAAGTACATTAAATTTCCCATAAAATGACATGTTCCAAATTTTTTTACAGTCGAGTAACGGAAAATGGGAGAATTTTTTAAACTTTTTTAGTGTTTTTTTCGATGAAAAATACGTTTATTCGGAATTCTGAGTACGCCATCAAATCGGGCATCTAATTTTACACAAAAGTCCCTTTGACACCAAATTTCTATCTCATCACCGTTTCAGGCTGCAAATTATTGAAAAACACCTCTTTTTTCACATGTTAAAAAATGGAAGGGGTCGTACCGCCCCTCCGTCACGAGATATCAAAAAACGGACCTCAGATTCGTGATCAGGGACAAATGTTACCCCTTAGGACAAAGTTTCACGCCAATCGAAGAGGGGTCGGGGCAACTGCTGTGTGAGTTGGCGGAGAATTACCCACATAAAAAACATTAATTTTCTTGTTTCTTTCTATTTTTTTCGCTGGATTCCAGCAACCACAGGTTGTTTCAGGAACCTAAAAAAACAAATTTTTGTTTAACAAAAAAAAATTAAAGCTCATCGGCAACGTTTTTGTGTATTTTTTTTAGTTCAGTTTTATAAGCAAAACTTTAAAATTTAGCTTTTTAGAAACATCTGATTTCCTAATTTAAAAAAAAAAACTTGTTTAATTTTGTATTCTACAGAAGCAAAAAATAATTCTGAGGGCATCAAAAAACAAAAACAAAAAAAATTTTGGGCTTTGTCGAACCTTTCTATCCCTTCAATATCAATTTATTTGTTTTCTCCATAAGTCCATAAGAATCGTTTTGTAACTAAACATCACATTTTTTTCGAAATACTGCTTGATTTAAAAAAAACGTTATTATTACTGTTATGTTCTGAATGAATTGATTAATTTATTTTTCCAAGCTTTTTTAACTGAGATTTTTCGAGCAAAATCACGAAAATAGTCATTGTTATTAGCAAAGTAATTTCATATCAAATTACAATATTTTGACCATGTACTTTGAAGGCGAGTATACAAAACCGTAATGGCCCCAATAAATAAATATTATTGAAGATAAATTTTCCCGAAAACTCTCAAAACCATCCCCACAAAAGCGCAAACAGGGGAAGGCTTATTGGGCGATAAAATTTGCCGGATTATTGATTTCTGGAGGCTCACATGTGGCTGCACAGTCCACCACCCATTTGTTTGCTCGTGTGAACGAGGAAACGATTGTCGGAAGTCCCGTACACTCCGTCGTCACACCGACACCCACGTGACCTCCCGTTCCCACTCTGGCCAAGGTTGTCGACCAGCCGGCGGCGGAGGCGGAAATGGTATCATAATCAATTTATGAAACAATCGGATCGATTCCAATTAAGTCATGGCTGCTGATTGGCAACTCTCGTTATTGATGTTGTTATGTTGTTTGCGAAAACGGGAGCGCTGCATCGAGGGTGTGTTGGGTTATATTGTTACGACTTTGGAATACAATCGAAGGCTTCAGGGTTTTGAGCTTCAATGGAATCAATTCTGTTTATATTTGGTATTTCAGTTGTTTTTTGTGTATAACGTTGCAAGTTTCAGATTGTCAGTTAATAACTAATGATTTTTTTGATTTATTCAAAGCCATTTCAAGGAAGGCTTTATCACATAGTACAAAAAGCCCACAATACAAGGCAATTTCACTCAAAACTTTCCCATTCAAATTCGTTGCAGCCCATTGTCGAATCGTCAAACACTTGGGCCTGTCAGCTGCACACAAAACAGCATGTAGCGAGAAAAGGCAATACTTCGCCACTTTCCACAAGCCAAACCGTTCAATTGTGGGTATGTGTGCGGGCTCTTCCTTTATTCAAACTACCCATGTCGTTTTCCGGTGAAGAAGCAATTTTCAACAAACCACTCCACTTCACTCTGAAAGAACTGAGCTTTACTTGCCACTTTGACAGTGAATGAGCGAGGGGGAGGAAACTTTTATAAGAAAGCAATTTAAGTTAGGTGCACGTGCAGTGCATGTTGGGAAACTAGTGCAGGGTGACGGCTCATTTTTTTTTCTTCTTCAAACTTTTTCAAACTTATAAAAAAAACCCTCACTAAAGACCCCGAAATTTTGAGGTTATGATGAAAACCATCGTTTTTCTACCGTTACTCTTAAACAACTTTATAAAGCTTTATTATTTTAAATACCAAGATCCGTACTAAACTCGATCACACAAAGTCGAGAAAATTAAGGGTATATTTTGATGAACATCACCACACACGTACTGACATTTGCTCACACCCACAGAAGAAAGCCGAGAGAATAGCTCTACCAAAATTACATTGAATAATAAACCTCTCGCGGGTGAACCACCACGAAATTTTGTTCATTTTTTCATTGAAACAGTTCATCCCATTGAGTGGCTTCGATAAGTCAAAGGTCTTGGGTTCGAGTCTCGATATCGACATTTCTTTTTGGTTAATTAACTGTTTTGAAAATGAACCCATGGAAATAACGCTCTCGTCAATCTCGGGATTCATCCTCTGTGACCGTTCACAGTAGGGGAGAGTGGGGAGACTTGATCCCCGGGGACACTTGATCCCAAGCCTGTATCTCGTAAGCATGTGGGTAAAACAATTAGCTTTGTTCTAGAAAGTTGTGTGAAATTGACTAAAACTCATTGTAGAAAACAAAAAAAAAATTAAAAAATGTTTAGATTGAGTTACACAAATTTTTCTAAAAAGTGTTGCAAAAAACTTCCAAGAGATCTTTTATCTTTGTTTTGATAAGTATTGAAAACACTCAAAAATAAATACAAACCCAAAAAAAAAGAAAAACAAGCATTTTTAGAAGACCCCACCCTCACAACCCTAACGGCCTTTGACGTATACACTTTATCGACCAACCTCGAAAATCCCCCATACCATATGATATCAAAAACTTGCGTTAACGTGCGCCCCAATCACCCATCCAAATACCCCACACACTTCCACCCCACCATCACCCAAATGAGTTGTCTTTGGAAAACGACCCACTTAACCAAACTGAAACGTAAAGTACCCACCCAACCATCCTCAATCCCCCAAAAAAACCCCAGATAATGACCCCCTCCCCAAACCAGCAAAAGACCCCCAGCACCCAAAATTACACCCCACTCCCAAAAACCTAAATAACCACACAAAATCCAGCAACACAAGATACACAAAATGCACCCCCCCTACCCGTAAACCAAGTAACCCAAGCAGACCATCAATCACCCAACCACGAAATTGCATCAACTAGAAACCTTTAGTGTGTCAAACGCATTATCATCCACCATTAATAACATGGTGAATCAAAAGCCCACACCCAATTTCCACCAGCCTGTAAACCAAACTAAAATTACAAAACGTCCAATGGCATAATTCGAAAGATTACTCACCTGCCCACCCCTACACCGCCACCCCACGAGCAGAGACCAATCAAACACTATCATGGTCCCAACCAGTATCAACGAAATATTGAGCGCCCAATGCCCTCCAACATAGCTCACCCCCCCCCGTGGCACCCGACACCACCTCACACGCACTACGCCCATCCCAAATCCCACTCCAGAATCTGTTACCAAAAAACACTCGGATGGCGTTGCCCAACTGTTGGTGCAGAATTGAATTCTGAATCGATATCTATAAATGAAGGTTTATCTAGGAGATCTAATTAAAAAGATAATTTTTCGAGTTATCTTTGGAGACGAGATTTGTCCGACGCCTTCCGTCGGACGGGGAAGTAAATGTTGGCCCTGGTCTAACCTAGAGGTTAGGTGGTAAGCTCAATGGACTCACAATCCAAAGGTCGTCAGTTCGAATCCTGGGGTGGATGGAAGCTATGGTGTAAAAAGATGTTTGCAATTGCCTCAACAATCAAAAAATTTCTTTGTAAAATCGCATGCAAAAGCATGCACATCACCTTTGTGAGAAAAAGCATGTAATATTGTATGAGAAAACGTGTACACAAAAAGCATGTACCGAAGAAAAAAAATCAGGTCTGCTCACCCCAAAAATAACATCAATCCGACGAGAGTCATAATCAGATTACCAAATCCGCGCCCCAACCCACTCGGCTATCTCACCGCTACGTAAATAGGTGGATCTTCATCGATGTAGCTGTAGGTTCCCCATACATTGTACGTAGTTAACACAGTATATTACGTACGGAAAACCTACTCTTACATTGGCATTGATCCAACTATTTTAATAGCGGAGAGATAGCCGAGTGGGTTGGGGCGCGGATTTGGTAATCTGATTATGACTCTCGTCGGATTGATGTTATTTTTGGGGTGAGCAGACCTGATTTTTTTTCTTCGGTACATGCTTTTTGTGTACACGTTTTCTCAAACAATTTTACATGCTTTTTCTTACAAAGGTTGATGTGCATGATTTTGCATGCGATTTTACACAGAAATTTTTTGCTGTGTACATACATGTAGAAAATCACAAAATGTCATATTACAGAAAATTTATTGAATCCTCAAAAAATATGATTTGCAATCACTCCTGAAAGTTTCATGAAGATATTACATGATTAAACTGAGTTAGAGACGATTTTTAGCTCAACATTTTGCCGTGAGCAAAGTGGACTATCAAACTTTCTGAGCATTTTTCTCGAAACACCGAGTTGATTTACGGGTGCCACGATATCTCGAGATGGGATGGACTAAATTGGCTAAAATTTGTGGTGAAGACTTTCAAGACTTATTCCAACGAAACCCGATTTTGAATTTTTGTTTTTAAATCACAAAAATCAAAAACTGACGATTTTTTTATATGAAAAACACAAAATATTTTTATCTTTTTTTAAAATAAGTTTTTTTGACGAGTCTTCAACAAAATTTTGAGCCCCGTGGCATCCGTTTTTTGAAACTGCTAACTTCAAATTGCTATATCTCCGCAATGATACCGTCAAATGTCTTCAAATTTGTGCTGATGATAGATGAAAATGTATATTTTAATGCCCTGAAAACAAATTTTAAATAAAATTAAGTATTTGCTCACTCTAACCTCTCACTTTTTTACCGAGTAACATGTATGTAACCCCTTAAGAGATATATCCAACCCTAGATAGAAGTTTTACGGACTATTCTAGTCTGTGTCTGATTTATATTTTCAAATGAGAAATCTAGATTTTATTTGAAATGGTCCTATAAACAAAGGAAAAAGGAAATTCCATAGATTATAGGACCAATTAAAAAATCTCTAAAAAGTGTTATAAAAAAATCATTAGGTAACAATTTCATTTTTGAAATTCCGTTTTTCCTGCAATTAAAGGGTAACCTTTATGTTTATTTCAGCAATCAATTGAGTTGCAAAAAGAAGATTTTTTCAGCACGAGTGCGAGAGCTGAAAAAATCAAGTTTTTCAACGAGTTGCTTACAACATTTTTGTAATCTGAGAATTCTTTTCGAAACTAGTGCTGAAATGTTCAACTTTTCAACACACATTCCAGTGCTGAAAAGTATAACGGCACTGGTTTTGAAAGGTATTGATTTTCAATTTTGTTATTTTTGGTAGATAAAAGTAGGCCGTTTCATCGCTCGAGATCGACAGGAAAAGTTTGTAGTTTCACAACGGAATTGCAAAATAATAGTTTATGCAACAAGTTGCAAAAAGAGGTTTTTTTCAGCACGAGTCGTACATTTATCCAACGGGGTTTACCGAAAAAAACAAGTTCCAAACAACTTTTTTTGCAATTACGACAAACACCCTTTGAACAGAATTATAGGTCAAATGTCCATGCATGTACACAGCTAAAAAAGTAGTAATCCAGCTGCGTGTAAAAGGCCTTGGTGTAAAATAAACTTTGCATTATTTTATGAAATTCTGTGTAATATTACACCCTGAAATATGTAGCCCATCAGTATGGGAAACCTACTTAACCGAAATGTCAAGCTGATATATGCGTTTATCCTTACAGCTTTTCATCGGTCTGATGGCCGAGTGGGCTAAGGCGCCAGTCCTTACTGTTGGTGCTGGGTTTGAATCCCGTCGGTTGCAACTTTTTTTAGTGTTTGCAAAAAATGTACATGCCGTGTGTAATATTAAGTGTTTATTTTGACGAAGGTGGTGTGCATGCTTTTGCATGCGATTTTACCATCGGATTTTTATCTGTGTAGTCAATGAATCGCTCAAATAATTTTTTTTTTTGAAAAGTATTACTTTTCAAAACGTGTGCTGAAAAGTTCAACTTTTCAGCATCCATTTTAGTGCTGAAAAGTAGAAATTTTCAGCAATTGATTTGAAAAGGGTTACTATTAGATTCTGTTATTTTTGGTAGGAAAAGTAGGCTGTTTTGTCGTTCGAGAATGACAGAAAGAGTAAGTAGTTTCACGACGGAATTGCAAAAAGTTACTTTTCGACACCGAATTGGTTTTTGAGTTGACCAAACACACGGACGTCAAACTAAAGCGGATAATCAAAAGTTGAATTGAAAAATCTTTCTCAAAATCATCAACAGAAAAAAAATGTTACGAAAAAATAAAAAAAGAATCTTGCGAGCAACTTCCTAAAAGACACTTCCTTCTTTGGTGACAATCACCCACTCCACCAGAAAAAAAAATGTGGGGAAAATTGATAGCGAGAAAATGATTGGGAGGAAATGTTCGGGAGCGCAACGCTAAAAGCTTTCCGCTGTTCACAGCACGTCTTGGATAGTTGGTGTGCACACACACTCATCACCCTCCACAATCAATTAGCTTTCCTTGGAGAGTGCCGCTAGATGGCACCGCTAGACGGTTGCATAGCCCTAGGCGCCGTACAACACGGGCGCACGCCAATTTTGCACTTAATTATGAAATCAAAGCTTACCGGCGATGGTTCCCGGGGGTGCAATGATTTAATTGAGTTTTCATTCGGGGTAATTGAGTTTTTTTTTTGCGACGCACGTTTTTCGTTTTTCCTGCTTTTTCTAGGGAGTGAGTTTGAAAAAGCTTGAACATTTACAGCTTGTATTTTCTTCGATAGTTGGTTAAATTTTTTTAATCGAAATAGTAATAATTGTAAATCAGTTTTCTTTCTAAATGCTTGAAGCAGAGCTTGGAAACTAAATTAAAGCCAAAAACAAAACAAAATATCCCAACTGACATCTGTTCCTAACAAGCTCAAAAATTAATTACGAAAGGCAAGCTTCGTCCGACTCTTTACTGAATACCCAAGAGCCGAGATGTGATGGCCGGTACGTCCTGAACAACTCTGAAAAGCCGTCCGCTTCTCAAAATCCAAAAATTGCAGCCATTCGGGCGCACATCGCACTTACAGCCAGATGACGCTACCAGGGCGTTCACACATGCCCGTCCACAAAACGACGACGACAGAAAGTTTGTTGCAATTCTACGCTATCAAAAAGCTGCTGCCTGCTTTCCTGTGTACCATTTTGTAATAAAAACTAACGGAAGAAAATGTTTCCGTTTTTTTTTTACGAACCGACTTTTGTCGACTTTCTCCATTGCGAATGGTGGAGCCCGTAAAACAGCAAACGTAAGCGCCTTACGTTAGGCAAGCATTCGGGTGTGTTTGCGAATCAGTGCACGGTGGCACAGACAATCGGATGGGCTTTGGTTTGAAAAATCACTTGAAAATCAGTCACGAAAACGAATTGACATTCTGACATTTCGTGGTGCTGCCATCTTTGTTTGAAAACGCCATTGTTTTAGACAACTGTCAAACGCGTTTACATGAGTTGTGGTGAATTCAAAGTTCAATCAAATTGACCTTTGAGTTGAATCTAGCAAATGTGAAGCCATCCATATTTTAGTTTTAAAACTGTTTCGATGGCGTTTTCACCGGATCGCCTCCAACAATCATCCGTTTCTCTGTGACCACTCAAACCCTGAAACCCAAAAAAAGCGCCAACTTGTCGACACGATGTTGATTACCGTGTTTACGACGATGATATGCGAATGTCGTGTGCCGTCGTGATTTTGTCATCATGGCTTCCGGTCACAACAGGAAAAAAACCCCCACAAACTCGGCAGTCCCGCTGCCGGAAGAGTGCGCTGATAAGAAAATTAAATTTAACAAGCGTGACATCTGGATTTAATTAACGGAACCCGACCGTCACCGGAGGACGCGTCACGCGCTGCTGACAATAAACAATGGCGGCCCATTTGTACCCCCCGGCAGTGTTGCCAGCGCAGCTCAAAAGTTAGCGAAGCGTGAGAATTTGCGCCATTTTTCTTGCTGCTGTTGTTCCCTTCACGTCAGGGAAGGTTGCATCCTGCTCGAAGTACAACATGGGTGTGTGTGTGTGTGTGGAACATCAATAAATTTCCCCGACCATTTGTTTCTGCCATCAGCACCACACATCCTGGCTTTGTACGGGCGAAGCAGGAAGACATGTTCTACCTGGCAACCGTACCGACCGGGGACGGAAGCTAGAAAGTTGGTTAGTTTGTGCTTAGTTTCGCCAAACGTTGCAATACTCTATACTGGGAACTGGTGTTAGTATGGGTGTTGTGGTCTGGCGTACAACAAACGATCGGCGATAAATCTTGGCCGAATGATTTCTATTTTCAAACGATGGGGTTTTTATGTGGGATGCTTTAAGATTTTCAAATAGAAACTCTTACATTTTATTGCATTAAAGGTATTCTACTCTATGAACGTATGTAAATATCGTTGTAAAAATAAGTTTATCTTAAGAGCAAATTGATTTGTTCCTGAAAAATATTTCAAATTTGCCGTTAGATTACTGGTTGATTAAATCTAGAAAAAAAAATGCGTCCGTTTACCTGTGATACACCAATACAAATCACCACTGGAGTGGAAGATGAAAAGATAAATTTTAACCACTCTAGTGCACATTACCTCACCTTTTGACCTTCACAGAAACTCAAAATTCGATTTCAATCCTGAGATATGTAACATAAATCATTAAACACCCCGTGCAATGTTTTCACTCTAAACGCGATACAGTAGAGTGACAACATTACACTGCATAAAATGAGGGACCAGTTGTATGACAGCTGGACAAAGAGAAATTGCGCAGAGGACGTTTTGTCACACTTGAATGCCCGACTACTGTATACACTTTTGATTGCAACTCGGAATTCCAGCAACCGATTTTTGCAAAAACGCACAAAATTGTCAGCCAAACAAAACGAGCTGGTTGTTGTTTACATTGCGTTTTCTTATTTATGTTTATACAAGGTTAAATATTAAAACACGTTTTTCTCGAAACATCAAAAGCGATGTGCGACAAGATAGCATATACACGTCCTACTGTCAAACTCGTGTAAATAAGATGTGGTGAATTCAAACATGCCGTGGTGAGTTACCAAGGATGACACGTCAATTGTCATTGTAATGGAAGTGCTGCCAAACACTTGTTTTTGAACATAAGAATGATAAAATTAATAAAAAACAGCAAATGAATATTCATTTGAAGAAAAAATATGTTTATGGGATTCTTACATTATGTGTCATTTCTAAGAAATATTAACATGAGGTTCAAGATCAAAAAAAGCAACCAACACGTGCTTAAACTATCGCTGTGAATAATAGCTTCGTTTCGACAATTGAAGGCTCAAACGCTTTTAGTTGGGTCGAAAAAATAGAGCGTATTTTAGTCAACACTTAGTACATGTAATAACAGCAAAAAAGCAATCTTATAAATAAACTACATATTTCTCCTGCAACAACCTCTGTAAATTTTCTCCCAAAATACCCAGTACTGTAAATTTGCTAACGCTCGAAGGTAAGATATGTGTCACTAATATTTTCACTAGTTTTCGCTCCGTTTTTTCGCTTGCCTCTTGCCGTCCCGACTATTCCAGCCATATATTTATAGTTTAATATAAGTTAGTTAGTTCCACGCAACGCCATCTCAACTCACATAGAGAATGCTCCTTCGTTCCCGGTTTCGCCGAACCTGCTATCGAAACTCTGCCATTGATTTGATTAGATCTCCTCCAACCCCCCTCTCTCTTAGTTTAGTTTCCGAAAATTTTCTGCCGCTTTCGAAAGTAGCTGTTTCATCACTTTTCAACTTCCATCATTCAATTACAACTTTCAAAACTATATTTCGCCAACTTTTCCTACTCCCCCGTTTTACTAATTAACACATCTGCCACTAGTTTCTGCCAGCAAAGCCATACACTGCTCACTCTCACACATCAAAATAGTAACCAACAAACTCACCACCACCACGCTCCTCCACCACTTTAGTGCTGCCACCTGGATTTGAATTCGTCACAATAACATTCGCTTTCTAGCGCCGCCTCTAACTTTGGCCACCACAAACATCACCGAAATTGCTCAAAAAGCTACACGCAATACACAAAAATGAAAAAAAAAACTTACAACTACTTTCAAAACAAAACAAAACATTGTCACAGTTTGTTAACCTCAAAAATAAACTCAACTCTCAAATCTAACCGTGTATCTTCAAATACTAACCAATCTTTTCTTCTCTTCTCTTCCTTCTTTCTCTAATTTTCCGTTCGATGTTTCTCCTTTCGTTGTCCTCTCTCCCTATCCGATTTCTGTTCTATGTTTTGTTTGTCTCTTTCTCAACCCTTTTACCCGTTTTGTTTTCGATGTTTTCGTTCCTTTGTTGTCTTTCTTGATGTCGTCGTTTTCTTCGACTGTTTTTTTTTTGTTTATCCACCTTCACACGTGCTTTTATGTGTGTATTTAACTGATTTAATCTTCCTCCCACCTTTTATTCTTTATGTTTTTCACCCGTTTATTTATTGTTTGTTATTGTTTTTACTTGTTTGATTTTCTAGGAGCTGCCGGAGGTAAGTGCTCTTCGTTTTCTTCACCTCTAGCCGGTCTGTGTGTTTCTGTGTGACCATCGTCGTTGTTGTGCCTCTCTTATGGTTGCGCAAACCTCTTCTCTCTCTCTCTCTCTCCACGTTTTGTTGTCTTCTCTGTCACACGTATAGACGTTATACTGTTGTTGATTTTTCTGTTAGCGCAGCTAACTTTAGTGACAGATCTTAGTGAGAGAAGAGTTTCAATTTAAGCCATTATTAAAATTACAAATTATTGCTATATCACAAATACTTCAGATATCACAAAAACCCATGAAATTTAACAATGTTTCAAATCAATACTTAGATATATTTACATTTAACAATTTTTTATCCACAAAGTCTATTTTATTAAAAAATATTAGATTACACTTGAAAAGCGTTGTAAGAACTATTTGAAAATAGTAGTTTATGCAACTAGTTGCAAAAAGAGGATTTTTTCAGCACGAGTCGTACATTTATCCAACGAGGTTCACCGAGTTGGATAAATACGAAGAGTGCAGAAAAAATCAAGTTTTGCAACGAGTTCCATACAACATTTTTTGCAATTCCAAAAAACACACACTGAGTGAAATTGTATGTCAAATTTTCATGTATTTTGTCAATAAATCGTTTAAATCAAAAAAATGTTGAAAAGTGTTACTTTTCGAAACAAGTGCTGAAAAGTTCAACTTTTCAGCACCCATTTGAGTGCTGAAAAGTAGAACTTTTCAGCATTTATTTTGAAAAGTGTTGCTATTCGATTCTGTTATTTTTGGTACAGAAAAAAGGCTATTTCGTCGTTCAAGAATGACAGGAAAAGTAAGTAGTTTTACGACGGAATTGCAAAAAAATATCTTTGAAATTTTCAAGTAATCACAGAAAGCAAAGTGTAGGATGGTTTCGGTTTTTTTTCTGTTCGCATATTTTGAATAACATGTTTAATATTTATGTTATATAACAAATTACATAAATATTAAACATTTCAAGTTTTTCAAGATTTATTTTAATTGATTAGTTTTCAAATGATTGCTTATATTTTATGTTTCAATTTGATTGATTAATTTTTGATGACTAAATGATAGCAAACATTCTTGTAATATTCAAGTACAGTAAATTTCAGTTCAATTTCTCTGAATCGATATAACAGGGTCCGTGCTTGGAAGAAGCAATCAAGACAAGATACAGAATTAAACAATTGAAATAATGTGTGATAGGACTGAATCTTTGGAATAGAGAAAAATGTAGAGATATCAGATTTAGAGCATAAATAGAATTTTATCAGCTTTTCTTCGAAAACTTACTTAATTCAATTATATTTACATTCGCTTCAGTAACAATTTGACTACCATTTTATTTTTATGGTGGAAATACAAAGATAAGAATATAAACGTGATAAAATGAATTTTGTTTCATAATACTATTTTGACTTGAGAAATCAAGCCCTAGATTTGATATGAATCCAGTGAAATTTTCTCAAAATTAGACTTTAATTTTTGATGGCTCAATAATGTTCGAACAATTTACTTCCATATTTCGCGTCATCAGATAAACATCGTTATCAAAACAATCACGAAACAAACTTGTCAACAAAATTCTCCTGCCTGCCCTAATCAGTTGCAAATGACTCCCATAACTTTAGCCAACCATAAAGATAAAGGCTTCTCAGAACCACCCCCGAAACCACGTCGGGGGGGTACCATTTATCACTCAATCTCACCGGTTCAAGCCTGGCTCGACCTCGGCCTGTGCCCTCCTGAGCCCCCTGTTCCAGGTCGTTCAAGGTAATGAGAGAGCCAGAGCAGGCAAAGATTAATGGAAAGTGTGCTTTTCGATTAGATTAAATGCTTCTGGCTGAAAGTGGAAGCTGCTGGTTAGGACTCTTGACACACTACTCTCCTAAAGAGAAGGTCCTTTGTTTCTCGACTGAAACGAGCATAAATCTGGCAGTTCCGAGAGCAAAAGGGAAACAAGATACCAATTACCGATAATAATTCATAAATTGCACAAGGGCCATAAATTTGGGATTATTTTCACTCCAAAGCTCTGCCAGGTCCAAGTGCTTATCTCACCGAGAAGTCTACCTTCCCATCCCAACCCAGTCGGGATGGGGGGAAGAAACATAACACGGACATCCCCAGAAGGGCTCTCCTAACCATTTACACACTCTAATGAAAGTAATTAAAAATTAATTAAAATAGCAAACCTGGCGAGCAAAGATTATCCCGCTGAGCTTGAACCTAGTGGCAGGGTTGCTTTTTTTTCTTTCTCAAATCTGCCCTCGGGAAGTAGGGACCGTGATGGTCAGAATGTCAGGATTTAAACAGAGAAATGATTGTGACACCGCTACCACGAGAGACGGAATGGTAAGGAAATTAACATTTTCTGTGTTTTTTCCACCTGGCGGACTAAACGAGACTTGATGCGAGGACAGAATGAATTAGTTCACCTGTAATTGTGAAGCGCTTTTTGCAACAAGTTCGGCTAGAGAAGCGGAAAAGTGCATTTGCATTTACTCGTGGTGTAAAGGTGGTACTGAACAGTAATGGCGGTTCTTTGAGGTGTTGAACTAAGCCTTTCTTAAGATTTATAATTACCTTACAGATTAGATGGATTTAGTTGAAGATTTTCGTAACTGGCGGAATAAAATAATGCTTTTAACAACTTTTATTTTATAATGTGAGTGATAAACAAAAAACAACTTTAAACCAAAACGCGACAAAAAAATCAAGGAAAATACATGACCTTTTTTATTATTAATAAAACTATTTAAACTTCTGATTCCTACACAGTAAAAATGTTCATGGTAATATTACATCTGGGAAGGGATGGACTTTAAAGTTAGAAAAAATGAAATTTTACCACTTTTCTGGCTGTAATGTCGCTTTTTCAGTCTAAATTGAGGTAAAATTTCATCATAAAAGATTTAATATTCAACCTCCCAAACTAACACCTTCCAAATTTACACCCATTTCTACTGTGTAATTTATTACTTAAGGGTGCACAGCAACGAAGGAAGTTGGTGTCTTCTCATTCCAAAAATGTCAAACTTACGGACCCAATCCTGCAACAATGTGATTGTTAAAATAGTCAAACTTTGTTATAAATTACTTTGTGGACGATACTTTATGGGATGAATAAAAACATATTTCTATAGTATCCGTAGTTTTGAAAATACTAAAATGTCTATAACAAAAATCTGGGTTCCAAAGCTCTGGTTAATGTGCACCTTTAATGTTTTGATAGCAACATGGACATAAAAGAGCGGATTTAAAAAAAAATGGATGTATGCTTTTTTTTTAAGGTAAAAGATGAGTAGTTCTTGGAATCTACTTATCAAAGATTTTTTGATCATTTTTTAAAGGGCAATTGGAATTACTTTTATACATTTTTTTTTTGTTTCAAGCATGAGATGCTTCTCAGAATCAAAGGCAGACAGCTCTAATAAAAAAATCAAATTCTTTGTGAAACCAATTACCAGTTTTTCAAAGTTCCAGAATGAAAATTGTAGGATTTTTTTTTAGTTTTTAGTGTTTATTTCGTTAACTAAGTTTATAAGCTTTAAAAAATACATATAAGTATAAGGAAAAATTGTTAAAAAGTCAGAATTTTGCCTGAAATTTGTTGAAACCAGATTTCTTTATAATATTATCGAATCATATTGCATTTAAGACTAAATTCGAAGCACGAATCAAAAAATTCACATTTTATATCAAATTTGTTCTCTTAAAAATACGAATACAATTTGGAGATTTTTTTTAATTATGTTTCAAAAACACATAATATTTGTTATTTCCAAATTAATGTTACCTTCTTCTAAAGAAAAATTGTCCAAATAATCCGGCAATACAAAAAAAATTACACTTTAAGTATATTAAAACAATACAATTTATAATTATTTTAATAAATACAGTTAACAAACTTTTTTCAATTTTTCAAAATTTTATGAAAACTTTTCCTACAATTACTTTGACATTTCTCTACCACATTCAGTTTGATTTCATACCATTCCGTACGTATTTAATTTGTACTCTTCATTTTGCGGAAAAATTTCAAACCTATCAAAGTCACCCCGATTTGCGGTACTCCTTCTGTATGACCAGCTCCAACATTTTATAGAGACTTCTATGGAAAAAGTCATGATGCATCATCATCCAAATCAAAAACACGAAAACTTAAGGGGAGATTAACTTTGCCACATAGGGTTATTTTTTTCACTGTTTGATTTTTTATAATTTTTGTATTTAAGATATCGTAAAACCCTTTCAATCAATTGTTGTACACATCATGGAGAATGTTTGGTGAAAATATGAACATTTTTGGGGGTCATCCATAGAAACTGGGTGGTCGATAAACGACGTACTTTTGGTATTTTGATATTAACTCGTATCCAATCCGTTCAAATATAGGCAATATGGGTATCAAACTTCATGATTTTGAATGGCCCATTCAGACAAGATAATTTGAGGTCAATTTTTGGACCATGGCCACTTCGGAACCGTTTCTGGGTTCCCCCGGGGAACCTATGAAGTGGCCAATATCATATCAAAGCAAAACCCATCAATATGGGTATCAAAATTCTTCATTTTGTCAATACATCTCAAAAATGGTTTTCCAAAATATTTTTCTGGCCATTGGCCACTCCGGAAACGGTTCCGGATTTTCCCCCGGGTAAATCTTCGGAGTGGCCAATATCATATCAGAGCAAAGCCCATCAATATGGGTATCAAAATTCTTCATTTTGTCAATACATCTCAAAAATGGTCTTCCAGAATATTTTTCTGGCCACTGGCCACTCCGGAACCGGTTCCGGATTTACCCCCGGGTAAATATTCGGAGTGGCCAATATCATATCAGAGCAAAGCCCATCAATATGGGTATCAAAATTCTTCATTTTGTCAATACATATCAAAAATGGTCTTCCAGAATATTTTTCTGGCCATTGGCCACTCCGGAAACGGTTCCGGATTTTCCCCCGGGTAAATCTTCGGAGTGGCCAATATCATATCAGAGCAAAGCCCATCAATATGGGTATCAAAATTCTTCATTTTGTCAATACATCTCAAAAATGGTCTTCCAAAATATTTTTCTGGCCACTGGCCACTCCGGAACCGGTTCCGGATTTCCCCCCGGGTAAATATTCGGAGTGGCCAATATCATATCAGAGCAAAGCCCATCAATATGGGTATCAAAATTCTTCATTTTGTCAATACATCTCAAAAATGGTCTTCCAAAATATTTTTCTGGCCACTGGCCACTCCGGAACCGGTTCCGGATTTCCCCCCATTGGCCATCAATATGGGTATCAAAATTCTTCATTTTGTCAATACATCTCAAAAATGGTCTTCCAAAATATTTTTCTGGCCACTGGCCACTCCGGAACCGGTTCCGGATTTCCCCCCGGGTAAATATTCGGAGTGGCCAATATCATATCAGAGCAAAGCCCATCAATATGGGTATCAAAATTCTTCATTTTGTCAATACATCTCAAAAATGGTCTTCCAAAATATTTTTCTGGCCACTGGCCACTCCGGAACCGGTTCCGGATTTCCCCCCATTGGCCATCAATATGGGTATCAAAATTCTTCATTTTGTCAATACATCTCAAAAATGGTCTTCCAAAATATTTTTCTGGCCACTGGCCACTCCGGAACCGGTTCCGGATTTCCCCCCGGGTAAATATTCGGAGTGGCCAATATCATATCAGAGCAAAGCCCATCAATATGGGTATCAAAATTCTTCATTTTGTCAATACATCTCAAAAATGGTCTTCCAGAATATTTTTCTGGCCATTGGCCACTCCGAAACCGGTTCCGGATTTCCCCCCGGGTAAATATTCGGAGTGGCCAATATCATATCAGAGCAAAGCCCATCAATATGGGTATCAAAATTCTTCATTTTGTCAATACATCTCAAAAATGGTCTTCCAAAATATTTTTCTGGCCACTGGCCACTCCGGAACCGGTTCCGGATTTCCCCCCATTGGCCATCAATATGGGTATCAAAATTCTTCATTTTGTCAATACATCTCAAAAATGGTCTTCCAAAATATTTTTCTGGCCACTGGCCACTCCGGAACCGGTTCCGGATTTCCCCCCGGGTAAATCTTCGGAGTGGCCAATATCATATCAGAGCAAAGCCCATCAATATGGGTATCAAAATTCTTCATTTTGTCAATACATCTCAAAAATGGTCTTCCAGAATATTTTTCTGGCCATTGGCCACTCCGAAACCGGTTCCGGATTTCCCCCCGGGTAAATATTCGGAGTGGCCAATATCATATCAGAGCAAAGCCCATCAATATGGGTATCAAAATTCTTCATTTTGTCAATACATCTCAAAAATGGTCTTCCAAAATATTTTTCTGGCCACTGGCCACTCCGGAACCGGTTCCGGATTTCCCCCCATTGGCCATCAATATGGGTATCAAAATTCTTCATTTTGTCAATACATCTCAAAAATGGTCTTCCAAAATATTTTTCTGGCCACTGGCCACTCCGGAACCGGTTCCGGATTTCCCCCCGGGTAAATATTCGGAGTGGCCAATATCATATCAGAGCAAAGCCCATCAATATGGGTATCAAAATTCTTCATTTTGTCAATACATCTCAAAAATGGTCTTCCAAAATATTTTTCTGGCCATTGGCCACTCCGGAACCGGTTCCGCATTTCCCCCCGGGTAAATCTTCGGAGTGGCCAATATCTTATCAGAGCAAAGCCCATCAATATGGGTATCAAAATTCTTCATTTTGTCAATACATCTCAAAAATGGTCTTCCAAAATCCGGAGGGAAATCTTCGAAGTGGCCAGTGGCCCGAAAAATATTTTGGAAGACCATTTTTGAGATGTATTGACAACATGAAGAATTTTGATACCCATATTGATGGGCTTTGCTCTGATATGATATTGGCCACTCCGAATATTTACCCGGGGGGAAATCAGGAACCGGTTCCGGAGTGGCCAGTGGCCAGAAAAATATTCTGGAAGACCATTTTTGAGATTTATTGACAAAATGAAGAATTTTGATACCCATACTGATGGGCTTTGCTCTGATATGATATTGGCCACTTCTAAGATTTCCCCGGGGGGAAATCCGGAACCGGTTCCGGAGTGGCCAGCGGCCAGAAAAATATTTTGGAAGACCATTTTTGAGATGTTTTGACAAAATGAAGAATTTTGATACACATATTGATGGGCTTTGCTCTGATATGATATTGGCCACTCCGAAGATTTACCCGGGGAGAAATCCGGAACCGGTTCCGGAGTGGCCAGTGGCCAGAAAAATATTTTGGAAGACCATTTTTGAGATGTATTAACAAAATGAAGAATTTTGATACCCATATTGATGGGCTTTGCTCTGATATGATATTGGCCACTTCTAAGATTTCCCCGGGGGGAAATCCGGAACCGGTTCCGGAGTGGCCAGCGGCCAGAAAAATATTTTGGAAGACCATTTTTGAGATGTTTTGACAAAATGAAGAATTTTGATACCCATATTGATGGGCTTTGCTCTGATATGATATTGGCCACTCCGAAGATTTACCCGGGGAGAAATCCGGAACCGGTTCCGGAGTGGCCAGTGGCCAGAAAAATATTTTGGAAGACCATTTTTGAGATGTATTAACAAAATGAAGAATTTTGATACCCATATTGATGGGCTTTGCTCTGATATGATATTGGCCACTCCGAATATTTACCCGGGGGGAAATCCGGAACCGGTTCCGGAGTGGCCAGTGGCCAGAAAAATATTTTGGAAGACCATTTTTGAGATGTATTGACAAAATGAAGAATTTTGATACCCATACTGATGGGCTTTGCTCTGATATGATATTGGCCACTTCTAAGATTTCCCCGGGGGGAAATCCGGAACCGGTTCCGGAGTGGCCAGCGGCCAGAAAAATATTTTGGAAGACCATTTTTGAGATGTTTTGACAAAATGAAGAATTTTGATACCCATATTGATGGGCTTTGCTCTGATATGATATTGGCCACTCCGAAGATTTACCCGGGGAGAAATCCGGAACCGGTTCCGGAGTGGCCAGTGGCCAGAAAAATATTTTGGAAGACCATTTTTGAGATGTATTAACAAAATGAAGAATTTTGATACCCATATTGATGGGCTTTGCTCTGATATGATATTGGCCACTCCGAAGATTTACCCGGGGGAAAATCCGGAACCGTTTCCGGAGTGGCCAATGGCCAGAAAAATATTTTGGAAAACCATTTTTGAGATGTATTGACAAAATGAAGAATTTTGATACCCATATTGATGGGTTTTGCTTTGATATGATATTGGCCACTTCTAAGATTTACCCGGGGGGAAATCCGGAACCGGTTCCGGAGTGGCCAGTGGCCAGAAAAATATTTTGGAAGACCATTTTTGAGATGTATTAACAAAATGAAGAATTTTGATACCCATATTGATGGGCTTTGCTCTGATATGATATTGGCCACTTCGAAGATTTCCCCGGGGGGAAATCCGGAACCGGTTCCGGAGTGACCAGTGGCCAGAAAAATATTTTGGAAGACCATTTTTGAGATGTATTGACAAAATGAAGAATTTTGATACCCATATTGATGGGCTTTGCTCAGATATGATATTGGCCACTTCTAAGATTTACCCGGGGGGAAATCCGGAACCGGTTCCGAAGTGGCCAGTGGCCAGAAAAATATTCTGGAAGACCATTTTTGAGATTTATTGACAAAATGAAGAATTTTGATACCTTTATTGATGGGCTTTGCTCTGATATGATATTGGCCACTTCTAAGATTTACCCGGGGGGAAATCCGGAACCGGTTTGAGATGTATTGACAAAATGAAGAATTTTGATACCCATATTGATGGGCTTTGCTCTGATATGATATTGGCCACTTCGAAGATTTCCCCGGGGGGAAATCCGGAACCGGTTCCGGAGTGACCAGTGGCCAGAAAAATATTTTGGAAGACCATTTTTGAGATGTATTGACAAAATGAAGAATTTTGATACCCATATTGATGGGCTTTGCTCAGATATGATATTGGCCACTCCGAAGATTTACCCGGGGAGAAATCCGGAACCGGTTCCGGAGTGGCCAGTGGCCAGAAAAATATTTTGGAAGACCATTTTTGAGATGTATTGACAAAATGAAGAATTTTGATACCCATATTGATGGGCTTTGCTCTGATATGATATTGGCCACTCCGAAGATTTACCCGGGGAGAAATCCGGAACCGGTTCCGGAGTGGCCAGTGGCCAGAAAAATATTTTGGAAGACCATTTTTGAGATGTATTGACAAAATGAAGAATTTTGATACCCATATTGATGGGTTTTGCTCTGATATGATATTGGCCACTCCGAAGATTTACCCGGGGAGAAATCCGGAACCGGTTCCGGAGTGGCCAGTGGCCAGAAAAATATTTTGGAAGACCATTTTTGAGATGTATTGACAAAATGAAGAATTTTGATACCCATATTGATGGGCTTTGCTCTGATATGATATTGGCCACTCCGAAGATTTACCCGGGGGGAAATCCGGAACCGGTTTGAGATGTATTGACAAAATGAAGAATTTTGACACCCATATTGATGGGCTTTGCTCTGATATGATATTGGCCACTCCGAATATTTACCCGGGGGGAAATCCGGAACCGGTTCCGGAGTGGCCAGTGGCCAGAAAAATATTTTGGAAGACCATTTTTGAGATGTATTGACAAAATGAAGAATTTTGATACCCATATTGATGGGCTTTGCTCTGATATGATATTGGCCACTCCGAAGATTTACCCGGGGAGAAATCCGGAACCGGTTCCGGAGTGGCCAGTGGCCAGAAAAATATTTTGGAAGACCATTTTTGAGATGTATTGACAAAATGAAGAATTTTGATACCCATATTGATGGGTTTTGCTCTGATATGATATTGGCCACTCCGAAGATTTACCCGGGGAGAAATCCGGAACCGGTTCCGGAGTGGCCAGTGGCCAGAAAAATATTTTGGAAGACCATTTTTGAGATGTATTGACAAAATGAAGAATTTTGATACCCATATTGATGGGCTTTGCTCTGATATGATATTGGCCACTCCGAAGATTTACCCGGGGGGAAATCCGGAACCGGTTTGAGATGTATTGACAAAATGAAGAATTTTGACACCCATATTGATGGGCTTTGCTCTGATATGATATTGGCCACTCCGAATATTTACCCGGGGGGAAATCCGGAACCGGTTCCGGAGTGGCCAGTGGCCAGAAAAATATTTTGGAAGACCATTTTTGAGATGTATTGACAAAATGAAGAATTTTGATACCCATATTGATGGGCTTTGCTCTGATATGATATTGGCCACTCCGAAGATTTACCCGGGGGAAAATCCGGAACCGTTTCCGGAGTGGCCAATGGCCAGAAAAATATTCTGGAAGACCATTTTTGATATGTATTGACAAAATGAAGAATTTTGATACCCATATTGATGGGCTTTGCTCTGATATGATATTGGCCACTTCGAATATTTACCCGGGGGGAAATCCGGAACCGGTTCCGGAGTGGCCAGTGGCCAGAAAAATATTTTGGAAGACCATTTTTGAGATGTATTGACAAAATGAAGAATTTTGATACCCATATTGATGGGCTTTGCTCTGATATGATATTGGCCACTCCGAAGATTTACCCGGGGGAAAATCCGAAACCGTTTCCGGAGTGGCCAATGGCCAGAAAAATATTCTGGAAGACCATTTTTGATATGTATTGACAAAATGAAGAATTTTGATACCCATATTGATGGGCTTTGCTCTGATATGATATTGGCCACTCCGAATATTTACCCGGGGGGAAATCCGGAACCGGTTCCGGAGTGGCCAGTGGCCAGAAAAATATTTTGGAAGACCATTTTTGAGATGTATTGACAAAATGAAGAATTTTGATACCCATATTGATGGGCTTTGCTCTGATATGATATTGGCCACTCCGAATATTTACCCGGGGGGAAATCCGGAACCGGTTCCGGAGTGGCCAGTGGCCAGAAAAATATTCTGGAAGACCATTTTTGAGATGTATTGACAAAATGAAGAATTTTGATACCCATATTGAGTGGCCAGAAAAATATTTTGGAAGACCATTTTTGAGATGTATTGACAAAATGAAGAATTTTGATACCCATATTGATGGGTTTTGCTTTGATATGATATTGGCCACTTCATAGGTTCCCCGGGGGAACCCAGAAACGGTTCCGAAGTGGCCATGGTCCAAAAATTGACCTCAAATTATCTTGTCTGAATGGGCCATTCAAAATCATGAAGTTTGATACCCATATTGCCTATATTTGAACGGATTGGATACGAGTTAATATCAAAATACCAAAAGTACGTCGTTTATCGACCACCCAGTTTCTATGGATGACCCCCAAAAATGTTCATATTTTCACCAAACATTCTCCATGATGTGTACAACAATTGATTGAAAGGGTTTTACGATATCTTAAATACAAAAATTATAAAAAAATCAAACAGTGAAAAAAATAACCCTATGTGGCAAAGTTAATCTCCCCTTAAAGGTAGTGAAAAGAAATGTAAAGCCGTAGAAAACAACTCATTAATTTAAAAAAAAAATGATACATAACTCATAAAATGTACATAAACATTTTTCTTTCAGAAAAACTTTTCTAAACTAGATTTATATGATCTGAATGTGAATATTTTGTAAGAGCAATTTCAGCTCAAATCAGACATTTTTCTGGTACTTTTGTACCCGACCCTCTCCGATTTCAATGAAACTTTGTAGACATGTTATCCTAGGCCTATTAAGCCATTTTTGTTCATATGTAGCCAATTGTACTCGGAAACAATATTTGAGAAGGGCGTAAGTTATTGAAATATGACTGTATTTTGCAATTTAAAAATTACTGTATCTCGAAGTCGTTGCATCGTATCAAAAAGTGGTCGAAGACAAACTTGCAGGAAATTGGACGGACTTTCTGAAACAATACAATTTTTGAGGAATTAGGCATAGAGGCATTAAGGATGGTATGTCTCTCCTAAAAAAATATAAAATCATTTACTAAAACTGTTTTTTTAAGTGGTCTAAACGTCAACATTTTTAAAAACCGATTGTGGGAAAAAGCTGTCAAAGGCAAACTTATGGGAAATTGGACGAGCTTTCTGGTAAAAATATTACCGAGACAGAAAAATCAAGTCTGTCATATAGAAATTGCCAAAAACCACCAAAAAATCATTTTTTCGACATTTAAATTTTTTAAACCGCAGCATCTTCCCAAGGATTGGACATAGGACAATGGCCAATATGGAGACTTTTATGTATAATTGTCTGGCGAATCGATTCCCACTATCGGGTTTTAAAAATTTTGAGGTTTAGACCACTTTTCAAAAACACAGTTTCAGTAAATGATTTTTGTATTTTTTTTAGGAGAGACATACCATCCTGCATTTTTCGTCAGTCTTTTGGTTATATTTTAGGCTGTTTCCTCAAAAATTTTGAACGAAAAAAAAAATGGTGACATCACCTAAAAACCAAAAAATCTCATAGATAGGGCGTGTATTTTTGTTTCAGTGTATTTTTTTTTTTTTAGAAAGCCCGTCCAATTTCCTACAAGTTTGTCTTTGACCACTCTTTGATACGACGCAACGGCTTCGAGATACAGAAATTTTTAAACTTCAAAATACAAAAATATTTAAATACCTTACGCCCTTCTCAAATGTTTTTTCGAGTACTATTGGCTCCATATACACAAAAATGGCTTATATATGCCTAGGATAACAAGTCTACAAAGTTTCATTGAAATCGGAGAGGGTCGGGTACAAAAGTACCAGAAAAATTCCTGATTTGAGCTGGAGTTACTCGTAATAAGAAAAGAATAGAAGTAATCAAGATCTTTTTGGAAACTTATGTTCTACAAAACACATCTTCAATAAATCGAACAAAAACTTTTCAATGGAATTATTGGCACTTATCAATTTTGAACTTACTTTCAAGCAAGCTCAACATTTCAATCTAAGTCAAATAAATTTATGTCATTAATTCATTCATTTGTTACAAGAACATGTGTCATGTTTTGATATGAAAACACTTAAATTGATTAGGACCAACATTGTCAACGAAGAATAATTTTCAATATGTTCGACAAAAAAAAACCAGGATTGAATTGAACTGACACTAAATCAATCTGTTCAATTGATAAAACAAATCTGATGATTGCTCTATCATGACTTCGATTTGCTCCAATTTCCGTGAACATCACATCAAACACTCCCAAAACATCGCCACAAAATCGCACTTCACACACCTGTCGCAGCACGTGTCGGAAGTGGCACCTCTTGCCCCCCACCACCCACCCGGTGTGAATTTCCCTGGAAAGCCATTACCGAAACCGGAAATTTGTCCTCTTATCCGTGCGATCCAACGGCGCGTCGAGTGTCGCCGGCTCCGTCCCCTAAATGGTAAATTGAATTTAATTAATTTGAAATGAGCACTGGCTCGCCACACTCACTGTCCTTCCCCGAGGGGGGGCTCACATTGGACCCCGAGGAGTAAATCTCGTGCCACGAAATGACTTTGTTTTTTGTTGGTCGGTCGCAAATGTGTCCCCAAAGCATGTGCTTCGAGCGGTGCGAATTTGAAATTTCCACCCCAAAATAAGGGAAATCTTCAAGCGGGGGGACAAATTTAGCATAATCCAATTTACTCAATAATAAAACATGGCGCCACAGAAGCTCGAAGGCCTAAGATGACATCATTTTTCGACGATCCCCTCGGCAGTGGAGCCTGCCCTTAAATAAAGACAGTTGTTTGTTGTCTTTTTTTTTGCCAAAGATTCGATTTTTTGCCAACGCAGCAGCCCCAATGTATTTCATGAGATTTGACCGTCCGGAGACTTGGGTAGAAAATATGGGTCCGGTCATAAAAAAAAAGAATTATACTTCTTGGGTGGGCAAAATAAAAATACAGACACAAATCATGCCTTTGCCCTCACGAACTTGCCGGTGCTAGAGCTGGTCGATTGAGGTTGACCGAAGTTTTGGGCCGGACGATGTCGAAGCAATTGCTTTGGACATTTTATGAACATACACGGAGAGACCGGCCGGGGCAAATCTAAGAAAATCTTGGTTAATTTAACTAAAGGTATGGATTATTTTTTTACACAGCTTTTTTTCAACAATCGATTGTTGATTTTGTTAACACGAAATTGCTGACCGCCAGTAACTAAAATTAACTAAAAAAATAGTTGGAACTGCATTTTTTGTTGGTTAAATGGCCGAAAAAAATTCTAGCAGTCGACTGCTAGAATATTTTTTTCAGAAAATTAACTAAAAGTTTCTTGTTTTCAGCTGAAATATTGTGAGATATTCTGTTAAAAACTGGCTGGAACATATGTTTCTAAATAGTAGAAACAATTTTTTTCGTTGTATAAACAGAAATATTTTTGCATGCTGCAAATTATTAGTGGTATAAACATTTCTGAATTAGACAAAATTTATGTAAGTGTTGATATATATTTTCTTTAATTATCTAACGGTATAGGTTAGGCTGAATTTCTAGCTATATTTTTACCAACTGTCTTACTTGAATACAAAAAAATATATTCGTACATGTAGTCAATAATTAGCTGTTGTTAGCAATATTTTTATTGCATTTGCAGTAAATTTTATAATAATGCCTCACAAATTAATGCTGAGTTTTTTTTCATTTTCGCATTTATTCTGCCTTAAAATCTAACGTTTTGTACTAATTTGTTTTTTTTTTTTTTGCATCAGGTTGTTAAAATACTGTTAAAAAGCATCAAAACAATTTTTTTTAACTGTTGTTATAAAACATGTAAAGTTTTTCTAATGTTTAAAAAAATTACATTGCATTAATCTAAAAAAATAATAAAAAAGCATATGGGTCATTCCAGGTCAACTGAGTACACTTTTGGACTCGACCTTCACCGATTTGGACCAAACTTGGAGGGAACGTTTATCTATCGATAGCTAACAGAAATCCCAAGTTTGGTGCTGATTGGACCATCCCTCTATTTTTGGCACCGCCCTCTTTTTTGGCGATTTTCTAAAAAACTTTTTTTTCTTTTAATCATAACTTTGCAACTATTTGAGCAAAAGACTTTCTACAGAATGCATTTTATAGAATTTTTTCCAAGGAATTCGATAAAAATAAAATGTTAACCCTTAAATGCCCACTAATATTATATTTTAACGTTTTAAGTATAAAAATTCAGTTTTGACCAATTGATAATATTTTTATTTTTTTTTTTATTTTATCGCCATCGTGTTCCCCGGACAATTTTACATTATAATCAATGTAGACTTCAAACTAAAATGAACTATTGAAGAGATACAGCAATTTTACAGAAAAAAGTTTGATTTTGCGCAGCACTCGGAAGTTCATGGTGTACTTTTCAACAAAAAGGAATGAATCTCGCATAATTCGGTTTTAATATGTGAGAAACTTATTTCGGATTTGAATTCATAGGACAGAGTGCAGTGCAAAATCAAACTTTTTCCAGTAAAATCGCTGTATCTCTTCAATAGTTCATTTTAGTTTGAAGTCTACATTGATTATAATGTAAAATTGTCCGGGGAACACGATGGCGATAAAATAAAAAAAAATAAAAATATTATCAATTGGTCAAAACTGAATTTTTATACTTAAAACGTTAAAATATAATATTAGTGGGCATTTAAGGGTTAACATTTTATTTTTATCGAATTCCTTGGAAAAAATTCTATAAAATGCATTCTGTAGAAAGTCTTTTGCTCAAATAGTTGCAAAGTTATGATTAAAAGAAAAAAAAGTTTTTTAGAAAATCGCCAAAAAAGAGGGCGGTGCCAAAAATAGAGGGATGGTCCAATCAGCACCAAACTTGGGATTTCTGTTAACTATCGATAGATAAACGTTCCCTCCAAGTTTGGTCCAAATCGGTGAAGGTCGAGTCCAAAAGTGTACTCAGTTGACCTGGAATGACCCATATTACAAATTTCTCGTGAATTCCTTAAAAATAGAAACCGAGCAAAATTTTCACCAAGTTTTAAGCTTATACTTTTATTATGTTGTATAAAATTAAGTGTTGTATTCACTTACCATCACTGTGAAAACATCCGATAAGTCATCATCACCTACAACGGTCTCAGGACACAGAATTTTCACCAAAGTGAACCTTTTGCTGCAAATAGATATTTGGAATTTATTAGTAATTTAATACAAAATTCTTAATTTCGGCTATAAACTGAAAAAAGGAACGTAAATAAATGTAATTATAGTGAGGAAAGAAGAAATATCAATAATGCTACTTACCAAGCTTGCGTTAATTCAACAATTACTTTTGGCAACACACTTTCACTGCATTTGATTCAATTTATACAACGTACTCCGATTCCTGAAAAAAATATTTTGAGTTTAACGTACCAGTTTATTGAGCAGTCGTATTGCAACAAAACTTTCAAGATAATAATTATCTTCTTTTATATATTTTATATATTTTTATTTTTTGTTATTTTACTTCATCTCTATTTTTATGTTGTTATTGTTATGTGTACGCATTTCATAATTGATGATTCTGAAAAAAAATAATGGTTCATTAAGATTTTATCCGTCGTTGTTGTTGGTCGTCATCGATCATGGCCGTTCATGGTCACCCGCGACAGACACGGACGACGAAATAAAGAGAAACGCAAAAAGTAACTTTTTCAAAACTTTTTTTCGTAAAATCACGATAACTCGTGATGTTTATAAGCAAACCCCTTATGTCTATATATCAAAATTTTTGTAATTGTCTGCTCTACAACTTTGTACAACATTGTTACACTCTCAAAAATAACCCTGCAAAGTTAGAAAAAACACGAAATTTTAAAATGAAAATTTATGTTCTAAATGAAAAAATGACCCTTCTGGGTCAATGTAGATTCGAAAAGTACATTAAATTTCCCATAAAATGACATGTTCCAAAATTTTTTACAGTCGAGTAACGGAAAATGGGAGAATTTTTAAAACTTTTTTAGTGTTTTTTTCGATGAAAAATACGTTTTTTCGGAATTCTGAGTACGCCATCAAATCGGGCGTCTAATTTTACATAAAAGTCCCTTTGACACCAAATTTCTATCTCATCACCGTTTCAGGCTGCAAATTATTGAAAAACACCTCTTTTTTCGCATGTTCAAAAATGGAAGGGGTCGTACTGCCCCTCCGTCACGAGATATCAAAAAACGGACCTCGGATTCGTGATCAGGGACAAAAGTTACCCCTTAGGACAAAGTTTCACGCAAATCGAAGAGGGGTCGGGGCAACTTTTCCCGATTTCGTGTGAGTTGGTAGAGAATTACCCTAATAAGAATCACATTAGATAAATTATTTTGCAAAAATAAACCCATACTTACTTGGATTAACCAACATTTTGTAAAATTTGCCCGGGCTGCTCCATCCGTTAAGAGTTGGCCCGCATCTCCCTTCTACTGCCCTCTCTTTCCATCAAACATTCTTAATGGTTCAACTCACTCGCATTAGAGGTCCTCATGGCGAAGGTCGTCCTCTTGCACTTCATAGTTTATCATTCGCAAAGAAATCATCAACAAATCTACTCACCAATTCCACCTCCCCAGTTGCGACACTTTGCCATTTGCCACTTCAACATTAGCCAAATAGTGTAAATTTCTCCTTTCACATTCTCTCACTTCATAATTAACAACATAAACTCAACAAATCGACCGCTCTCGTTCAGATCCTGACTTCAAATGACAGACGTAAACAAACCCAAGTTCATCTTTTAAATATTCAACCAATTGTTAATTATATTCAACCAACAAAATTTTTGATTATCCTAAATCCAAAGCTAACAGTCGAGCACGTTCATTCGAGTTCGGGAAATCTGTTAGCTTTTTTTCCTTTAGCATTTTCAACAAACAGGTTATTAAATTAATACTGAATTTTGGTTAATTTAACTGAAAATTGGCAGTGACAAGTACGTTTTTGTTAAAATTTGCGAAAGTAAATCAACAATTTTAATTGTTAAAATTTCTGGGCACAGTCTTTCCGTGTATGATATTTCTAGAAGTGGTAGCTGGTATTACTCACTAAGTCAGCTTTATAACTAAATTCAATTTCTAGGACACCAAATCCAAATGACAGAAATATTAGTTTAGATTTCGTGTAACATTTTTTAAATCCATGTTTTCCTTTTAAAGATAAACAACTAAACGAAAGGCTTGCTTCTATAAAATATTTACGGATCACCTCAAATCAAACCAATAAAAAAACAAACTTCAATCGCATCATACTGTTTTTAGCATTTGATATGTTAATTTCCAGTGTTATTTGTTGACCCCTCCTATCGTGCAGTAAAATAACTTCCAATTTAATATTCTTCGGCTTGAATTATTCAACAGCAGATTGCTTTCTTGATGCCGCCCAAGTCACGCAAGTATGCCGTCTTGGATCAATTATTCAAATTTGCACCGAAACTGACCAGGTCCTGGTGAGCTGGTTTCATTTCAAGTGCTCGAAAAATATGAATTCTCTTCTCAGTATCACCAAAGCTGACTTCCACTGAATTTGACACCGCCAACAACCTCTGCTCGGTTGGGAAAGTTTTCCTCGATAAACTAACAACTGCGACAAAATTGTTGACAAAACTTTGCCACAAATATCCCCGAAAACAAAACAAAAAGAGTTCTTCGCGTCTACTTCGCCGAGTAAAGCTGAAATCCTCTCCCCCAAAGAAATGCCAACTATTCGGCGCAGACTACGTTTTGGCTGGAAAATGCTCGAGCCAGAGACTTTCCATTTCCCGAACCAGCTCGAACTTTACCATTCTTGGCGAGCGCGGTAGAGGAATCTTGCGTTGGACCACCGCGGGCGAGTAAACTTGGGAAATTTTCCTCGTCCCCCACCCAGCAGGGGTTGGAAATTTTCCCCACGCCTAGACTGGAAACTTTCCAGAAAATGCGGGCCAAAACAGAAAACCGGCCGGAATTTATTACATTTACTCCGAGAGGGGAGAGGGGGAGTAGGCAATTTCACTCTAGATATTCTTCATTACATCATTCCATGGTTGCGCTTGCAAATGAAATTATTTAAATTAGAGCAGACCGCGAAAATGTGCGTTCCGATGGTGGCGGAAATGAAATTTTCCACGGAAAGTGAAATTCCGGCCAGTTGACTCGATTTTCATCATCATCATGGGGCGACACGTTGACGTGGGCCGCCCGGCTCGTCGTGCGGGAATGGTAACTCAATTTGGAATTAATTTGACCGGTTGTTGTGGCATCCGCGGTTGACTCTCGATGGTAACAAGAGGGGGAAATTAAAATAATATCCATTTTTGCCACTAGAGGGCTGTTCTATAAACATGATGAATGTAGCTTCGTTGGAATTAATCGAACAAATTTGTCGAAGACTGTAAAGCGATAGGACTTTATCCAGATAAGTAAAGATCGTTTGACTATTTTAGTGGGACAATCACTTTTAGGGTTAAACGGCATGTTTAACTCATGCAATTCCTATGTGAAGATGTGAATTTTATTCTTGGTTTCTATAAAATAATAATTTGAAGTTCATTTACAAATCAGAAACTAAATTAATTTCAAAATATCATAAGACAGCCCGTCTTACCCCACGATAAATTCTTCACAAAAAAAGTAGGGGAGCTGGGGGTAAGACGGCCAGGCGGGGTAAGACGGCCACCCCACTGTTTTAATAAGTATACTAATGAATATTACTAAAATGTTCAGCAATACTGTTTCTCATGCTAAATAATGCATATGGAGTCACCTTTGCCAGAAATATTGTTTGAAATAGTATAAAAATAGCTCAAAATAAACAAATAATTTTTGAACTTGAAACTGGATGTAATTTTCATGAATTACAACTTAGGCATTTTTGTTAAATAAAAATATGTTTTTCTGTCTTCAAATATTTTTTCATGTTAAAATGAAGTTTTCCCTAGATTATGTTTCTCGAAAAAGTTCAAAAAATGCGATGAACTGTTTACAAAAAAATGTTAAAAAAAATAATTTATTTGAGGGCAAGACGGCCACCTCCTCCGGGGGTAAGACGGCCACCCGTAATTTGTAGATTTTATTTGATATAGGTTATATTTTTGACGGTTTTTGACTATTAGGACATATTGGTAGATAAAGGAAAAGCATTTTCAATAAAACTGTCCATTTTTAATCAAAATGCTGTTAACTACCGTTTTGACAACATTCTTTACTGTGATATAGCAAAACTCATTGAATAGTATGAAATCCTATCAAACTTTTCATAAAAATCGCTAATTTAATATTGTTTACATTATTTTGATTTACTTATTCTAATCGAAATACACAAACTAATTTTTTTTGTATCAAATTGTGTTTGTTTTCTAGTAAAAATTCATAGTTTTTTATAAAATGTGGTCGCAATAATATGAAATTCACTGAGCCAAAATATGAAATTTTTTAAACAGCATTTTTCTTCACATTTGAAACCTGATTTTTTTCAACCAAAATAGTTATGATGTTCAGAGAAGTCTGTTGAACCAACCATTTAGGTGTTTGGGTGGATTCAGCAAAGTTATTAAGTTAATTCATAGCATTGGCCGTCTTACCCCACATGGGTGGCCGTCTTACCCCGCGTATTTCATATATATACGAATTCAATTATTTTTTTAGAATTGCTGAAAAGTATTGAAAATTGGTTTTTAGACCAACTAATTTATGTCATTTCTATAATGGTCTAGTAGTAGAACAATATGTACGTAATTTGAGATCAAAATAATCTGTTGTGTAAATTTTATTAGACTTCTCCCTTAGGGTGGCCGTCTTACCCCCATCTCCCCTAATCTTCAAAAGCCTGAAACTCTACACCGTGAAGTCGGAACAACTTTCAGTCTAGGACAATATTGTTTCTCAGCCTTTCAGTGACTTACATTTCGAAGCAACATGACATACAGTGGTCAAAATCAGAACCTTCAGTGTCCCTCTATCAAACCCGGCACATCGAGTGCGTCCAACCGGACGCACCATTAGCGCTGGACCATGTGTCACAACCCTGAGGGTCTCTCACATGCCGCACACACAATTCAATTAATCAAAATTATATTAATTTCCTTATCAATTACCACGAAGTCACTACCGACCGACGGTCCGTGCCTTGGCACTGCCGAAGACGCCTCCGTAGACGTCCTAACGGTGACTGACCGGACACGTCATAAATTGTGCTCGGACGACCACGTGTGGTCACCGCTGCACGACGGAGAAGACGACGCTGATGGGCATTTTGCATAATTCGGTGAAGATGATGGAGCATCGTGAGAATTTCATAAACCGCACGTGGAACTGCTGAAGAAGCTGTTTGTGGGAGGCCATGGGTGGAGAATGAAATTTATCTTTGCTACAGTCATCCCTCATATTCGGAACAGTTTACGATCGGTCAATGTTTAAAAAAAAATCATAAAAAATCGATAGTTGAACTTAATGATTCGCTTTTATCTTCATTTGAATGTTTTTCTTGCGAAATTTAAAATGTTGTATCGAACAACTGCAAATTTTAACTTTTATATCAAGTTTTTGAAATCCAAAAATCGGAACACTTTTTTCTTACGGATGTAAACAAACTTTGGTTCTCTCCACGAATGGTCCGATAACATTTTTTGTAAAAATATCAGTTAAATTCGGGTGTTCCACAATTGGGTCTTAAAATGAAGCTTAGATTGCTGATATTATTGTTCACAGCGATAAAGCTTATTTTCCTGAGTACAATGACCCTTTGTACGACCACAAAGAGTTTAAAATGGATTTTTAAATCAATTTTGAAAAATTAACCTCGCGGTCCTTCTTGACGGAAAAGCTCCTACTTGACAACTCGTTCCAAGGGTACCATAGTTGATCCATCGAAAAAATGCTGTCTAGTAAAAAAAATTGCATTAAAATGAAAAAAGTGACCAGAAATGGTTTTTAATCGTGTTTTTTACCGTTGTTCATAAAAATTGACATAGCGCTTTAGCACCCAATTGTGGGAGGCACAATTAGGGGGAGAGGGGGTAATATGCACCCCCTAAGGGAAAACTGTGATTTCTCAACCATTACAGCATTACTGTGGAAGAATTTTGTTCGATGTTCTTAAACAACTATTATTCTTCGTCATCCATGTGAAAAAAGTCTTAAAAAACCTCAAAATTGTTCGAAAATATCAAATTTTTAAAAACATTTCTGATTCATTTCAAACAACCATGCGGGGCAATACGCACCGCAACATTGGGGCAAAATGCACTACAACAACGGGGCAAAATGCACCACAACATGGGGCAAAATGCACCGGGTAAAAGCAGTTTTCACTAGTCACCACTAGATGACACCGCTGTTTTTACAAAGGAGCTTCAAAGCGGTGCATTTTGCCCCGACCACGCTTTTTGCAGAAAATTTAATTAAAAATGCATTTTTTGATGTTTTTGGACTCATATATCTACAGAATAGTGAAGCTTATGGCAAAAACTATACACCTCAACATTTACAATAACAATAAATGTTTTTTATATTGTCCAAAAATCATAAAGAAACTTCAATGAAAATTAGATGAAAACACAACATTTTAAAGTTTTGCAAATAACTAAAGCTGTTTTAACACTACGACGCTCAAATTTTTCCAGCATAGTTTAGCAGTATTAAGCTTCCAATTTCTATGATTTTTTTCCCGGAAAATTCTTCCAAATACCGAGAAAAGCAGGGGGTGCATTTTGCCCCGGGGGTGCATATTACCCCCTCTCCCTCTACATCCCACAATTATGGACCAGATAAATTTGGAGGCAGCGTTTTGCTGCTCTGGAGAGAATGCCAAATGAAGGTCCTAAAAATAGTAGGGTCGACAGAAAAGATGTATTTGGCATGCTATTGACAAATTATCACAAAAGTGTTCCGAATTTGTGGGTGTTCCGAATATGTGGGATGACTGTACAGAGATTCATAACGCCCTGAAAATTCAAATTTTTTAAGGTTCCATCAAACTGATGCTTTTTTCTCGGGAATTCAAGGGATTTTCCGTTAAAAAATCCCGTTGCGTACAAACACTAGAACAAAAGAACTTAGTTTGATATAATTCAATATTCTTATTAAACTAAGCTCTTCCAAAAGTTTCATCACAAGGTTTATTTCATAGAATCTTAATCTCTGCAGCATTACAAACTGGACGCTTGCTGATATGTTGGGGACCATAAATTACGAATTATGGAATGATAATAAAATATTTCATTTTCGATGACCTTTTAAGAGAATAATTAGTGTTGATCATTTGAAAATTTAAAATCAATCTCAATATTTTAAGGGTACCCAAATGTGCCACTTTACATGCTCATGCTCAAAATATTTCTATCTTTGGGCTATAATTTCGTATAAAAGTTATAAAGAATTAAAAGGTAATATTTTAAAGATGAATGAAACACTTGACATCAAAACTTTGTCATTTAATTCACCCCTTGACTTATTTTCAAATAGGCATCAATGCAAAAATATCATTAATTTGAAAATTTATGCACCTCGCAAAATAAACTTGACACTGCAAATAAACAAACAGTTATAACCATCCATAATCTATTTTAAAGATAGTAAACAATTTTGCAATTTCTAACACTCACAAAACTATTTTTTAGCTTGTTTTCAACATTTTAATGATTGCAAAGTTCACTGACAGAAATGAGTTTTTTAAACTTCAATTACATGAAAAAATCCTACAAAAATACCTTTGACAATACTTATTTAGATCCAAGATTCAGATGCAGCGGGCAAATTACATGGAACAACATATCTGAAACAACATTTAAAAAGTGCGCATAAGCATTTTTACAGCTGGAACTGTTTTGCAAATTCCGAGACAACAGGTAACTATTTAACAAAACATTTTTCGAATTTCGTTAGCGTGGTCTCGTACATTCTTCCCTTGGAAATTAGGCATTTTCAAATAAAGATATCTCTACACAGCAAAAAATACGATGGTAAAATCGCATGCAAAGCATGCACATCACTAGGCTTAGTGATTTTTCACGCTCGAAAATTGCAAATTTCACGGGGACCTCAATTTCAAAACACCGAATTTCACGCAAATTTCGCGGAACGTGAAAAAAGTTAAAATAACTCTGAAAATTTTATGTTTAAATCACGAAAACTACTTTTTATGCGTAATTATATGTTATTCTTCGATAAACTAAAAAAATCCACACTAAATTTGAGCGTGACAAAAAATCCTTCAAATTTTCAAAAAAGTTTCAACCTGTTTTATGGATGAGCTCTATATATTTTTTGAAACAATATGTAGGGCATTCGTATTCTCATTTACAGAACTGCTTCACTGCTAAAAAGTTTTCGCGCATTTGCTTCTGTTTTATCATTTTATTTAATTTCATATCAAAGCAAGATTTGACAATCTTGTCCAGCCAAAATGAGTAAAATAATTTGAATTTTCTGCGACATTTACTGTCGTTCTACGCATAATTTTCCCATGTTCAAAAAAGGGCAACTGAGAAAAACGCGATTGAAATTTTTCGATCGATTTTTGTGTTTCTACGCATAATTGTCCCGTGAGTCCCTATTCGCCCTGTTTGTCCCTAATCACCCCGGGTAACATTTTATCACCCTTATTTATAATCCTCTTAGAGCTAAACAGGTACACAAGATGAAATGCTTCTTAAACTCATGATTTCGTGATAGAAAATACTTGGTGGGACACTTATGCGTAGAAGTTCAACGGTGGGATAAACAGACTTGGTGTTGTTTACAATGATTTTCTGAACAAAGTATTAGATTTTATGTGTTTTTTTTTCTGAAAATATACGTAAAATTATTACTTGTGATGTTTCAATGCATTCCGATGCAATGGCGCACTGCAAATGTTAATAAATGACAAGAAGAGTGCTAGGCGTCATCTAACCTAAGGCACTCTCCAGGATCCCTTCGAAAGATTGGCTGCGCTAGGGTCTGATTATTAAATATACGTAAAATTAAGCTTAAAAATGATAAAAAGTCAGAATCGTCCAAAAATGACATGGGACAATTATGCCTAGAACGGCAGTTTAGCACATAAAAAAAAATATTTTTTGAGGTTTTCATCTCACTTATCAAAAACTGAATTTAAAATCAAAAGGCAAAAATAATGTAATCTGTAACAAATGCAACATTATTATTGTAAATGAGAACAGAAAACATAAAAAGTAGTATTTTTTAACTTTCACGGAAATCATCAACCCAAATAAGCAAATATCGTTAGGACTCAGAAAGAATCTGAAATGTTTTAAACAGTTTTAAATAAATACTCTTCATTTTTATTTATTTTATTTTTTTTTTGTTTCAAATAAAATAACAGTAAAATTTTTATTGCAGTGAACGAAGATATTACTAAATTTAGTTAGTTTCTAAAAGAAACTGAACAATTCTTCAAATGATACATTTCATGGTTTTCAATTGAAAACTTATAAAATTAACTTAAACAGTCTTTATGGATGATATATTTATTTTGTTGTTATTTAAAAAAATTATTTGAGGAAATTGATAAATTTCACGAATTTCTCGCCGTCAACGAAATCGTCAAAAATCACTAACCCTGTATTAGTAATTGAACCAAGGTATTCATTTGCTTAATCATACAGTAATTCATTCCTATTTGAGTCCGATAAATTATTTTAAGAAATATCGTTACAAATCCCCACAAACATAAAATTTCACGGGATTTCGCGGAAAAAAGCCAAATTTCGCGGATTTCACGCTGTCCGCGAAATCGTGAAATTTCACTAACCCTACACATCACCTTCGTCAAAATAAACACTTAATATTACACACTGCATGTACAATTTTTGCAAACACAAAAAAAAAGTTGCCACCGACGGGATTCAAACCCAGCACCAACAGTAAGGACTGGCGCCTTAGCCCACTCGGCCATCAGACCGATGAAGAATGGAAAGGATAAACACATATATGCTCTTGACAATTCGGTCAAGTTGGTTTCCCATACTGATGGGCTACATATTTCAGAGTGTAAAATCACATAAAATTGCATAAAATAATGCAATATTTATTTTACACCCAAGCCTTTTACACGCAGCTGGATTACTACTTTTTTAGCTGTGTATTTTAAAGAAAAATACCGCTTATATGTTAGTTGGAGATATTTAGGTTTTAAATCTGCATATTTTTTACCTTAAAATGGTAATTTTTACCCAAGAGTCCGAATTGACTTTTGAAAAAGTAAAAATGTTTGTTTTTTAGAGCTCTAAAGGTACCCCGAAAATAAATTTCTCTAAAACTTGACCCTTAAAAAAATTGTGCGATTCCGTCGTTAAACTTCTTCCTTTTCCTGCCATTCTTGAACGACTAAACAGTAGGGTGCCCAGAAAAAATGACCCCCTGCTCCACAAGTGGAAAACGGTTTTTTGGATTATTTTAAGCAACTGTGTAAATTTTGAGCGACATTGCACAGCATAAAATCCGATGGTAAAATCGCATGCAAAAGCATGCACATCACCTTCGTCAAAATAAACACATAATATTACACACTGCATGTACATTTTTTGCAAACACAAAAAAAAAATTGCAACCGATGGGATTCAAACCAAGCACCAACAGTAAGGACTGGCGCCTTAGCCCAGTCGGCCATCAGACCGATGAAAATCTGTAAGGATAAACGCATATATGAGCTTGACATTTCGGTCAAGTAGGTTTCCCATACTGATGAGCTACATATTTCGGGGTGTAAAATCACATAAAATTGCATAAAATAATGCAATATTTATTTTACACCCGTGCCTTTTACAAGCAGCTGGATTACTACTTTATTTGCTGTGTGGATGAGATTAACGCATTGATACTCGAGCCTAAAGTTGGTGAAAAAAATGTTTTTCATACAAAAATGACTTTCTTAAATCGCTAATAACATTTCAGTATCGAGTTTTACAGTTTTTGTATGTTCTACAAAGTTGTAGAGCATTAAATTTTCAATAAGAGTCTCACTTTTGGGAATATTTGGATGGAAGTAGCGCACCGTGCAGACCAAACCGTAAGAAACTTGGGTTTTCCATACATTTTTCAATTTTTCCCACACAAACTTCACCTCCGAGTATCAATGGGTAAATGATGACCGATTTTGCTCATATTTGGTCCAGAGTCCTAAAATAGGTCAAGGAACAATATTCAGCTTGTGAAGCGAGGTTTTGAAAAAGTCCCATATTCTGGGCACCCTACTAAACAGCCTACTTTTCTGTACCAAAAATCACAGAATCGAATAGTAACCGAAAAGTTCTATTTTCCAGCAATGAAATGGATAATGAAAAGTTGAACTTTTCAACACTTGTTAGGATAAGTTATACTTTTCAATTATTTTTTTTTATTTAATCGATTCATTGACTCAATGCATGGACATTTGTCCTATAATTCTGCTCAAATGGTGTTTTTCGGAATTGAAAAAAAAAACGTTGTATGGAACTCGTTTCAAAACATGATTTTTTCATGACTCGTCGTATTTATCCAATTCGGTGCATCTCGTTGGATGATTATACGACTCGTGCTGAAAAAATCCTCTTTTGTTGAAAAAATCCTCTATTATTTTGTAGGTTTGCTCAGAAGCTTTCTTTAAATTTGGTCGTAGAAGGCGACAAAGTTGCTTGAGTTCGCAAGTCCATTTTTAGAACATAAAAAAAACCGCAAAATTATTCATGAAAAGCTAGAATTTTGAAATCACCCTAATCGCGAACCATCCATAGTTTCAACTAAACCAAAAGTTGCTCTTTTCTTTTTTCGACAACTCCCCAAAGATCCAATACTTCAACATTTTTTGGAAAATCCATTTTCCACATAATTTTGCGATCTGGACCTCTGTGCGAACTTCATAAAATCTTAACCGAAAACAGAACAAGTGTGTGTGTGTGTGTGTATGATTTTTAAACTATCCAAAAGCCTTATGCTAAATTTGAAACAAGCCTTAAGGTTTTACACACAATTTATAATGAGATGCCGAAAACCTGCTATCCTTGTAAACAGTACTAAGAACATAGATGTGTACGGGAATTTACGCAATTTTCCCAAGTTGGAGTCTATAAGATTGATTTTTTTAAAGGGTACTTTTTTCAATAACTCTGAAAATGGCACCACTCTGGAAATCTGTAAACAGATATCTAAGGAATTGACTTTTAGTCAATTTTATATTGTTAGCAAATTGACCATCAACTAGAATATTTTGAACGCCACTGCTCTTCCCACCCGAAATTTATGCAATTCCCAGTGAGTGAGAACCTTTCTCGCTTGAAGGCGTTCAGCAGCCGCTGCTGAAATTAGATTGGAGTCACAGCAGATGGTGAAAATTTTCGATCAATGAATTTCAAGATCGGCTGACAGTTTTTTTTTTATTATTATGGGTTGTCGAAAATCGAAAATACGAAAATACGAGGCTGGTGGCTGGGGTTACAAATTTGGAATGATGTGAGGGTTCATTTGATGGAGGCTTTGTGTGGTGCATACATTTGGGCTGAAACGTGATGGAATTAAAGCTGGGTAAATAGTTCAAAGTTTGAACTTATTTCTTGCTAACGTTCTTCGTATAAGATAATTATGCTTTTTTTTATTTTTTAACATTATTGGGAATAAAAAAAATCAAATCAGCTTGCCGACTTATTCCAAACTAGCATCACCCACCCTAAATTCAAATGACTGTTGAGGAATGTATTGAACGTGTCCTATAAATGGCAAGAAGGAATTTATTTTTAACCCCTACCAGAAAAAAATAATCCGAAACGGTGCGTAAGGATTGCCAAACGCAGCAAACTTCCTTCCTGCCGAAGAACATTCATGGCACGTTTCGTTCGATTTCGGTGAGGGGTGGAGGAAGGAATGTCCCGGAGAATGTATTCTTGAAATGTGAAAGAGGAAGGGCGCCAAGTAAAAAAAAAATCGGAGAAATGGGAAAAACCATTAGCAGAGGCCGAATTGGTTGTGGGAAAAGCTTCCCGTGCCACGTGGCTTACACGGTCATAAAAATTAATTGCTTTTTGATGGCGGGTGAGTGGTTGGTTGATGTGTGGGATTCACGTTCCAATCATCGAATTAGGGAAAGGACTTGAAGAATGTGGCGGCATTTGTTCACTTAACGACGGGGCACTTTATGAACAATGGAAGGTTTTTTTTTGGCTATGGTGAATTAAAGTTGGTTGAAAAATGGGTTATCTTATGAAGTTATAGTTCTACTGATATCAATTCTCAATTTTCACAATAAACTTTAAAAAATCAAGCAAAAATATCCAAGTTTGGCAACCTAGTATGTACAGTTAATAGTCTTCAAGTTAACATTACATACCTTTCTATTGCTAAAAGTTGTGATTTTTTTTGAAAATGACTTCTGAAATTGCATATTTTTATCTTTAAAAAGGGTTTTTCATGAGTCTAAATAATTAATGGGTAATTCTCTACTCTATTCTTTACCAACTCAAAAATCGGGGAAAGTTTCCCCGACCCCTCTTCGATTTGCATGCAACTTTGTCTTAATGGGTAACTTTTGTCCCTGATCACGAATCCAAGGTCCGTTTTTTGATATCTCACGACGGAGGGGCGGTACATTTTTGAACATACGAAAAAAGAGGGAATTTTTTTGTCAAAGAGACTTTCATGTAAAATTAGATGCCCGATTTGATTGCGTACTCGGAATTCAAAAAAAAAGGTATTTTCATCGAAAAAACACTAAAAAAGTTTGAAAAATTCTCCCATTTACCGTTACTTGTCTGTAAAATTTTTTATAACATGTCGTTTTAAGGGAAATTTATTGTACTTTTCGATCTACATTGACATTTTTTTCATTTAGAACAAATTTTTTCATTTTAAAATTTCGTGTTTTTTTACTTTTTAAGGTTATTTTTTAGAGTGTAACAATGTTCTACAAAGTTTTAGAGCAGACAATTAATTAAATTTTGATAAATAAACATATGGGATTTGCTTATAAACATCACTTCTACAACTTTGTTGAACATTATTACACTCTAACAAATAACCCTGCAAAGTTAGAAAAAAACACGAAATATTAAAATGAAAAATTTTGTTCCAGATGAAAAAATGACCCTTCTGGGTCAATGTTGATTCAAAAAGTACATTAAATTTCCCTTAAAATGACATGTTCCAAAAAAATTTACAGTCGAGTAACGGAAAATGGCACCTCTTTTTCGAATGTTCATAAATGAAAGGGGTCGTACCGCCCCTCCGTCACGAGATATCAAAAAACGGACCTCGGGTTCGTGTTCAGGGACAAAAGTTATCCCTTAGAACAAAGTTTCACGCAAATTGAAGAGGGGTCGGAGCAACGGCTGTGTGAGTTGGCGGAGAATTACCCTAATATTTGGCAACTCTGTACACGGAGAAAAATCAGTTCGCCAAATCGTAAACAAGCGCTCATGAAATTCGGACCCACGAACGAAGTGTTCAAGTTGTATGGCAGTAGCATTAAAAAACGTTAGGGGAGTTGGGGGTAAGACGGCCACCCTAAGGGAGAAGTCTAATAAAATTTACACAACAGATTATTTTGATCTCAAATTACGTACATATTGTTCTACTACTAGTTTATTATAGAAATGACATAAATTAGTTGGTCTAAAAACCAATTTTCAATACTTTTCAGCAATTTTAAAAAAATAATTGAAATCGTATATATATGAAATACGCGGGGTAAGACGGCCACCCATGTGGGGTAAGACGGCCAGTGCTATAAATTAACTTAATAACTTTGCTAAATCCACCCAAACACCTACATGGTTGGTTCAACAGACTTCTCTGAACATCATAACTATTTTGGTTGGAAAAAATCAGGTTTCAAATGTGAAGAAAAATGCTGTTTAAAAAATTTCATATTTTGGCTCAGTGAATTTCATATTATTGCGACCACATTTTATGAAAAACTATGAATTTTTACTACAAAACAAACACAATTTGGTACAATAAAAATAGTTTGTGTATTTCGATTAGAATAAGTAAATCAAAATTATGTAAACTATATTAAATAAGCGCTTTTTGTGAAAAGTTTGCTAGGATTTCATACTATTCAATGAGTTTTGCTTTATCACAGTAAAGAATGTTGTCGAAACGGTAGTTAACAGCATTTTGATTAAAAATGGATAGTTTTATTGAAAATGCTTTTCCTTTATCTACAAATATGTCTTAATAGTCAAAAACCGTCAAAAATATAACCTATATCAAATAAAATCTACAAATTACGGGTGGCCGTCTTACCCCCGGAGGAGGTGGCCGTCTTGCCCCCAAATAAATTATTTTTTTAAACATTTTTTGTAAACAGTTCATTGCATTTTTTGAACTTTTTCGAGGGACATAATCTAGGGAAAACTTCAATTTAACATGAAAAAATATTTGAAGACAGGAAAACATATTGTTATTTAACAAAAATGCCTAAGTTGTAATTCATGAAAATTACATCCAGTTTCAAGTTCAAAAATTATTTCTTCATTTTGAGCTATTTTTATACTATTTCAAACAATATTTTTGACAAAGGTGACTCCATATGCATTATTTAGCATGAGGAACAGTATTGCTAAACATTTTAGTAATATTCATTAGTATACTTATTAAAACAGTAGGGTGGCCGTCTTACCCCGCCTGGCCGTCTTACCCCCAGCTCCCCTACATGGTATTTGAATTTTGTTCGTGGTTCACATTTTCATGGAAGCTTGTTCACGATTTCGCGGACTGATTTTTCTCCGTGTGATTAAATTTCACTTCATTGAATAGATTTATACTAGATAGTTCTTTGACCAAATCGTTTTGTTGTAGGATAGGTTTTTGAAAACAGGTTTTTGATGGTGCAGTTATAGATTTTAAAGTCGGAAGGTTAATCTAAATTTAAAAATAATTTAACAAACTGTCTTACTGTTTATCATTTCAATGACATTCCGATGTGAAATAAAATGTGAACTTTGACAATTTTATCTGGAAATATCTCTACTAAAGAGGAATTCAATGTTGTAAGATAAATAAATGAAAAACCATTAGGAAATTTGGGAGCACTGTCAGCAATAACCACCTACGTTTGGATTCTATGCCGTTTTAATCTTCTAATTTTCAGAAACAATTCATAGGTTAAAGGGACCATTCTTCTTCTTATGATAATAGCTGTATAATTTTTCATGACTTCAGCAGTTTGACAAAATGTAATTTATTATCCACTAAATCCCACATAGTCAATATATTCCGATGACTCTAACACTCTCTAAACTCATCGCGATGAGTTGAACCTGGGACAACATCCTGCCAGCCCATCATCGTGCCATCCCAACCAAATTATGTAGATTTCAATAGGTCCAGCAGCGGATACCACGGATTCAGAGCCGATGATCATCCCACCACCATGAATATGCATGAACTTTCACACATCACAAAGAATCCCTCTTTGGAGGGTTAGGAAATCCATCTTCCAGAACTTCCTGCCTTCAGAGAAGATGTAAATTAGAAAACAAAATAATTTTCATGTAATCTAGTAAAACGTTTCCCGGCCCGGCACGGAACGACGTCGAGGACGAGGACGGCTATTGTTAGTTTGATGGTCCCTTCCTGTGTAACGAGGATCCCACAGCTTTTCCCACAGGGCAATGTCAGGAGGAAATCTTCACTCTAATGAATATTTCATGTCAAGCTGAGACGACATCGATAGCCAGCACAGCACGGCGATTGTCCGAATGTCCTGCGAAGGATTCTAATGCTCCCGCAGGGAATGGAGGACGAAGCAATCACATCGCAAAGGAATGCTGCAAATCGGGACTCAATGACGCACTTGGTACGCCGTGTAGAATTTTAGACAGTGATGGGAAGTTTTGATTTTGCTTCAAAATATACATTTCTTGTAAATTTTCCTCACACAAAAAATTAATAAATATGATTGGGACAATTTTCCCATCCCTGCATTCCAAACAAACAGTTCGTAAAAGCTTGTCCACAATGTCAACCCGCGTAGATCTTGTCCACCGTCACCTGTCGTCTTGGTGGGAGGGTGGACACAGCCGTCACCACAGACACACAGTAAGTCACCCTCCGCTGTCCGTCTATCCGTCGACTCGTCGTTGAGTCGGTGGTCTGTTAAGCGGAATGGTTTTATTGGCCGATTGTTGGCAGACTATGAATTCAGAAGGCAAAAGCTGTCACATCGCTGTCACAGCTGCTGCTACTGAGGGCTGACTGTCTGCCGCAATCGTGCAATAATGGTGACGATAAAATTCCCCAGTTGATTGGAATCAGAAAAGGTGGAGCTTGGTGTCACTCTTGGCTGATTGTGTCTCGGACGGTAAGTCGGTAGGCTGTATATTAAATTGATATATGTGCGATTGGAAAGTCATAAATCGAATACTTAAGATGGGCTTGATTGGTGATTGATTGGATGAACATTGGTAAATCTGTAGAAATTGTGGTGATTTACTGTTCCGTTGAAATCGGTGTGAATTGTTTGAGAGAACAAACAAAATTTAAAGCAGATTCAGATTGATGCTCGTAGATGTTCAATGTTTGGAAAGGAAAATAGTGTCTGGCCTCTTGAAAAACTCTCATCGATGAACCAGGCTTGTTTTAAAAAAATGAAAAGTGATAAAAATACTGTTTTCAAACTCAAATATATATCAACATACCTGAAGTACAGTCATCCCACATATTTGGAACGGTTTCCAGATCGACCAATGTTCAAAAAATCATAGCAAATCGATAATTGAACTTAATGATTCGCTTTTACCTTCCTTTGAATGATTTTCTTGCGATATTTCGAATGCTGTATCGAACATCTGCAAATTTCAACTTTTATATGAAGTTTTTGAAATCCACAAATTCGGAACACTTTTTTCGTACGAATGTAAACAAAATTTGGATCCCTCCAAATAATGACTTCGCACACTGAAACCACTGAAACTCAAGCTTAGTGGTGTTTTATACAAAGATTGATAACTTTTTTTGTGAAAATGTCAGTTAAATTCAGTTGTTCCACAATTGTGGGAGGCACAATAATATCCCACAATTATTAAACAGGCCATTTGGAGGCAGTGTTTTGCTGCTCTGGACAAATTAGTCTTGGAATGAAGTTTTTTTGTTCAATTTATTAATTTTTTTGTGTGAGCAAATAACTTGGCATAATTTAAACCAATAGAAAGCTATTCAATATTTTGTATACTGAACCACAAAAATTGCTTGACAAATGAAGAAACCCGAATCGGAGAGTGAACAAACTTTTTACTGATACAAAGTGAAACATTGATTTGATAAATATTTGATTTTTGAACCTTGTTCAACTTACAATTTCAAATGCTTGGGACAACTTGCAACTAGTAGTCATCATATAGCTTCAATCGAACCTTTCAGGTTTTAATTTTTCAAACAATTATTTTTCAAACTTTTTCAATTGGCAAACTTTAATTATTCTTTTTTACATGGTAATAGAAATTTATCAACAAATACAAAAAAAAAACTGCAAATTTTCTACAATTTCATTTTTTTTTTTCCAATAATTTTAATTGTGATTATTTTTATTTGGATGAAACATTGTTTATGCATTTCTTATGTCAAACGAAGCCATTTTGCTTTATTAGTTTTTCCATTCAAGTCTCTTCAGAAAAAATGGGTACACGAAATAAAAACTATCGCTTTTTTATTTGATTTTTTATTGCCTAAAGCTGAATTACCAAAAAATCATATTTGTAAAACTTTTATTGTTTTTTGATAATTTTCAGAGTACTGAAAAAGGCATTTTTCGGTTGATGATTTTTGGAATATAATATGAATAACTGCCAATCTAAATTTATTTTTTTTTTGTGAAATTTTCTGGGGTACTTTTCAAAATGCTCAAAATGCTTGTATGTAGTTTGAATAGTGCAAAAAATGTGTAAAGTTATTTTTGATTGCAACATAAAAATGGCTTCTTTTGGACAAAACTTCATTTAAAGTAAAAAATATCACGTAACAAATTAGATTGGCAAAAACGAAGAGAATTACTCTGAAATGAAAATTAAGATTCAATAATCAATATCAATAAATGTATTAAAGTTTTAACAAATCTAAATGAAAAAGATATGTCAGAAAAGCATTATCTATAACATCAATCTCGACAATTTACAATTGCTCCCTGATTCTTTTTTTTCTAATTAAAAATCAAACTGAATAATACTCCCTTTGTAAGATGGTTGAAGAAATTTCACCAAAATTTCAAAACAGCTTTTCTGTGAGTTTTTTTTAACTAATATTGCAATGCAATGCAATGCTTTAAAATATGGATTTTAGGAGAGTTGTTTTTTGTATCATTTAAACTTCACGTAAGGTTCCCAATTTTGACAGTCGTTATGATTATCCAAAATTCTGTGGCATAAAAATGGATCTTTTGATCGATTTGATGTCCTTGACAAAGTTGCTGGTATTGAACACCTCAGAAAAATTTATAATAAGTTATAAAAAGAAAGGTGGTCCAATAGTTGTTGACCTTTTGGTATTGTGAGCATTATATCAAAAATAACTTTATCAAAACTCAGCAGAATTGTGCTCAAATTTTTATTCATAAAATCCGGGGGAGATTTTTTTTCCTAACAACATCACAATTCTCAATGAAATTTTGATTCGCTTAACAATTTAAGTAAATTCGTAGATTTTTAAAAAAGATTTTGAAATTCTTCTTTTTGACATCGGCCAAACAAAAACATTGAAAAATATTTGAGTCGGTCTAATTTAAAAATATATATCCTGAAAATTTTCATAAAAATTTTAAATTCAAAACTGACTTTTTGCCGATTTTTACCCTGAGCATCGACAAAATTTAGTTTTATTATTTTTCTTCAAAAATAAATAATAGGATAAACAAAAATGCAACTCAATCATTATATGACATCAAATGCATGAATTTTCGCTTGCCTTATTCTTACAGTTAGTACAATTAGAGAAAAAAATATTTTATAAATGTCGAGTTGTGAAATATTTTTATTAAATTGCCTTTAATCAACAGAATAGAAGCAACAAAATTCAGCAACAATTCTAGTACAAGACTTCCACCCATCAGGCCAACCTTTTAATCCCTACTTGGAATGAACAATCAACCATCCACATTGAGCCCAATTGATCCCTTCGAACAATCAATTCCACTCGGTCAATTGAGCTCGACGATTTTTCTACATTTTTTTTAGTATCTCCCAGCTGTCGACCACCCTCTTAACGCCCAATTTCAACGCCGTAACGGCAGACCCGAGTCAAGCAGGTATTCAAGCAAGAAACGGAAAATCTGATTGAGTCCCATTCAAATTTGTGCCACAATCAGCATTCCCCACTCCCCGGACCCCCTTTCCACTTGCTGTCAAAACAAGACATTGGACCAATCGGCATCTGCCGTGACGTCGGAACTTCCCTTACTCTTCTCCCTCTTTCAAGGGATTTTTTTTTTTCGTCGGGGTGACATATGCCGTTGCGCGTCGAAAATTAAATTTATTTGCTCGTCAAGAGGCTGATGGGCGCACAAAAAAAAAGAGAGGAATCGAATCAATCCTGATTGATCCTAACGAAGAGGGATCCGCCCTCCCGCCCTTAAGGGATCCCTTTGAATCTTCCACGCCCAGGTGTGCGTCTTCTTGGGACGGAGCAGAACCCGAAAAGCTGGGAAAAAACCCCGATCAAGCGGATTAGCATTCCGATGATTGGTCTGTGGATGTCGGATTCTGGGTAAGAGCTTTCAATCAACCCATCGTGTGCCCTCCTTGCCCCGCCGTGAACCATACTACCGTGCTATAAGCTAGGATGTGAAAAAGGAATGTTGTCTAGTCGTTGAGTAGGGTCACGAGGGGTCAAAAGAGCATTTGGAATGTTTTTTTAAAGCAGAACTTTATGTTTTTATTAATAAACACTTGGCAAATGGTAAAAAAAATATTTCAAGCATTTTGAAAAAACAAATCCCAAGCCCATTTTACCCCCTTCACCCAACCATACTCATCCTCCTTCAACGGTCCCAAATCCTCGTACGCAGCGGTATGTGCTCCTGCCATGTCTAACCGGGGATAATCCCAGGTCCTTCCGGGGAAAACCCAACTCCTCGGAGCAAGGACCTCAGGTGAGAAAATGGCCATACTCCATTAGGTCCGTTCCGCCCCGTCCATCAAGCAAGAAGGATGACTCAATTTGCGAAAAGTGCTGTTGCTGCGTTCACAGATCGAGGAAAAATTTTTCACTGGATTTAAAACGAAAATTACACGCGCCCAAAACAGATGCTTCTGCGTGGTCGTCTCATGTCACGCCGGCAATCTACCCTGCAGGCGTGGGGTCCCCAAAAAAGATCCGCATGATATTCTGGAAATAAAAGAAAGTCTTTGTGCTCTCGGATCCCAACTTCACAGCTACACAGTAAAAAAATGTGTAAACTTGGATGGTGTAATTTTGGAAGGTTGAATATTACCTCTTTTAGGATGTAATTTTACCTCAGTTTAGACTGAAAAAGCGACATTACAACAGAAAAGTGGTAAAATTGCACATTTCCCAGATGTACTATTACCATGATATTTTTTTCTGTGTACCGGGGATGTCTCCGGCCTGACTGCCAGTCAGTGTGCTGTTCTTGGTCCTTGACAGTTCACTTTTTTGAAGGATGTCTTCGGTCTCTGGCTCTGAAGAGGAATTCGGCTTTGTAATAAAAAGAGGAGAAAAAACACTTTTCACAAAGAGTTTTGTTGGTTGATGGACAGGTGCAAGAATGGTTTTCAGGTTTGGGATGGAGGACTTCAGCTTTGATGTTGGTTGCATTTGAAATGCTTTTTTTTTTGTTCGGAGATAATGAAGACTTCTAAAAATAGTCTTCGTCTCACAAACTTCACAGATCTTAACAATAAGAGCTCGAGATATTATGATTCAGATAAATTGTAATACCATTCGGAATGCACGCTAAGCATAAAAAGAGTAAAAGCTTTCATAGACTGAGCGATGATACTCGAAAAATAGATAAAAGCATAATACTCACAACCCATCAAAACAAAGATATGTTTCTATGTTAAAAGCTACCTGAACCTTAAAAAGATATTGAAAATATAGCTAACAGCAAAACAAACTGCGACAACTTTCTGCAAATCAAGTTTTAATTGGTGCATAAATAGCCTATTCTTTTTTTGAGAAAAGAAAACAGAAAAAGTATTATTTTTTAACTTTCACGGGAATCATCCACCCAAGCAGGGATGCCAGATACACAGATTTGTCTGTGTTTCACAGACATTTTGAGCTCGTGTCAGACATTTTTTGAGGTACACAGACTTTTTAAAAACTTCATTAAATTGTTATTTTGTTAAAATATCAATCGAAACTTATTTCGTTAGTCTTCAAATGCTTAAAAACACAATTTCTGATAGATTTCTATGACTGTAAATTGATTTATTTGAATTTCAGACAAAGACACAGACATACACAGCCTTTTTCACAGACATTTTAAAAAATCATGTGGCATCCCTGCACCCAAGTAAACAAATATCGTTAAACTTAAACAGAACTCAGAAAAAATTTAAATGTTTCAATATGTGATTTCAGAAATATAAAAAAACTCTTCCTTTTATTTTGAATAAAACAAAGTTAAGCTTTTCGCAATTATTCCTTTCAAATTAAAAAGGCAGTAAAATTTTTCATTACAGCGAATAAAAATATAACTAAATTTAGCTAGTTTCTAAAAAAACTCAGAAATCTGAGAATGGTTTATATCAACTTGACATACATATATATTCAAGCTCTTTAATTGAAAACTAATTAAATGTAATTGAATAGTCTTCATTGATGAAATATTTATGAAATTTAAGAATTTCACGCCGTCCACGAAATCGTCAAAAATCACTTACCCTATATTAGTAATTAAACCAGGGTATTCACTCGCTTAATTCTACAGTATTTCATAAAATAATGTTTATTCCTATTTGAGTTTGATCAATTATTTTGAGAAAAATCGTTTCATTTTCACACAAACATAAAATTTCACGGGATTTCGCGGAAAAAGCCAAATTACGCGGATTTCACGCTGCCCGCGAAATCGTGAAATTTCACTAACCCTAAATATGATGACAAATAGATGGTTTAGAAAGTTCCAAAAAATATCATCCGAATGAAAAATATCATCAAACAATTTACAGATTTTGGTAAAATAATTATCTATCAATCTCTATCCATCTAATTCAAGCGCATCTTCAACGTCAGAAAAATCGATTTTTCCACCGTATTGTTCACCCGACAGAAATAAGAAAACTTTTCAACTCACGCTTCCGAATCGAAAACGGGAAACGTCAGTCAGCAGTCCCAGCGCCGTCCGTCACTGTCAGAAATTATTCATCGCAAGCCACCGCCGAGCCCGAAGTTCTATTTTCGTCCAATTGTTGGTGTTTGTTCTGTGTGAGGAAAAATACAACATTTTTTTCTGGAGCCGGAATCGATACTCCGGCGCTGTCACGTGTGACTCGTGACGTTTGAGCGATTATTGATTTGAGCTTCCTTGCGACGTCCAGCGGTCCCCGGCCCCTGCATGGTATGCAACCTACCGCACACAATGGAGTCATCTTCTTCATCAAAAATTCAGCACCACACATAATGGCCACCTTGGTGGGCGTATTTACCGGGAATGAATGGCACGCAGTTAATTGCAATGAAACTTGCATGACCTGCAAAGCATACATTTTTAATGGAACGCCATTATATCCGCTGCCGCTGTTTGAGGTTCACTTTGGTCACGTAACGAGAGAAGCTTTTAGTCGGTCTGCAAATACACCCGAATGTAGGCTAACAAACGCGAAAAAAATCACTGGTGGCGCACTCAGCACCCCATCAAGTTCCGTTAGCGATGTATAATCTCGCCAGAAATCGATCCCATCAATTGGTAGCACCCAATTAGTCGCGCGCAAAACAAGCGACTTCTGTCATCTCATCGATTGCGCGCCTGTAAGGCGGCAACCCGAGCTCAAAATATCAAACGTCATCTTCTTTTTCCTCGCGGGAAAAATGTGTCATCATCATAATCACCATCACCGTCGTCGTCGACGACGTCGTCGTTATGATGGGTTTCTCCCGGTGACATCGGATTCCTCTGCGCCCAGAGGAGATGGCTTTCGCCTTGATGGTAGACTAGCCGCACAACATCTTGCACTGAGCGATCATAAAAATGGAAAATGTACGCCCTCGTTTTACACACGTTGCCTCTACTTCTTCTCGATCTCCTCCAACAACTCACCCCAGTGTTGGCCTGTTTGGCTAATCTAGTGTGAGTGTGTGGTGTACGGCACGTTGCATACTTTGCAGGGGCGAAGCATGTCAGATAAACAACCTAACGAGATTTTCCTCTCAGCAGCAGCAACGAGTCGCTATGTCACAATTTCCTTGCCTTCTCACACTGTGACAAGTCTCGTTCGAACACGACACACGTCAGGCTATTATTTTATCGTTTTGGCGATTGATTTTTCGCTTTTTTTTTCTCCGTACAAATACGGTTCAAGTTGGTATAGTCGTGTTTAGTGCACTTTGCAGCAGGGAGATAGAAAGGGGGAGCAATCGAAGGAAAACGAAGAAAGTTGAAAAGAACTTAATCCTGTCATTCCGTCAAATATTGGATTATCGATTGGGCTTGGAATAGTTGCAGTGAAGAACGTGTTCCGTTTTTGGATGGAAAAGTTGGATACAGTTTGCATGGTGATATACAAAGTATAACTTTGATTTATTAAAAACTTCGGCATCCCGGTACGAGAATCGAACTCACGACCTCTGGATTGGAGATTTAATCTTTGAAGGGATCTGACTTTGCCGAGCCAGACGGCAATCGAACCCATCACCTTCCACTTACAAGGCGAAATCCGTAATCTCACGGCCACGGAAGCCACAACAAAAAGTCAGAGATAAAAAAAAAAATAGCATTCAAAATACAAAGCATTTTAAAATTTGATGACTCGATGTGCTAAATTTCGGTTCTGGATGTCATTTACATCAAATTCCATCACAAATTACTTAGTAAAACCACAGCCTACTTTAAAACCTGTAAGTTTGAACAGGGTTGCCAGTTTATCGTTTCCATGTTTTATTCAGTTGTTAAATTGACAATTTAGGTTTATTTGTAATAGATTCATGCCTATATAAATTTAACATTGTTCTAAAGTCAAAGCAAACTTTAATATTTGAATAATCGAATAATTTGAACTAAAGTAGTAAAAATTGAAGTAAAATATTCTTAAACATATCAATTATTTTAAATAGAATGTTGACAAATTTTTCTTCCCCTGCATTTCCATGTATAAACAATAATTTTTAACCTGTTAGAGATTATTTAAAAATATTTAGAGTTCTTTTTTCGAAAAAATCGGAAAATTTTACGAATGGAGTACCGGAAACCGATTCCATAGTGGCCAAATCAGTCCAAAAGTGGTTTTGGGAATCATGGATGAGCTCGACTTTGCAAATGATGATCTTTGAGATCCATATTGCCTTTTCAAAAATTATTCAGAAATAATCCCGTAATTTGCCATATTCCGGGTTTCACCGAAGACTCCGGGACCGGTTTCAAAGTGGCCAGATTGGTCCAAAAATGGACTTGGGAATTACCAATGAGCTTGATTTTGAAAATAATTAATTTTAATATGCATGTTGCCTTGACCAAAATATTCCCAATAATGCTCCACAATAGAGCGTAATCCAGGTTTCACCGAAGTACCTGGGACCGGTTCCAAAGTGGACCAAAAATGGTCTTGAATATAACAAATGAGCATTATCTATCATTCTGGCATGGATTTGACATAGATGATCATTGAATATTTATAACTGCATGTAAAACATGTAGTAAAAAGAGGGCTGAAAAAAAGTTGCTCCTTTATGGTTTCGGGAATTACTTAGGGTAAATGCCTCTATTTTTGACTTTTCAAAAAAGCAACATTATCTAGAAATCCGCATCTTTTGTTGTTTAGATATCGAAAATCCGTCCACAGGGAGCCGAGATATAGCTGTTCAAAGTTGGAGTTCCACCTTTTCCTCGAGCATGGGAGTTTAGGTGTTAAAAAGGTTTTTAGGGTACCCCACAAAGTTTGAGCCAAATCAAAAATTACAAATAAAATCCATTTTTAACTCTTGACTCCGGCAACCAAATTCTACCAAACTTCTGGACAATACTTGTGTGATATGTGGTTTGTCAAACGGAACGAGTTTGTTGTTGTTTTTATTTTCATGAAATTATTTTTAAAATGTCATTTTCGGTACCGGGACCTAGTAAGGACCGAATCGGCTTTTGTAATTACTTTTTTTTCTTAAAGCTAAGAGTAATTACAGAGGATTTTGTGAACGAGTTTGTTGTTGTTTACATGGCGAGCTCTAGTTTTTGTTTCCTAAAGGTCAACAATTAAAAGTCGTTTTTATCGAGCACGAGCACGTTGATTTTTACAAATCAAAGGAAAGGCAAAACGAAAACTTTAAAAAGTGTTAAAAAAAATTACGCGCACCAAACAATAAAAAAATACGAGTGACCCCTAGTTTCTTCCCCCAACGACCCAGGGGTCCTCCAGACAGAGTGCACTTAGCGTTCCTGTCAGTAAACATTAGGACCCTTCGCGTCCAACCAAAACAGGAAAGTGAGGGTTGAGGGCTCCGCAAAAAAAATAATTCCCAACGTCAACGAGGGGTACATTAGAGTTAATTATACCAAATGGAAGATTCATGTCACGGGGTACTTTCTTTTGCTGAAACAGGGTTGCCTGTCGAGAGTGAGCCGGGAAACCCCCTCCCGCCAAGGGATAATTGGATTGTCCCTTGGCAGGAGGGCGGACGGATGCCACGTGGAGTGTGCAGCCTCACAAAGAAAGCTGCTTTTCATGTTGTTAGTTGCAGTCATGCTGGTTGGTTTGACAACAGCAGGAAACAACAACAGGGTTGGAAGGAGTCTAAGACAAGAGAGAGAGACAGTGTTGCCAGTTGTCGTGGGAAGACAACAATTTGAATTTTCGTGATTGATGGATTTATTTTGAATGGCCGAAGGGTTGCCAGATGTCACTATTGATTAAGATGACAAATTATCCGGAACATGATGTGTCAAAATTTTATTCGAATGTCATTCAATTAAAAACTTGACAGATCCTTGTCAAACAATTGAGTATTAATTAAATCAATGTTTAATAATCACCCCTCCCCCTCGCCCCTCGTCTGACTGAGATAGCGTGTGACAAAAGCGTGGGCGGTTCCCCTTAAACGCCCCGCCCCCCCGAACCCCCCGTGCTCCTTGTCTGTCCCCCGTTTGTAATGTGTGCTATAACTTGCAGGCGCTGTTGGTGGAGATGGCGGCGACGATGAGACCGACAAAGAGAAGGAGGAGGAGGCCGAGCGCGAGCGCCAGGAGGCAATCCGCGAGGCCGAGGAGCGACGAAAGGAGAAGCACCGCAAGATGGAGGAGGAGCGGGAAAAGATGCGACAGGAAATCCGAGACAAAGTGAGTACCTACTTGAAGGAGAGGAGCAAGAATCGAAAGAAAGAATGAACCAACTTTGGTTGTTTGAGTTTTTGAAATGTACCTCTCTTCTTTTTTTTTTTTTTTGTTCACACAAGTTTTATGGATGTTGTGAATAATTAAGAAACAAGAGAAGGAAATGTCACGTCTTGTCAACTTTGCAGACGGCGCAAAGTCAAAAGTTTAAGGTGTGACTGACTGTCTAATTACATCCGAAAACAGATCTTTCTTCTGAATTTGCACAGATTTATGGTTCGTGCGACTAAAAATCGATTTTGTAAGGGACCTTCCATTTCATGTAAGGACCATGCTTTAATTAATTCTGGGTTCCAAACATTTTAAATAAGATCTTTTGATAAGCCGACGCCATGTGGCCAAATTGGAAGCCATAATATCATTATCACCCATAATCTGGGTGATTTCATTTTTTTTAACTTTGTTATATCCCCCCTCCCACGACTTTTGGCTATTTGAAAAACTATTAGTCATTTGAAAAAAGAGGTTTTTTGGTAAATTGACAAAAATCGCAAAACTTTGGGGCCGTGCCACCCGATAATCATGTAAAAATTTAAAGAGTATACCAATTCTTTCAAATAATTTGATTATGGCTTTGCCTTCATAAATGCCCAAGCTGTCAATACTTTGTATTAGTAAATTTAAGGCTAGAAATAAGCCAAAAATGTATCTTAATCCTGAATACCTTAAACAAATTCAATAGGGCAACATTGAACCACTTATTCATAGTGTCTAGCGTGGTCGCTGCCGGCAGTGCAGTGGCAATACGGCCCAGCAAGAAGTTACCGGGGAAGATCTCTTTACCCTGCCAGAGTTCTTTGCTCTCGCAGAGGAGATGATGACGCGGTTTCGGACCTGCCGTAACAAGGCGGAGCAATTCCTGGCCCTTGGGGAGCTGATGATCAAGCACATCTATAAAGGATAAAAAACTGTGATCTAGTTTGAAGCTTTTTCTATTTCTATCCCCGTTCCTTTGCAATTTTAGTAATTTTTTTCTTACTCTTGGTGACACATTTATTTACAAGCAATAACTGTTCCAACATGGGTTATGATGTAACACACAGCTGTAAGGAACTCCAAAACTCTGTTATGTACCTCAAAAGAACTTATTGTATCTTGGTTATTCACCAATAAAACCGAATTGAGTTGAAATTTATAGTGTCATTAAAAGTTAATCAATTGATAACTGTAAAGATATTTTTTCTTATTTCTCATATCAAAATATGGAACAGAAGCGATTTTCTACTTTATAACAAAAAAAAAACCATTATCTTCCAACTTGATCCCAATCAACCAAATCTGATCATCATTCAAGTCAAAGTGGATGAAACGAGCAAAAATGAAGAGAAAAAAAATCTCTTCCATAGCTTCTAGCAAAACTAACACCTGCCTTTCACCTGGTTTGCCATAAAGCGACAGAAGAAAAAGAAAACAAAACAAAGGCGCGAAACAACACAACAACAAGAACCACCCCCCACCACACCCAAACACCCAGAGCCATCCATCCTGAGCAGGGTGCGAACAAAAAAAAAAGAACCGCCCCACCTTTTTTGCCGTCTGCCGTTCTGCATCCCAACTTTGTAGCGCAAAAAACAGCACGAGAAAAAATAAAGCTGTCTGAAATAACATCAATAAAGTTTCCACCCCCTGGAAGAAGAACAGCAATGCTCGCAGCGGTGTGTTTATATAGTTGGTGTTTGCTCAGGTGTAAAGTGATGGACGAGGTAGACCTTAAGAGTTTTTTTTTTATTTTATATTTTTGTTTGAAGATAAATCGATATCGTTGAAAACTGCAAGTGCCGTCACGGTAATCGCCTGTTTGTGGGAAATTTGTGTTAAAACTTCCCTTTTCGTACATACGAGCACGTTATCCTAGTTTTTTTAAATAGCCCTATATGCGCCTTTAAAGCGGATTCAGTGCTTTCGAGCTCTACGTCGGCTTTATATCGGCACTTTAAGCAGAAAAGCCGCTCCAAGCAATTTCACGCCCCCCCGTCGGAAGCGAAGTCTATTCACCTAGCTGAATCCTATTAGCCTCCGGATGTTATCGCACCGTACCTCCACCACCAGTCACAGTCTGTCCATCTCTGGCATCGATTCCGTCGATAGATTATTCCGACCGTGCACTAATCACGCCACGAAAATGGCTTTCTGACACTGGCTTGCCGTCGTCGTCGAAGCGCCACGGACAAAGTTATGTTTTCCGTGAAAATCAGCAACAAATACAAACGCCCACCCTCCCCGGCCTCTCTCGAGCTTTTGACTGGTTTCGCTGTTGTGTTGGATGATGAAGGCTGAGTTTTTCTGCGAAATGAAAGCAATGGAGAGGGGGGGGGGATGGAGGCATCTTCGCAGTGTTCAATTAATTTCCCCTTTTGTTGGCCAGCAGGATTGGCTTTGTTGTCGGAACGGATTAACTGCTTCGGGAAATCGGTTTTCATTTTCGAGGCCTTGGAAGGGGATCTTATTGTTGGGTTGAAAATGGAGCTTTTGAGAACTGTTTGGGGCACTTGACAAAATTTGGTGACAGTTAATGATGTTGAGTGTTGAGAGACTGTGAAAAGATCATCTTAAAGAGGCTTTTCTTTGCGTTAAACCGCATTTACGTGAATTTTTTATGAAAGTATCTTTTCCGATGTTTAAGCATTTGGCTTTTTTTCGCAAAAATATATTCTTTTCAATTTGAAAATAATAAGTTTTTTTTGTTTTTTTTTATAATATTTTCCTGTATTTTTTTGAAATATTTTCATAATAAAATTTTATTGCCGTAAAATATTTAACTAGTAAATCTTCAATAGGGCGAAACCTTGGATGTAAACAATAGCCTATCCTTTACCTTGCTCAACAATAACTGTCACTAGAGCAAGTGGAATAGACTGCTTGTTTACAATCAAGGTTTTGCCTATTTGAAAAGTTATTACGGATATATTAAACGACAAGGTCATCATATAACTAATCATCGTAACCATCATGTTTCCAAACTTTATTTTCATCAACCACAAGTTGTTACATGGAAAATTCATGTTAAATAATTCTATGGAATTACAGCACCAAATGATACAAAAACTTACCTCAACTTACTACAGACACATTTTATTTTACTCGTTATACTGATTTTACGTTTGGTTAAAAAGGTGCTACGTTCTGAAGGATTATTTTATTACTATGATTTTTTTATCTTTTATCTTTTAATTTTAAATTCAGACGACGAGAATTCTGTTAAATTTCACTTAACTTAGCTCATTAGCAATTTTCTGAGATTTCGGTCATTCGATTTTTTCTGTATTTTTTAATTCGGCTGAAACTTTTTTGGTGCCTTCGGTATGCCCAAAGAAGCCATTTTGCATCATTAGTTTGTACATATAATTTTCCATACAAATTTGGCAGCTGTCCATACAAAAATGATAAGTGAAAATTCAAAAATCTGTATCTTTTGAAGGATTTTTTTGATCGATTTGGTGTCTTGGGCAAAGTTGTAGGTATGGATATGGACTACACTGGAAAAAATGATACACGGTAAAAAAAAAATTTGTGATTTTTTATTTGAATTTTTGTCCCTAAATCTTGATTTGCAAAAAAAACACCATTTTTATTATTTTTTTATTTTTTTTACTTTTCAGCATTCAAATGGGTGCTGAAAAGTTGAACTTTTCAGCAATTGTTTTGAAAAGTTACACTTTTCAACATTTTGATTTAAACGATTTATTGACAAAATACATGGAAATTTGACATAAAATTTCACTCAGTGTGTGTTTTTTGGAATTGCAAAAAATGTTGTATGGAACTCGTTGCAAAACTTGATTTTTTCAGCACTCTTCGTATTTATCCAACTCGGTGAACCTCGTTGGATAAATGTACGACTCTTGCTGAAAAAATCCTCTTTTTGTAACTTGTTGCATAAACTACTATAGTGAAATTTTGATAAAAGACACCGTTTCAAGTTATAGCCATTTTTATGTAACTTTTTTCAAAATAGTCGCAGTTATTGATATCTTAAAAATAGTGCCCATGTTTACCCACTTTTGAAAAAAAAAAAATTTTGAAAAGCAGAGAAAATTCTCTATATTTTGCTTTTTCGGGCTTTGTTTATACGACCCTTAGTTGCTGAGATATTGCCATGCAAAGGTTTAAAAACAAGAAAATTGATGTTTTCTAAGTCTCACCCAAACAAACCCACCAGTTTCTAATGTCGATATCTCAGCAACTAATGGTCCGACTTACAAAAAAAAACATAAAACATTCGTGAAATTTTCCGATCTTTTCGAAAAAATATTTTCAAAAATTTTAAATCAAGAATAACATATCAAAAGGGCGTAATATTGAATTTTTCAAAAATATTTTTTTCAAAGGTGGGCAAATATGGGCACTAATTTTAAAAAAATAAAAACTGCGACTATTTTTAAAAAAGTTACCTAAAAATGGTTATAACTTGAAAACGGTGCACTTTATCAAAAATTCACTAAAGCACTTTTTGATTGAAAATTCGATTTTACATCGAAAAATGAAGTTGAAAAATTTTTGCGACCAATATTTCGATTTTTTGAAAAAATCAGTATTGATTAAAAAAAATCATAACTCGGTCAATGATTTTTTGCACAACCTGGAAATTTCTGAAAAGTTGTCATTTTATGTCCTCTAAAACATATCAAAAAATTAAAAAAAAACATTAAAAATAGTGTTTTTTTGCAAATCATGTTTTAGTGATAAAAAGTTAAATAAAAAAATCACCAATTTTTTTACCGTGCATCATTATTATTCCAGTGTAGTCCGTATCCATACCTACAACTTTGCCGAAGACACCAAATTGATCGAAAAATTCCTTCAAAAGATACAGCTTTTTGAATTTTCATACATCATTTTTGTATGGACAGCTGCCAAATTTGTATGGAAAATTATATGGACAAACTAATGATGCAAAATGGCTTCTTTGGGCATACCGAAGGCACCAAAAAAGTTTCAGTCGGATTAAAAAATACAAAAATTAAAATTCTAAAAAAAAAGACCGATTTCGTAGAGAATTGCTCTGATCGATAACAATACTCACAACTTTTGGCGAACAGTAAATTAGTTCCACTTTGACAGTTCAAGATTTAGGCCATTTTGTGAACCACTATTCAGCACCCAGGTCTTGAATTATAGCAATTTTTTGCCCTGAGTACCGTAAACCGGGGTGACTTTGATAGGATTTCAATTTGTTTTTAGAATATTTTCCAACAGGTAAGGTTTTTCTCAATATTATTATTTTTAAAACATGTACTGGGGTAGGCCACACAAAGTCCATGCACTATATTGGAAAAAAAAGTTTTTTCAATAGTGTTTAGAAAAATAGTTACGTTAAAAATTCTTAGTTTTAGTTCCGGGGTGACTTTGATAGTCATAGTTTTTCTTGTTAAAATCATATTTAAGATGTTCAAACTTTATTTGTACGTTAAATGTACCATCACTAAAGTAGCTGATATAGTTTGTAAGCAAAAAAATCAATGTTTATGTTAAGTTAACTAAGTTTATAAGCTTTTTAACAAAATACATATAAATTTTAGGTAAAATTGTTAAACTGTCGAAATTTTGCCTAAAATTTGTTAAAACTAGTTTTGTTTATAAAATTATCGATTTATATTGCATTTTATACTGAATTCGAAGCACGAATCACAAGTTTTCACATTTTACATGAAATTTGTTCAACTGAAATTGCCTATAAATTTGGAGATTTTTTTTTAATTGTGTTTCAAAAACACATATTATCTATTATTTACAAACTTATTTAACCTTCTCCTAGTGGAAAATTGTCCAAAGAATCCAAAAATGCATTCCGTTTTCCGATTAAAAATCATGTTCATTGAGAAAATCTTGACACTTTGAGAAGTTTAAAATAATGACTTCCATCAACATTTTCTTAACTACAGTTAACTAACTTTATAAACCTTTCAAAAATTTATGAAAAGTTCTTCTTGAGGTACTTCGAACAATTCTCTACCACGGTCAGTATGTATCTGAACCATTCCTTACGTATTTTAATTGTACTCTTCATTTTGCGGAAAAATCGCAAACCTATCAAAGTCACCCCGGCTATCAAAGTCACCCCGTTTTACGGTAATTTATTAGTGGAAGCCCTACTCATTTATTAGTGGAAGTGATTTTCATCATTCAAGGCGTCCAGCATGTCAAACTTCACTTCACTCAAGTGTTAACATTGGACAGTGTTGCCAGATCTTTAATATTATATTTATCAGATACTTTTAAAGATTTTTGAAGAATTTCTTGACTGACAAATCTAGCAAAACATTGTAATAGGACCGAAGCCGAAGTGTAAACAAAATCCTGCTCGTTCTTAATGTACGTCAACTAACGTGAGCAGGATATACTCTTTGTTTACACTACGGCTTCGTTCCTTTTACATTGTTTCTAATCTATCTAATCTAATCTAACACAAACGCAGCCAGTCCGATGAAAGCATGCTGGAAAGTCTTGTGATTAGATTACGCCCCAAGCACTTTTCTTGTCATTATTAATAATTGCAGTACATCCGAGAACACCCGAAAATGCATTGCAAAAATTAAAGCGGCCAGCCCTACTACGTTGTGTTTACCGCAGAGAGGATTCTGAGAACGGATCACATTTCACAGAACCTACAGGGGAGGAAGGAAGCGTGGACATACCGTACCAAACGCTCCTGTTTACAGTTTCATATGTGTTTTGTATTATGTGTTAAGTGTAAAATATAGTGTGGTTATATAATCAATTAATTATAATAATGCAATATAATGATCATTTAATAAAATCCCATCACCTATATATAATAACCACGCACCCAAGCACACAAACAGCGACACAAAAGAAATGAAAATGAGCATGCAAAAACAAGACAACGCGTCCCCGTGGTCAGCGCACTAATGATGCCATTAATTAATTATAATAACCACGCACCCAAGTACTCAAACAGCGACACAAAAGAAATGAAAATGAGCATGCAAAAACAAGAAAACGCGTCCCCGTGGTCAGCGCACTAATCCTTCGTTCCTTTTACATTGTTTTGCTTGAAATTTTGAAATTGAAATTGATTTAAAAATGTTGATCGAGTGTAAAAATTTGAAAGCGTTTTTCTTTGTTTATATTATGCAACCTGTAAATAAAAAAAAAATAAGAAATTGGCAAAAAGACACAAAGTTAAGATCAATCCCTTTAAACTTTTTTTTCTGCTCAGCTTGTTAGTTCCAATCATTAGTATTCATGATGCTTTTATCATTATGAGCTAACTGTTTTGCCATAATTGTTTGCAGCGACGGCAAAGAGATTATATACTGAAACGAGAAAAGTGAGGGGAGAGAGTGAGAAGGAAAAAAAAGCTGTCTGGAAAGCTCTTTTATTTGCTCAGAAAAAGGTCGACCGGCAAAACGTAAAAAAGGTATATTCTGGCCACATTGTTTGTACTCTTTGTACTGTTAAAAATAATTTTGTGATTTATTTATTTTCTTTTAAAGATATTTTTCTGGAAATGATTAATTTTAATTTTAATTCTAAATGAAGTAATTTTGGAGTGATATTTACAGTGCCCTGTTCATGTGCTACAAAGCCATCCTTTTTTCCCATCGTGTCCACAATGAAGCAAATGGAAAACTTTCGCCCGCTCGGCCACCCGCCTATTTCCGACCAAGCCGTCGCCAATTGTTGTCCGGGGAAAATATTTTCATTCTAACGCCTCCCCCAACCGTCGTCGCAACACTCTCTTTATTTACATGCAATTAAAAAGTTTTATGAACATTAATTTAGCATAAAGTGCCGCCTGGGCGCACTTTCTCTCATTTTTTTTCTCATTCTCTCTCTCTTTCTCATTGTTGGGCCACTAGTGTCATCTCATTATTTTTGAAAGTGTACTTTTTTCCAAGTTTGACTTTTTTTTATTCTTTGTTCCTACAAGCATAGATGCAATCTGCAAAAGTGCCTGCAAAGAACTAATTTTCTGCGCAGTGTCTCTGGCAACCGGTGGGGTGCTCATCCTTCTGACCTGCTTCGACTGTACAAGACAACGATACTCTCGGTGCTGGAATATGGCAGTTTCTGCTTCCAGTCAGCTGCGAAATCACGCTTGTTGGTTCTCCAGCGGATACAGTACCGAAGTCTTCGCATTGTCTTGGGATGCATGCACTCAACTCACAACATGACCCTCGAGGTTTTGGCGGGAGTGTTGCCTCTGCGAACCCGTTACTACGAACTGTCTTACCGGTTCCTGATCCGGTGTGATTACAGGAATAAACTGGTAATTGACAACTTTGAAACGTTGCTGAACCTTCACGTTGAGTCTCGGCGCATGCTTCTATATTATGACTTTATGTCATCGTGGGAGCGGAGCCCGAGCACAACGGTACAGCGCACGCCTCCGTTAACCAGCAGCACCCTGATTGGCTTCGACACGTCCATGAAAGCCGATACTCGCGGTATCCCAAACCATCTTCTGCGGGGAGTTGTACCGTCGATCTTCGCATCAAAGTACAACCATGTTCCTCCAAACAACAGATTCTTCACCGATGGCTCCAAGCTCGATAGCTGTACGGGCTTCGGTGTATATCATGAATCTTATCAGCTGTTCTTTAAGCTGAAGGACCCGAGTTCGGTTTACGTCGCAGAGTTAGCCGCGGTTTACTGCGCACTGCGAATCATCGAGACCATGCCACCTGACCACTACTTCATCTTCACCGATAGCTTTAGCTCTGTTGAGGCTATCCGGTCTCTGAAGCCGACCAGGGAGTCTACGTTTTTCCTCACGGAAATACGCAAGACTTTAAACAACCTGGCGGCTCAGTCCTTCAGCATCACGGTGGTGTGGGTCCGCGCTCATTGCTCGATTCCGGGTAATGAGAAAGCGGACTTGCTCGCCAAGAAGGGTGCTGAGAGTGGGAACATTTTTGAAAGGCCAATTAGCCTACAAGAATGCTACGATTTGCCGAGGCAGCGTGCGCTCCTGGATTGGCAAAAACAATGGGACGACGACACCAAGGGACGTTGGATGTATTCCATACGACCTAAGGTGCAAAGAAAAGCCTGGTTCAAGGGAATGGACTTGACGCGTGGATTCATCAGAACGATGTCCCGCCTTATGTCGAACCATTACTCGTCCAAGGCTCATCTTTACCGTATCAACATGAGTGATACAAACTTATGCGACTGTGGGCAGGGTTATCAGGACATCGACCATCTCGTATGGGCGTGTCCAGATCACCAGGCTCACAGAATTAAGTTGAAAGATACCCTCAGGGCCCGAGGAAGACCACCAGAAATCCCGATGCGAGACGCGTTATCTCAACTAGACCTTGATGTTCTCTATCCGATCTATCAGTTCCTCGTAGATTCCAAAATATCCATTTAGTTTTCTTCCAGTTAGTTTTCCTTCAGTTAGTTTTCCTTCAGTTAGTATAACTCGCCTTCACACAAAGCCGTCGTTTCTGGATTGCACCGGAAGCAAAGCAAGAACGCCCCAGCAGCTGGACACCGAGTTGCGGCTGAGGACACAAGCAAAGGCCAGCAGAGCCAACCAAGACCCCTACACAATCCCCCTTCCCATCCCACGCCTTGTCTTTAACATCAATCCCTTCCCTACTAACCCCGAGTAGGCCGCGGGTAATCGGCTCCCCTCCCACTAACATTTACACACAAGATCCTCTGTAATTATTAAGTCAAATGTAATTACAAAAGCCGACTCGGTCCTAACCAGGTCCCAGTACCGAAAAGGACCTAATAAAAATAATTTTATGAAAAAAAAAATAGATGCAATCTAGTGGGATGGCTTTGAGTTCTAATTATTTTCAAATATTTTCCGGCTCATTTGTTTTCACGGCACCATCCAGCAAAAAAAACTAGCTTATTTCACAATATTTTCGCGTCTTACAAACGATTTCGTTCCGCACGATAAACATCTCTCCCCTCGAATTAGAAATTCTAATGAAATCCGCGCGAATAGATGGCGCCACCAATCGTTGGACCCCTTGTTCCAAAAACCGAAAAAAATAATCGATGGTTGGCCCCAACTCGGCGATACATTTTCCCAAATGTTTGTGGGAATTTGATGCACACGCGTTCCGGTGTCGGTGTATAGTTTCCGGAAAGCTCGTTAAACTTTACAGTTTAGCCTCTCCCACCTCTCTCAATAAAATAAAGTGAAATTTACAGTTTTCGGCCCCATTAATGTTGATGTGGCACGGCAGGAGCCGTTCTAAGGGGGGAGGTCGTTATGGCCAAGGCCATTATAGAGCTCTCTCCACAGTGTGAAGGTTGAGGGCTTGTCCTAATTTGTTTCGAGTTTGGACCGACTTCTGCTAAAATTGTGATGATTAGGCCGGAAATGGGCTCCCCAAATGATAAGCTCGTTAGGGCAAAGTGTCAACTGTCGGGACGTAAATATTGAGACAGGTTTGTGAGATGTTGAAATGGTTTCATGTTAGGGGCATATGTCTATAATTTGGACCTATCAAGCAGAACTCTCACTTACACCAATATTTGCCTATGCCCGTTTTATTATTACACGTTAAATTTTTGATTTTTTTTTAATTATTGTAAGATTGTTATTCCAGTCAAAGAAATTTGAACAGTTTATTGTTGTTATCTACGACCTATGTGAAATCATTAATTTTCAACTGAATTTAACATTTTTTGCTCTACCTAAAACAAGAAAATTGCAATATGTTCAGAAATTTGAAAAAAATATGTTGAGAAAATCTCCAGAAACTCTATTAATGCAACATAATGTAGCAGTAGAAAAAAAGTTAATTTAAATGAATTATGTTTTTCTCTTCAACCTTCAATCCTTCAATGGCTGATCTCAATTAAAATAGCAATCATTCAATTTGCTGTTTACTCAAAAAATACCTTCCCTTGAAACGTTACTCCAAAACAGTAGCTCAAACAAAAATCTGCTCAGACCAAATTACTTCCGACAGACTGAACTTTTATTGATCAACCCATCCATCCATCCATCGAACCCGGTTACTCGCTTCAAGTGTTATTTCCCATCAGGTAGATGAAAAATTAATATTTCATTCCATTGACCCGATCAGAGATCCGGTCTGTGTCGATGCAACAAAAAAAAACAACATCTCCCGTCTGCAGACTTCCACTCCTGCCAATGTACTTCAATCTACCGGATTATTTCTCCGAATCAGTTCTCTGTGTCAATATTGACCAGAGAGGGGGGCGCACACTCCTTCTGGCAGAATCCTTCCCTTTCGAAATGGACATGATTGACAGTCAACGGAACGCCGCACGTACCTCCAACAGTGCTAGTCTTTGCTAGTCATTGGAGTAATTACAGTGAGGGGAAAATTTTATTCAACCTTACAATCTTGCAATTTTCTTCAATAATGTCAAAATTCAATCATTTTCGAAAGGAAGAAAATCAAAAAATCTGGTGTCTTAGGAGAGTTGTCCCAAATTTAATGAAAATCCTTCATCCAAGAATTGGTTAGGATCAGACAATTATTGTACCCTCTGCAGGTGAAATACTGAAACAGTTGCTTTTTTATAGTGCGTCCATCCCGGGATTTTTCCAAAACCGGGAATTCCCGAATACCGGGATTTTTAATAGTTTGTCCCGGGAATTCCGAATTAAAAAAAATTAGTCCGGAAATTTTTGTTTGGTTGTGGAAATAGATGAACAGTTGAATACTTCAGAACAGATAATAATTTTAAAACATTATTATTTGTAATCGGCATATATCAGCATGATTTGGTGTATTAGGGAAAACTGTTGAAATTTTTGTTTACCGATCTGCACAATGCCTAGCGCTTTAAAAAAAGGTTGTTTATGATTTAAAATAAAAATCAAATCAAATTATTTTTTCATCAAACACTGCCGTGAGGGGCAAATCAGAACAAATGAAACAAATTAAGACACCTATTTAGCCATTGTTTGCATGATGTTTTGGTTATTGGTTAAAACAGGAACAGAACAAAACAATTTCACAGAACACCTATTTTTTTGCTCTAAAATCTACTTACCTTTTCAGACTGTATTCCTGTTGTTTGCCTAGTTGGCGGTAGTAGCTTAAAGATGATTTGTAAAATATGTTTTTTGCAAAAGTCCTTTTTGTGGCAGTTGAACTTTTCAATACAAGTATCAATAAGTAAAATTAGCTTAGCTTAGCTTAGCTTGGTTGACCGTACTCTAGCCGAGCGTTAAGCTCGCAATAGCTAGGTTGGCGCCGGTAAGGAAAATAAATGCGCCAGGAATGTGCCGAATGACACATCACCATTCATTTGTCCTTTTGGTCGGCTCCTCACGATCAACGGGGGAGGTGGGGAGGGATTTGATGATTGGATATCCTATAGAGATGCCTAAGAACTTAGACAACCTCCAAGATATCCGGATTTGGAAGGGGAAAGGGTTTGATGGGATACTTCACCGACGAATGAAGTAGTTGGCGTTGATAAATAATGAGAAAATTGGAATGGAATAATATAATAAGGAAGAAATTAGAACGCCCTCACCAAATTCAATTCTGGGATCATCCAACCAGCTCCTAACTCCGATGTAAACCTCTTCCGTAGGCCACGTAGCCTCCCCCAGTTAGGTCAGCAGTTGACGCTGTTGACGCCATCACAATCCGGCATCCACAAACCACCGACGTCGTCCATGAAAATATCTGCAGGAGCACTTTCAAAACTTGGTCTTTCACTGCTGAAGCCATTTTGATTTCATAGCTTTTCAAACATTTTTTTCTGATGAATTTGGTTGAACTTAAAAAAATATATATATTTATAGTTATTCAATGAATGAGATTTTTTTGAAAAAAACGTGACAGCTCGAAAAATGAACGCGCCTGCACGCCCCGACTACTACGATCTTCCTCCAACAAGTATCAATAAGTAAAATTATAAAAAATATATATCAGCAATTCCATTTGAAAAGAGCCTAAACCAAAAAAAAAGTTCTCCGATCGGGCTCAAAATTTTTCTGGGGGTTCCTTGGCCAAAATAATTAGACCCGTATTTTTTTGTTTGGCCATTAGGGTGGCCTACATCGTGCTAGGGTGGTTCAAAAAATGGCAATTTTCGTCATTTTTCGCAAAAACCACTTTTTTCTAAAAATCATATCTCCGCGCCATTTCATCCGATTTTAGCTGTCTTAGACGCAAAAGAAAGGTGATGAGTTTGGCTATTTGGGAAAAATAGTAAAAAGTTCCAAAAATCTAGCTTAACTATTGAAAAAGTCGTATGAAAACTTAAAATGGCGTTTTGACCGTGTCTGGACCAAAGAGCCTATGTCTGAAAATATTTTTATCGGATTCCTCGGAAAATTTCACATAACATTTCAAAAAATTGGCGATGTCGAACCGTACGTTTTGGAGATACGATTTTTTGAAAATAAAAACTGCGTTTTTCGACGCGCCACGCGCAAAAACGGGAAAATGACGAAATCGGCAAAAAATCAACTTTTTTCACTAAAACTGCGATAACTTTAAAATTTCAGCGATGACCTATACATGTCTGGGTACCAAAATTTTCGTAATTGAGAGACGCAACTTTTGGTACCATAACATCTATAGGTCATCGCTGAAATTTTAAAGTTATCGCAGTTTTAGTGGAAAAAGTTGATTTTTTGCCGATTTCGTCATTTTCCCGTTTTTGCGCGTGGCGCGTCGAAAAACGCAGTTTTTTTTTTCAAAAAATCATATCTCGGAAACGTACGGTTCGACATCGCCAATTTTTTGATATGTTATGTGAAATTTTCCGAGGAATCCGATAAAAATATTTTCAGACATAGGCTCTTTGGTCCAGACACGGTCAAAACGCCATTTTAAGTTTTCATACGACTTTTTCAATAGTTAAGCTAGATTTTTGGAACTTTTTACTATTTTTCCCAAATAGCCAAACTCATCACCTTTCTTTTGCGTCTAAGACAGCTAAAATCGGATGAAATGGCGCGGAGATATGATTTTTAGAAAAAAGTGGTTTTTGCGAAAAATGACGAAAATTGCCATTTTTTGAACCACCCTAGCACGATGTAGGCCACCCTAATGGCCAAACAAAAAAATACGGGTCTAATTATTTTGGCCAAGGAACCCCCAGAAAAATTTTGAGCCCGATCGGAGAACTTTTTTTTTGGTTTAGGCTCTTTTCAAATGGAATTGCTGTATATATCAGGAAGGTGCTGTGTCCTATCCCTCGCCTAGACCAGACCAAAATCCATGATAAAGCTGTCAGACCAAATCTGTCAGACCAAGACTGTCAGACCAAAGAGCAAAAAGTAAACAATCTTGGTCTTCGACGTAGGTGCACACAAATCAAGAAAAGAAAATTTGAAAAAGAATTTTAATTTTCCAATTCAATTACTGGTTTTGGGCTGCAAAATTTAATGTACGCCAGAAAATGTTAAAACAGTGCGGCGTCCTGTACACCGACAATTAAATAAGCAGTTAGACGCTTTATTCTTTCACTTTAATTTTTGATCGCGTTTTCGGTTTACACCTGAACAATCTTGAAATTATTTATGCGGATTTGTGATTCCTCTCGTTCAATCATTCCCTTGGTATATATATTTTTTTTAATTTTAACGGTGAATTTATTTAAAACATGGAAAAAAATCAATTCAAGAGTCGTTTATTCAAATTAAAAACTTATCAAACTTATATAGAATTTTACATCGACTGTTTTCATTTTATTTGTTTTCGTCTCTTGTTTTTTAAAGATATTTTCAAACAATTTTTTTAGGCTTTTCTGATCATGTCATGAAATATATTTAGGTATGTATGTTTATTGAATTTGCTTCACTTTGTAGTTCATTTCAAATTCAAATTACATCAAAGAACAAAAAATCTTATTTTAATTCTCTTTAAGAAATTTAAAACTTGTCGTCCTTGTTTAGATTAAAGTGTAGATTATCACCAATTAATATGATTGAGATAATTTTTTGATTTAAAGCTTAAAAAACATAACAAATATAATAAAAACATAGATTTTGTTACTGTTTCATAATTTTTTGGGATCCAGGGAATTCCCGGGATTCCAAAAATATTTTTCCCGTTTCCCGGGAAATTCAAAACCCAGGAATTTGGACGCCCTACTTTTTGCCTTCTTCACGTTACTGAGGAAAGGCTATAAAATCACTCGAAAAATGAACTTCTCAATTAGACCTCCTAGACCCACCTTCATGTTTACCTATCGACTCAGAATCAAATTCTGAGCAAATGTCTGTGTGTGTGGTGGGATGTTGATCAAAAAATTGTCACTCGATTATCTCGACATTGGCATTTGGTCGATTTTGTCCGTTTTGACGTCATTCGATCCGTCTTGGGGTCCCATAAGTCACTATTAAAAATTATGCAGTTTAGTTAAGTACTTCAAAACTTATGCTAAAAAACGATTTTAACAAAAGTCCGGAAGATTGTAAAAAGGGTGGTTTTTGTAAGAAAACCCGTCATGCTATACATTTTTAGAAAGGTATTTAAAAGACCTTTCCAACACGTCCAAGACATTAAAGATCTGACAAATCCATCAAAAGTTATAAGCAGTTAAGTGTTATTTATACGCTTTTTGGAGGCCGGATCTCAGATATGTTGATGAAAACGTTGTCCGGATCTCTCATGCGACATATCGTTGGATAGGTATTTAAAAGAGCTTTCCCATGCGTCTAAAACATTGAAGATCTGACAACCCAATCAAAAGTTATAAGCACTTAAGTGTTATTTACGCACTTTTTGCATTTTGGATAGCACCCTTTAAATGTGAGGAAGGCGCCAACCACCTAAGGGTGGATTAAGTAACGTTTTTACATACATTTTGACGATTTTTTCGCCATACAAACTTCAAGGGCTTACAGGGATGGGTAAGAGAGTAAGCTTAAATTCGGAATGTAGTGATGAATCAATCTGTGATTTCAGAGTGTCATCCAAATCCTTGATTATCCGAAGATATCTTAGACTGATTTATTTTCTTATCTCTAAGAAAGTGTAAATTTACATCTTTTATGTGTGATTTTACATGTTACATATGAATTGATTTAAAATTACTTCGAAAAAGAGCAATATTCGACCATCAAATCTAAAACATTCAGAATCAATCTAGTTTTAACTGATACACATACTGCAATATCAACATTTTGAAGTCTGCCAGTTCAACAATCTTACAATTTTACAATCTCACAATTTTGCAATCTTATATTGTTACATTCCAAAAAAAAATTCCATTTTTCCCACCTGTCCAACAAAATTTGTCCCGCACTGTACTTCTGCGTCTATCGACAATCCCAGCATCTACGCTTCTGGAGAAATGCACGCAAACGATAGCTGCCATTACAAACGGACCTTGCTGGCAGTCTACCTTTAGGAGAATGTTGCTGTGGGAACCTTCCTGCAAAGACCACTCGCCAGGACCGAACGTCGACGTCGAAAGAGGTGAAAATCCTTTGATCTCATCCGATTTTCCCGTACGATAGTGTGTTGTGGGTGCTCTTCCAGTCCGACGTCCCGGAAGTTTGTGTTTATATGTTTGGAAAAGATATTGCTTGCACCTTCTGCTTCTGAAAACCGAAATTGATTGCACGGGGGTTCGAAGTCCCCCCGCCCCCTCAAATTCGATCGCTCAAACTCGAAACGAGCTCTTAATTACTGCATAATTAAGGGGGGGGGCACTAACCTCTCGAGAAGCAGACCACTTTTGCGGTTTTCTCCGGACATCCCACATCGAATCAGGATTAACCCTAGATTATTCTTTGCTCAGTGGCTGCACCCTGCGTTGGTTATGGGGCTTTGTGGAGAAAAGTTTTTCCCGAAAAAAGGGATTAGTTTATTTTCTTTATTCCAACTTGTGAGCACACCAAGTGTTTCAACTTTTCCGAATGAAATCAGCGATTAGTTAATGGATTTTTATTTCTTCTGGGGAAGCCCCTGTAGCTGGTTTCCCCGTTCTATGGAGGATTGTGGCTCTCAATCACGTATTAACAACTTTGCGAGAAAGTTTCGGTATCGATCAGTTGTTAGTCGCAGTTGATAAATTGTTACGTGATTACGTTACGATTCACTAAGTGCTGGTGAAGTTTACGTAATTAAGTGGCAGTATAATTTTGATCTTCAAGACTGTAATACTTTAATAATGTTAAATTATAAGATTTCAAACCATTCAAACCAAACCATTTCTGTTGCTGACCATTTTCCCCTCCTTCTCTTTTTCCAACACAAAAAAAAAAATCCAACGAATATTATTCTTTCGTCCTAATCCCCACGTTGACAGGTTCGCCATTTTCGCCATATTTCCCCCCCGATCGATGGCTGATTTATTGGTCCCTTTTCCCCCCGTCACACTGGAAGACCCTCGTTTTTCCACTCCAGCTTTTCTCTCCACGGAAAAGGACGGGCCTGGGCTACACTTGACCCGAATTATGTGTTCTTGGCCATTAGTTTTTCTCCTTTTCCTGTTTTTTTTTGTCGGTCTCCGTTGAACCTTGGGGTGCTTGTTCCGAGCGATTGTCTTCGCTGGCATGCCAATAACGAGCCACGCTGGGAGCTCTTTTTTCGCTACATTTAAAGCTGAAGCCTTCCTGAGGGGGTTTTCTGGCAGTTTGGAATGATTCAAGTTGATCCAAAGTTTTTTTAGCGAACAAAATTCAAATCAAAAAATCATCTTGATTCACCGTAACTCTTCTTTTCAAAAGTGAGCGCCGATCAGCGAATCACTCACTCATTGTCGATCGAATCATCAATAATCGTCAAACCTGACAGAATTCGTGAGCGAATACAATTCCAAACCAAAATGCCGTTCAGAACTCAATTTGACCCAAAATGCACGTGCAACAAGTTAGCACGACAGCGACGAAATCTGCGAATCTATGACATTTCCCCGAAACCCACATTCCCGAAGAGACATTTCCCCGAATTCCACATTTCCGAAAAGACACTTCCCCGAAATGTCATTTACCCGAAAATCATTTCCCCGAAAAATCCATTTCCCCGAACGGCCACATCCCCGAATGGCGACTTCCCCTAAAAACCATTTTCCCGAATGGCCACTTCCCCTAATTTTCCACATCCCTGAAAATCATTTTCCCGAATGACCATATCCCCGAACGGCCATTTCCCCGAACGGCCACATCCCCGAACCGCGGTCCTGGGCAACGGCCAAACCCGCCTGACCGGGTTCGGGGAAGTAGGGATCAATCAAGTATCATGTCCACAATTGAAGGTTCAAAAAATTCCGAGCTTCATTTGAATTTTGAATATTCAAATTGATGTAAGTGCGACAACTGGCCAGAGGGATTTCAGGTCAGAACGTGTTTGACACACGTTCAGGCCCGACTACCGCAAAAAAATTGTTTTGGAAAATTGTCCTTTGCTGAAAATCGCCGCTACAAAAAAAATCTTTTGTTTTATGGAACGTGGATGATCTCAATACCCCGCACTCTTGAAGCGTCCGCGTGGTTTATGGATGGCCTTCTACGGTTTTAATCTTAAAAAACACGTAGGAGAATTTAATATTAACGTCATACTTTTATAAAAAAAAATCCCAAAATAACAATTTAGTTTATATCAAGGTTATCATTCGGGAAAATTGATTTTTCGGTGAAGTAACCATTCGGGCATATGTAAATTCGGGCAAACGACAGTTCGGTAAATTCAGGTAAATGACATTCGGGGATGTGGAATTTTCGAAAAAAATGATTTTCGGGGAAGTGGCACTTTCAGGGAAATGATTTTCGGGGATGTCGAATTTTCGGGGAAATGATTTTCGGGGATATGGGATTCGGGAAAGTGGGATTCGGGGATAAGGGATAACACCTTTGGCACTTGTTTAAATTTGTCTATTGATTTTTTTTAATTTGTGGCAACATTACAAAATTTTGTAGGATTCTTTTGTGATTTTGTGCAAATTTATAGAAATTTGAGGGATTTTGTAAGTGACATTGTGGGAATTCTAGTAAACTTTTTGGATTTTTTTTATTAAATTTTTAAATTTATAGGTAGTTGTATTGTTTATAATTTTGTGGGAATGCGTTAAAACTTTTGTGAACTGTTTGAAATGTATCTGAACTTGTAGAAATATGTGGCATTTTGTGTGATTTTGATGAATTTTATCGTTTACAAATTTTGTGAGAATTTTGAGGATTTTGTGTGTGAAATTTTAAATTAATATCGATGCCTCCCGTTGTTTTGAAGATTCTTCTTTGAAAATTGTGGGAATATGTGGGAACTTCAAGGGATTTGTGTTTGAAAATGTAACATTTTTTATTAAACTTCGGGAGCTTGTAAATTTGTGCTAATTTAACGGATTATGTGCAAATTTGTGTGAATTCGTTAACACTTGTGGGAATTTGTAAGTTTATATCAACTGGTCCTGTTGTTTTGAAGATTCAACAATTTTCTGAGATTTTGTGATTTTAATGTGAATTTGTGAGTTTGCGAAAACTGATAAGAATTTATAGGAACCTCTGTAGCATTTTGTGTTAATTTTTTGGTTTTTTGGGAGCTTGAGGGAATTTGTGTCTAAATTTGTATAACTATAATGATAGCTTCGTCGTAGTAAAAATGCAGAAATGTATGTACACTCAACCCCCGGTGGTTGGTCACTTTTTCGTTTGACACTTGTTTAGTTTGTACCCCGTTGGTTGGTCAAAGTCAAACTAAAAAGTGATGAACTGTCACTTTTTACACGGCGCTCACGCACACTATCAAAACTAACGTTTGGTAGTGTGTGTGAACTCCATTTAAAATGGGTGTCAAACTAAAAAGTGACCCTGTTCGTTTGACAACAGTAGGTGCCAAACCATCGGGGTTTGAGTGTAACAAAAATTTTGGGTGCCCAAGACTCTGGTTGATGTGCACCGTCAACCATCGAATCAAATATCTAACTTAGCCATAAATCCATTTACCAAAACGCTTCCAACAATTGAGCAAATTACCTTCAATTTGCATGCAAAATTCCTCACCTTCAGGTAAACCCACTAAATCACCAAATTGGCTTCAACCCACAAATAAGAAATCGCATCTGTTATCCAAATCTCCGGTGGGAAAAGCTGGATTTTGCCCCTCTCCCTGCCGCGTGTCCATGACCCCGTGGGGCATAAATTTTATCCCGTCAGGAATTGCGCGCACCGTTCCGGCTTCGCCGGAAGTGCCATAACCCACCGTGCGCCGCACACATATCCCTAATTGCGAAAACATATTACAGAGAGACGAACATAAAACCTTTCGTATGCCATAAATTTCAACATTTTTCCTGTTTTTTTTTTTGCTTTTGGGTGGCTCCCGAGTACTGTATTGGTGCATAAAAATAACACCCCCACCCCTTAAGCGAGCGGGGGTTACGATTCTCAGCGAGCAAAAAATATGCTCGTAAATTTTATCGCCAGCATCCCGCGTCGTGACGGGGTCAGGAGGGGGAAAAGCTTGGGGAGGAATTTATGGCTGATCTTCATTTTTTTTTTTTGCTTTTCTTGCAAAGAGACGAAGGAAAACCGAGCAACCCAAATCCCTCTTAATCTCGGGACACACATTTTTTATTCGATGTGCACTTTGCAGCGCCTCAAAAAAAGGGAAGAAATTAGCACTTTGATAGCATTAGCAAAGCACTAAATTAGCATATAAAACATGTTTTTTGCAACGTTTGATTTTACAGTGCTTTCAATTGAACGTCCCATAATGTGTTCATAAAAAGTACATAATTATTTAACGGTTAGTCGTTAGTTGGCCAGAACAAATTCCACCGGATGTGACCCATCAACGCTAACATTAATTATTATTTAATGGTGTGGTTAAGCTTTTAAGCTGTAACCTTTTGCTATTCAACCATACTTAAAATCGCAGCCCGTGGTAATTGTAAATTGATTGGTCACATACCACCAAAAACTAATTGCAGTTCGATTGGATTCGGATTATCATTACCGTATTTATTGAACCGCACGATAGTTGAAATGTTTGTGATTGCAAAAAAAAACGCTTTGAGCAACATGAAAGAGTCTCATCATTACGTCATTAATTACAGTGTGTTTGTGTGCTGCCTCAAAGTGGGGGAGGTATACAAAAGTTCCACTTTGATTTTATCACACTGGACGATGGCTCGTACCGTCAATCATGGGTTATAGTTTTTTTTCAGTACTTATCGCTGCCTGATATGCTAATAATTACCACCCATTTGTGGCACAGCTTGATAAGCGAATACTCTCCCTACACAGGCACACACAGTTATTCACAAATACATATTCATTTTGAGGACTACCACGATTAGTAACGTGTATTCAAAGCTAGGGGGCGCCACTTTGCATAGTGGTACAAAAGTGAAGCACTTTTTTCAAATTGATTTTTTATTACGCTAAAAATAATATCATTTTTCGAAATGGCTCACTTTATTTATTACATTAACCTCAATGGCCTCTTTAAAACATCATAAATTTGGATAATCCAGCCTTCAGTAATCAAATCGTCGGTGTCGTGCTAACTTGTCGCACGCGCATTTTGGCTTAAATTGAGTTAAAAACACAATTTTGTGCAGCTTTGGTGGGCTCCCATTTGGAGCTTAACAAATACCAAAAATTCGATTTCAATTCTGAGATATTTAATGATAATCTAAAAGAAAACTCCGTGCATTGTGTCAATTTTGAAATAAAACGAAGTTTCAATTTTGTCGTGCTATCTTGACACACCCTTAAAATTACTGTAAGTGCGACAACTAGCCAAAGAGGATTTCAGGTCCGAACGCGTTTGACACACGTACATGCCTGGCTACTGTAATCATTTTGAATCATAGCTCGCGACTCCAACAACCAAATTCAACCAAACTTCGAGACAATGCTTAGATCGGTCAGCCAAACAAAACGCGTTTTTCACGGAACGTTAAAAAGTGACGTGCGACAAGACTACGTCGAAATCAGAAAGGAATTATTATTTTATTTTACTAACGCTTGCTAAGAAACCCAAGTGCCTTTATTCGTCACATATACACACAGACATTTGTCTAGTTTTTGACTCATGAGTGATAGAAAAAATATCACTTTATGATTCCTGCACCGAAATATTAGAATATTGTTCATCTACGAAGAGTGTCAGGTCATTTTTGGACGTGTGACATTACACCTGCTAGTGTAGTAGTGAAATCGGTGTTTCGCCGAATAACTCCGATGATGATTTTTTCAGTTTCCTTTTACCGATTTTTCGGGCTGGAGAGAGAAGAGCAAAGTTCCCTTCCGATTATTTTTCTCTTGATGAGCGTCAAAAGATTTTCTTTTGATGAAGGTTCTTCCAAGGATCATGCATCATTACAATGAGCTGTCAAATTTTGTTTTGTGGAAATGCGGGAATGAGAGAGAAAAAGAGAATATCAAGCGGGATTGTGTAAACACGAGATAGAGACCGACAATACATATCACTCTTCACTGCGATAAACGGTGACTTTATCAAAAAAGAACACCTTATAAGTTGTTTAACGCTTCTGAAGAATGTTGCTTGATTGTTACTTGTATCAGCAAAATTACAAAGTTTGTAAAAAGCAGTTTTGTTTGATGACATGATTTGAGCAACTCTCTACGAAATCGGCCGATTTCGACCATTTTTATTTTTTGTATTTTTTTATTTGACTCAAACTTTGTGGGGGCTTTCCCTATGACCAAATAAGCTATTTTGCGTCATTGGTTCACCCATACAAGTCTCCATACAATTTTGGCAGCTGTCCATACAAAAATGGTATGTAAATATTCAAACAGCTGTAACTTTTGAGTGCATTTTCTGATCAATTTGGTGTCTTGGGCAAAGTTGTAGGTATTGTTGAGGACTTTTGAGAAAAAAACAGATACACGGAAAAAAAATTTGCAGATTTTTTTATCAACTTTTTTTCACTAAAACTCAATTTCCCAAAATACGTATTTTTTGATTTTCGAGATTTTTTGGTATGTTTTAGCGAACAAAAATCCGCAACTTTTGAGCCATAGAGAAACATGGTCAAAAAATCTGCCGCCGAGTTATGAATTTTTGAAAAAATTGTGATTTTTGGAAAAAATCGAAGTTTCATGCAAAAACAAGTTTGACATTATTTTTTAATGCAAAATTGAATTTGCAATCGAAAAGTACTTTAAAGATTTTTTGATAAAGGGCTCCGTTTTCAAGATATAGCCACCGAAAGTTCGATTTTAGCGAAATATTTTAAGTTTTTACATTTTTAAAAATAGTGACCATGAGTGACCATTTCTAAAAATATTTTTTTGAAAAGTTCAGAAAATTTGCTATAAAATTGTCTAAGAGACGAAAATTGAAGTTTTCTTAATATTGCCAAAAAAACACACCATTTTCTAATGACGATATCTCAGCAACTAATGGCCAGATTTTCAATGTTAATACATGAAACATTCGTAAAAATTTTCGATCTTTTCGAAAAAAATACTTTGAAATTTTTTAAATGAAGACTAGCATTTTAAATGGGCGTAATATTTAATGTTTGGCCCTTTTAAAATGACGACATTAGAAAATGGTGGGCTGTTTGGGTGAGACTTAGAAAACTTCAATTTTCGTGTTTCTTTTCCTTTAAGCCGCTGTATTTCAGCAACCAGAGGTCCAATCTTCAATTTCTCTTAGACAATTTTATAGCAAATTTTCTGAACTTTTCAAAAAAATATATTTTTAGAAATGGTCACTCATGGTCACTATTTTTAAAAACTGAAAAACTGCAAATATTTCGCTAAAATCAAACTTTCGGTGGCTGTATCTTGAAAACTGAGCCCTTTATTAAAAAATCTGTTAAGTACTTTTCGATTGCAAATTCAATTTTGCATTAAAAAATAATGTCAAACTTGTTTTTGCATGAAACTTCGATTTTTTCCAAAAATCACTATTTTTTCAAAAATTCATAACTCGGCGGCAGATTTTTTGACCATGTTTCTCTATGGCTCAAAAGTTGCGGATTTTTGTCCCCAAAATCATATCAAAAAATCACGAAAATCAAAAAATACGTATTTTGGGAAATTGAGTTTTAGTGAAAAAAAAAGTTGATAAAAAAATCTGCAATTTTTTTTTTGCGTGTACCTATTTTTTTTTTTCAAAAGTCCTCAACAATACGTGCAACTTTGCCGAAGACACCAAATTGATCAGAAAATGCACTCAAAAGTTACAGCTGTTTGAATATTTACATACCATTTTTGTATGGACAGCAGCCAAAATTGTATGGAGACTTGTATGGGTGAACCAATGACACAAAATAGCATATTTGGTCATAGGGAAGGCCCCCACAAAGTTTGAGCCAAATAAAAATATACGAATAAAATCCATTTCCGGTTTTGGTAGAGAATTGCTCATTTGGACATTTAGAAATACCAGCAAACTTCATAACAACTAACAATTTTTTGGAACCAACTAATGTTTGATAATTTTAAATTGTAGAAACTGTGAAAATTTAATCAACAAAAATTGAAAAATTCGGCAATTAAGTTTAAATTTAAAATTGAATTGCAAACTAAAACAAAATTTTTCTTATTTCTTACCCACAATCCACTACAAACTATGTCCCCTTGTAGCTCATTGCGCTCCCCCGGCATGGACTTTTCCACGCACTAACTGCCAGAGAGTACCTATTAATTATGCAAATTTTAACGACCGTTTCTAGAGGTGCACATATTGCTGCACGAGGTATATGAAAAACTTCCTCCCTTCAAGCGACAGCATGACGGGAGCCATCCAGGTTTTTTGTTTTGTTCTGTGATGTCCCTGCTGCGTCGTCCTCTCGCTGGAACAAAGTAAGGGGAGAGGGGGTAATATGCACCCCCGGGGCAAAATGCACCCCTTGCTTTTCTCGGTATTTGGAAGAATTTTCCGGGGGAAAAATCATTGAAATTGGGAGCTTAACACTGCTAAACCATGCTGGACAAATTTGAGCATCGTGGTATAAAAACAGCTTAAGTTATTTGCAAAACTGTAAAATGTTGTGTTTTCATCTAATTTTCATTGAACTTTCATTATGATTTTTGGGCAATAAAAAAGCATTTATTGTTATTCTAAGTGTTGAGGTATATATTTTTTGCCATAATCTTCATTATTCTGAAGATAGCTGAGTCCAAAAACATCAAAAAATGCATTTTTAATTAAATTTTCTGCAAAAAGCGGGGTCGGGGCAAAATGCACTGCTGTGAAGCTCCTTTGCAAAAACAGCGGTGTCATCTAGTGGTGACTAGTGAAAACTGCTTTTACCCGGTGCATTTTGCCCCATTGTTGCGGTGCATTTTGCCCCGTTGTTGTAGTGCATTTTGCCCCAATGTTGCGGTGCATATTGCCCCGCATGGTTGTTTGAAAGTAATCAAAAATATTTTTAGAAATCTGTTATTTTTAAACAATTTTGAGGTTTTTAATGACTTTTTTCACTTGGATGACGTTAACTAATAGTTATTTACGAACATCTAACGAAATTCTTTTACAGAAATGCTGTTATGGTTGAGAAATCACAGGTTTCCCTTAGGGGGTGCATATTACCCCCTGTCCCCCTAACTACTTTCGCCTCGTGCACGCAATGTGCAGCCAACGTGCCCCATAATGTTGTTACGAAGTTTAAAATCCAATCACATCCCCCGATGGTTCGTGGGGGAATTGTGGTGACAGCTGGGATCTGTGTGTTGTGAAAGCTGTCGTTTGGTTAATTTCGCGAAGCTGCGTGGAATTTTTTCGCCTGAAGTTATACCTTCCTTGCGTACCGCCATTGTATGGTGGCCCTGCGCGGAAAACGTCGGCCGGAACTCGCACCATTATCAGCCGTTATTTTCATGGCATTTTTATGATAATCATCCAGCGTGTGGGCGCAGCCCACAGTCTATAGTCTACTTGCGGGCGCGTATGATAAATGCACTAAAAGATGGCGCTGCTTTTTTATTCTTTTTCTCTTTAAACAATGTGGTGAAGGTGGAAAAACAACAACCGCCGAGTGCATTACGTAAAGCCACCACCACATTACCCCAGGAATGTGTATGTGCTGGTACAAGATGTGCGTTTTGCGTCCGCGCGAAAGCATACTTTACGGCGAATGAAAATACCACCATCAAATAGAATTACAGAGTACGGCGGGCTGCTTTACGGTACTTTGGGCGTATTTTTTTTCCGAGCCAGCACTAAAAGCCGTAGCCCTCTGTGGTTGTTGGCTGGTGCTTAAAACTGGTGCTTTTTCCTTTCTGGATGGTAAGCGGAAATTATTTTCTCTCATGTGTTCTAAATGACATGTTATGCAGAATGGTGGGTGGGCCAACTTGACGGAGTGGGGGGAATAAAAGGGATTCAGAGTGAAATGGCAGCGTAATCTGCCAGGTTTAGCATCAAAGCGGCATTAAAAGGGTTCATATGTTTAACTTTGATTGAGGTATAGTTTTCTGCATACAGATGTTTAGCGTTCAGTTTTTTGTTTAAGTTTTAGATGTTCAGTTTTCAGAATTCAGTTGCTCGTTATTGTTCATTTTTTTCCTTTCAGTTTGCTGGGTTGAAACTTAATTTGTTCCGTTTTTAGTTGTTCTGTTTTCAGTTGTTCTGTTTTCAGTTGGTCTGTTTTCAGTTGCTCTGTTTTCAATTATTCTGTTTTCAGTTGTTCTGGTTTCAGTTGTTCTGTTTTTAGTTATTCTGTTTTCAGTTGCTCTGTTTTCAATTATTCTGTTTTCAGTTGTTCTGTAAAACAGTTGTCCTGCTTTCAGTTGGTCTGTTTTCAGTTGCTCTGTTTTCAATTGTTCTGTTTTCAGTTGTTCTGTTTTCCGTTGTTCTGTTTCCAGTTACTTAATTTTCAGTTATTTTGTTGTCAATTGTTCATTTGTTAAGTTTTCAGTTGTACTGTTTTCAAATATTCTGTTTTCAGTTGTTCTGGTTTCATTTGTTCTGTTTTCAGTTGCTCTTTTTCAATAATTCTGTTTTCAATTGTTCTGTAAAACAGTTGTCCTTTTTTCAGTTGTTCTATATTCAGTTGTTCTGTATTCAGTTGTTCTGTTTTCAGTAATTCTGTTTTCAGTTGCTCTGTTTTCAATTGTTCTGTTTTCGATTCGTCCGTTTTTAGTTATTCTGTTTTCAGCTGTTAAATTTTCAGTTATTCTGTTGTTCACTTTTCAGTTATTCTGTTTTCAGTTATTCTGTTATCAGTTGTTCATTTGTTCAATTTTCAGTTTTTCAACATCCAGATGATCTATTTTCAGATATTCTATTTTCAGTTGATATGTGTTTAGATGCTTAGTTATTTCATTTTATGTTGTTATATTTTCTATGGCTCTATTTTCATTCATTCTAGTTTGAGTTATTCTGTTCTGTGTTGTTCATTTGTTCAATTTTTAGTTGTTTTGTCTTCAGTTGTTCAGTCAACATTTTTTTCTTGTTCAGTAATCTGCTGTTTAGTTTTGTTTTTGTTCATTTTATTGTTATCATTTGCTATCAAGTTGAGTTGAATTGAATAGAAATCTTTTTTTTTTTTTCGAGCTGTTTTAAAACCATCCAACTTGTCCATGTCTCCCACTGATTGGCCACTTCCCACTTGGGGCACGAAATTGCCAAAGTGTTTTCCGTCAATTTTTCCTCCCCAGACATTTTCCAGCCCAGTGGGCCAGAATCGAAGTCTGTCCGTTCGTCTGCTGCTCCACTCCTGTGCAGTGGGTACACAGTTAAGCTTTCAAGTTGTTCACAAGACCATGCGGCGTGACCAAGGCACTCGAAGAGATGAAATATGGACAAATCGTGTTTGAGCAAACTTTTGGACCGGCTGGTCAGACTGTCGAAGATTTGTTGGTCGGTCGTGGGAAATCGCAACAGGAAAAAGCGGCTGCTCGACGTAAAGACTGTTGGGCTATTAAATCCGACAGATTTATTTATCGATGACTGCTGTTTGAACAATGTTTTCCTTCATTTTCACGTCGAGTGAAAAGTGAGGAAGTTTGTCTTTTATTTTTGATTGAGTTGTCATGCAAGAAAAAGACACAAACAAAGATTTTTCCTGTTTCCAAATATTGTTTCCTGTAATTAAATAAACTAATCTTTTTTCTTTTTCTTTCAGGTAAGTGAAATTTCGCTGGCAAACCCAGTCATGGAACTAATGTAAGTTGTATTGAAAAGAAATATTTCTTAGTCCCATGAAAAAAAAGCCATGAGACAAGCTTGTCCTGTTGGTCTTGAAGTTGGGTATATTAAGACAAGCAAGTCTTATTGGTCCCATTGAACAAGCACAATAATTAAGTGGTCGATTCGACTCATTAATAATATGACATGAGACAGGATTGTCTAGTTTGTCAATCTGAAGTATTGCTATTGAGACAAGCTTGTCTAATTTGTCTCACCGATAAACAAATACAAAAAAAAATAGTTATCTTGATTCATCATGAAATTAAAGACAGGTTATAAAAGTTGTTGATATTAATCTTGTAGATTGAGAAAAGTAAGTTTTATTGTTTTGCTTTAAAAGTACATTAGCAACATTGGTTCTCTTGAACCAAGAAGAAAAGGACATGAGACAAGTTTGTGCAGTTGGTCATTTGAGACAAGCTGACATTTTTAGCCACATTACAGAATTGAGAAGAGAACCTGAGACAAGTGTGTTAGCTGTCAGCAAGTCAGTTAGCTGTGGTAGAATGAGACAAGTTTGTCTGATTGGTTATTTTCAACAATTACAATAGTAGCTTTGGTCAGATTGTCTCATGATCCGAGACAAGTTTATAACATTTTTCTTACTTATAATTATAACGCGTCAAAATTATCCAACTTTGCTTGCCAAGTACAACCAAACTTTGTCGCCAGCAAAAAATCCACACCACCAAATCTACAATGTCCTTTATTGTGACAGTAAGAATAATCGAACAAGAAGAAACAAAACCAAACCCCAACTGTATAATAAACACATTTTCCATTTTCCTTTGGTTTTCCCCGTCGCTATTTTCCACCCGAACGCGTTCACTGTGACTCCAAAGAGCTGGAAAAATGCTACTCCAGTTCGTGCCTGGAACCGTCCTGCGTTATTTTTTCCTATCCTCGTAAACACAGATCGCACCAGCCAAAGTATTGTCGATGTGGCAAGAATACATTACCGATATCGGAGGGACAGGGCCAATTTTTCGCCCTTTTCTACTCCGTACAAGAACATTTTCTTGCAAGATGTTGGAGCTGTGGGAAAGAGGCGTACGAAAGCTAATCAACTCACGTAATGGAAATAATCGTAGATTTGCGATTTTCTTTCCTGCCAACCCACCTCTCTTTTTGTTGAGGATAACGGCGCAAAGAAAAAGAGTGCAGTGCGATGTCGTGCAGGGACACAATTAGGGGGAGGAAAAGTCACGTGGAAAATGTGATTTTTTTTCGGGTGATTTTTGCCCTGGGTTTACTGGAGGCGGTTTATTTTTCTGAGACACGATTGTACTATAAATTCATATAGCTTTTTGAATTAATACATAAATTTGACAAATTTTATTAATGGAACAATTTTGTTCGGGTTATCATAAGGTAACTTGAGACAGGCTAGTCTGACTAGGATATGGGACAGATTTGTCTATTTGGTCTTAAAAATCAATTGAGACAAGATAGTTTTAAGGCCATTGGAGACAAGGTTGTCCACTTGGTCACGTGAAAAAAATGTAATAAATATTACAGTCATATTGGGTCATAGAAAAGAAAATGAGACATGTTTGTCTAATTGGTCATACAGCTTAAAATAAGCTAGCTTATTGAACAAGTTGACCTTATTGGTCACGCATCTACGATCACGATAATAAGATTGGTTATTTTGTCCATGAAAAAAAAAATAAAGTGAGACAAGTTTGTTCATTTGGACACAGAAGCCATTTGAGACAAGATTGTCTATTTGGGCAAGTTTGTCTAATTGGTCACGCATCTTCGATTACGATAATAACATTGGTTATTTTGTCCATGGAAAAAAAATAAAGTGAGACAAGTTTGTTAAATTGGACACAGAAGCCATTTGAGACAAGATTGACTATTTGTGCAAGTTTGTCTAATTGGTCACGCAGCTACGATTACGATAATAATATTGGTTATTTTGTCCTTGGAAAAAATAAAGTGAGACAAGTTTGCTCATTTGGACATAGAGGCCATTTGAGACAAAGGTTATCTGTTTGGGCAATTTTGTCTTTTTGGTCACGCATCTACGATTACGATAGTAACATTGGTTACTTTATCCATAGAAAAAAATAAAGTGAGACAAAATTGTTCATTTGGACATAGAGAACATTTGAGACAAAGGTTATCTGCTTGGGCAAGTTTGTCTTTTTGGTCACGCATCTACGATTACGATAATAACATTGGTTATTTTGTCCATGGAAAAAAAAATAAAGTGAGACAAGTTTGTTCATTTGGACACAGAAGCCATTTGAGACAAGATTGTCTATTTGAGTAAGTTTGTCTAATTGGCCACGCATCTACGATTACGATAATAACATTGGTTACTTTATCCATGGGAAAAAATGAGACAAGTTTGCTCATTTGCACAAAGAGAACATTTGAGACAAGATTGTCTATTTGAGCAAGTTTGTCTAATTGGTCACGTCATTTTGTCCATGAAAAAAAAGTGAGACAAGTTTGGCCATTGTCTTATTGGACACGTGAAAAAAAATTAATAAACACTTTGGTCACTTTGATTCATAAAGAAAAGAATATGAGACAGGATTCTGATTGGACAAATTTATCTAATTGGTCACGCAATTGGTCATTTTATCCAGAGAAAAAATAAAATGAGACAAGTTTGTTAATTTGATCAAAAAGGTCATTTGAGACAATGATGTCTTTTTTGTCTAGTTTGTTCACACAATTACACAAAACTGAAATGAGACAGGTTTGTTTATTTGGTCATAAAGGCCATTTGAGACAAGGTTGTCTACTTGGTCACGTGAAAAAAATGTAATAAACACTTGAAAAAAGAATATGAATTCGGACATACAGCTGTGGTCATTTGAGACAAGTTAGTCTAATTCTCGGATTAGTTTTCAAAAAGTCGTAAGAGCCATTGGTAAAAAAAAGTCCTTTTTACATCGGTATTCGACCTACTTATGAAAAATTAATATCAAAAACGCTCGAGATTGGTCATCTACACGTCCTTCAAGTGCCCCAAACTAAAAATAAATGAAATTTTGTCTCATTTTCGAGAAAAACGAAAATTAGTGTAAAAGGTCACGGTGGCTCATACGGTTTTTTGAAAACTCACCCGAGAATTGGACATATTTGTGTATTTGGTCATGCAATTGTCCAAGGAAAAAATGAAAATGAGACAAGTTTATTAATTTGGTCATAATTTACAATAACAAATGGAAGTAAGATTATTCAATATCACTTGTTCACAGTCTCGCTTTGGACAAGAACAACAATTACAGCGCCTTTCGGTTTTTGGTAACACTATTTTTTAAACATTTCTGCTTGCCAAAAATCAACGTCAAGTTTTTAATTGTTCATTATTGTGCGAAGTTTCAGATTGTTTCCAAGTCAACAACTCAGAAGAAAACTGAAGTTAGTCTCATTCATTAGACATTTTTGAAGCGAGGAAATGTTTCAAAAAGTTGTGTTGTCAAAAATGGGATGGCACTGTCTATGACCTAAATGTCAGTCGTATCTCATTGCAGTCTAGTTAATATTTCAAAAAATAAACATTGAACTCAATACGACACAAAACATTCATCTGAGAAAAATATGTTCAAGCACGTTTTTTCCAGCTCAATTTGATGAAGATAGCCAAGTTCCCAGCTGTTCATCAGCAAGCTCCACTTTGGACCCAATTCCCGGCAAAAATCATCCTGTCACTTGCCATGCATTTCAATCAACTCTCAGAAAAACAACCTGTATCCACCTATAAATTACAACAACGGACGAGTTCCCCTCCAAGAAAAAAAAATGTTTTCGTCCTGAAAATTTGTCTGGTACTCGCAGTTAACCGTCGTCGTCGTCGAAACCAGCCCGATCCAAAGGACGACACCAGGGAGACTTTGGTGAAGCAAGTCCGAACATACCCCATCATGTTTGCCTTCTAAATTACGAAATGCCTCACCGATTTTGCAAACACCAGCACCACAAGTGCAGCTGGCTTGGCTTGGTTTGACGTGGCGGCTAGGGTGGTGTCCTTTTGGGACAACCCGTAAATTTCCGTCTCGCTGATCTCCCTCGATATAGGGAGCAGCGCGTGGAGTACGGTTTACCAGAAAACAGATTGCCTCAGCGAAAACACAACATCTGTGAGCGGGAAAGGGGGATAGTTGCCGGTACCGACCACCAGATGGAGCACGGATCGGATGGGGGGCCATGTTGGCAGCGTAAATTGTTGATTTATTTGGTTGAGTGGTTGCCGTTTCGTTTCGGGACGAATCACTGATTCGGCCAATGTCTGCAGCGGGTGGTTGGGACAGAGCTATTGGGACTCGTTGAACAACGCTTGTATCGGCATTTTTCCAGACTTTGCATCCAACATTGCATGCAAAGCCATGCCCAATACAATGCTGTTCAAGTCGCAAAAAGCTCCCGCAACCCTTCTGAAGCGAATCGTGGCTAGTCGAGCGAACATTTATTTAATTTAGAGCGTGCCCCTGCATGGTAGGCAACCCGCCAATCGAATAGCCATCTGCCGCAGAAACACGACACAAAAAATTAACGCCAAATACATATGCCAATTTGTGCGCATTTCAGCCGCGACTGATTGGCGAGGGTGGGTGTCAAATGGGCCGTGAATTAAGCCGATTTCGAAATTTTCAGCCCTGTGCGCGCAAATTGGATGGCGATTGAGCCGTTGCCTATCCCCTGCAGGCGTGTGGAAACCAATTTTCGAAATCGAACCATCATATTTAGCAACCGAGCTCGAAGGAACGTGTTTCCAATGGCGAATGTTGAGCAGTGGAGGTTAGAGGAAAACTGAGCTGCAAAATTAAATTCTTGATTGAGTGATGTGTACGGTGCAGACGAAAGCTCCAGTAAGTGCAGTTTCATGCAGCTCCACTTGAACTCGGAATGCAGCGCAGTATGTGAGGATCGTTTCAATCAATCATTTTTCGAGAGAGTTGCCCTGTCAGTTGCATACATTCCGGGCGAGGAGGTCCAGAAACAAGCAGGAAACTATTTGCTCTCGTTCTATATGCTTACTGTTTGCTACCGACAAAACGATCCATCATACATTTCAAAAATTTAATCATCATCGAACTTTGTAACAAACGACCTGTCCGTAAAATACGTAACGATATTGTTTAACTTCAAAAGTAGTCAAATTACATGCAATTGCATTCAAGATTGCACACAACAATCAGTATTTCTTGTTCAAAAAGCGGCAACATTCAAAAACTTGCAAAACCTGCTAGTTTCGTCATCCACGAACGCACCCTACTCAAACTGGAGGTCAGTACAGCGAAACAAAAACAATGTTTCGTGCGTCATCGAGTGCCGACAAAAAAAAAACGACACGGAAATCGCCCCAATATCCCGGATAACAACCGGATGGTGCAATCAATTTTATAGATTTTTCGATGCCAATATTTTTTAATGAGTCGCGAAAAAAGTGTACATCCCGTTTGGGAACAATACAGATTGAATAAAAAAATATGATTTCCTCATCCTGCCAAAGTCGCACGAAAAAAACGAAATATCCGGACCGGAAGGGCCTTTCAATCTGTCATGATCGTTTGTTTGAGTTTGACCCCGTTCTGGGGACATGGCAATTATAGCTGGGATTTTTTTTTCCATCGCATGTCACTCTTGAACATTGTTTATCGGGAGTGATTTTCAATTGCAGTGCTTCATTTTTGTGGAAATGATTTATTGACTAGTTGGCAGCATGAGCAGTGTCACGTGATGTTGGACAGTAATTGTAGGTTGAAAAAAATGTTTAAGTTAAATATTCACGAAACAAAAACGTGCATGGGACATTTCTAGAGTTTTTTAAAGGTCCTATAAGCTATTTTGTTTCATATGTTTATCGGATCTTTTAAAAAGAATCTCTAGATTTCATCTACATTTTTTATGACACTCATTTCAATCCTGAAAAATAAATCCAAATTCATCACATTTCCCACACCATCATGTCAAATTGCTGCGTCTCGTTCCCTCTTTTGCCAACCCAGTTGAAATTTCCTTCCAACAAGAAGTAATTGGATTATACGATTTTGCCCCTCTCCTACCGAGTCAAGAAACTTGACAAAAAAGCTTTCCCAGTAACGTAACGAAAAATGGGGAAAACTTTTCCTCCTCCTAGCAAAAACACTCACCCACACATACAAACACACACATAATCATGCTGCATGTTTGTCCCGAATTACCATAAATATGGCACGCGAACACAAGAGCTTAATTTTGCTGTTTTCCACAAAAGAAGCAACATCAACAGAACTTGTGCGAACCAAAAAGAGGAAGTGCTTTGACGCTAAGAAGCTGTAAAGTTGCAGCTTTGACAGCAATTTTTTGATGAGTTGATGTCGCAAAATAAAAATAATAAAACAAAAAAAATATAATAATTTTCCGGAAACTATCAAATTTCCTAGCGAAATTCAAAGATATATTACGATTTTATGGAATTTCACGGCTGATCTGATCATTCGTTGAATGTCATAAAGAAATTTGATTTGAATATGGGTCATTCCATGTCAACTGAGTACACTTTTGGACTCGACCTTCACCGATTTGGACCAAACTTGGAGGGAACGTTCATCTATCGATAGGTAACAGAAATCTTAAGTTTGGTGCTGATTGGACCATCCCTCTATTTTTGGCCCCACCCTCTTTTTTATCGATTTTCTAAAAAACTTTTTTTTCTTTTAATCATATCTTTGCAACTATTTGAACAAAAGTTTCAAGCATTAAAATTCAGTTTTGACCGATTCCTTTTTTTTATTTGATCACCATCGTGTTCCTCAGACAGTTTCACATAATAATCAATGTAAACCTCAAACTTAAATAAACTATTGGCGAGATACAACGATTTTACTGCAAAAAGTTTGATTTTGCGCAGCACTCGGAAGTACATGGTGAGCTACTCTATACGAAATCGGCCGATTTCGACCATTTTTATTTTTTGTATTTTTTGATTTGACTTAAACTTTGTGGGGGCCTTCCCTTTGGCCAAATAAGCTATTTTGCGTCATTGGTTCACCCATACAAGTCTCCATACAATTTTGGCTGCTGTCCATACAAAAATGGTATTTAAACATTCAAACAGCTGTAACTTTTGAGTGAATTTTCTGATCAATTTGGTGTCTTCGGCAAAGTTGTAGGTATTGTTGAGGGCTTTTGAGAAAAAATAGGTACACGGAAAAAAAATTGCAGATTTTTTTTAATCAACAATTTTTTTCACTAAAACTCAATTTCCCAAAATACGTATTTTTTGATTTTCGAAATTTTTTGATATGTTTTAGGGGACAAAAATCCGCAACTTTTGAGCCATAGAGAAACATGGTCAAAAAATCTGCCACCGAGTTATGAATTTTTGAAAAAATAGTGATTTTTAGAAAAATACAAGAAACATTCGTGAAATTTTTCGATCTTTTCGAAAAAAATATTTTGAAAATTTTTAAATCAAGACTAACATTTTAAAAGGGCCAAACATTGAATATTACACCCATTTCAAATGCTAGTCTTGATTTTAAAATTTTCAAAATATTTTTTTTGAAAAGATCGGAAAATTTCACGAATTTTTCATGTATTAACATTGAAAATCGGACCATTAGCTGCTGAGATATGGTCATTAGAAAATGCTGGGTTGTTTTGGTGATACTAAGAAAACTTCAATTTTCGTGTTTCTTTTTCTTAAAGCGGCTCTATCTCAGCAACCCGAGGTCCAATCTTTAATATCTCTTAGACAATTTTATAGCAAATTTTCTGAACTTTTCACAAAAAAATATTTTTAGAAATGGTCACTCATGGTCACTATTTTTAAAAATTGAAAAACTGCAAATATTTCGCTAAAATCAAACTTTCGGTGGCTATGTCTTTTCGATTGCAAATTCAATTTTGCATTAAAAAATAATGTCAAACTTGTTTTTGAGTGGAACTTCGACTTTTTGTCCAAAAATCACTATTTTTTTTTTTTAAATTCATAACTCGGCGGCAGATTTTTTGACCATGTTTCTCTATGGCTCAAAAGTTGCGGATTTTTGTCCCCTAAAACATATCAAAAAATCTCGAAAATCAAAAAATAGTATTTTGGGAAATTGAGTTTTAGTGAAAAAAAAAGTTGATAAAAAAATCTGCAATTTTTTTTCCGTGTACCTATTTTTTCTCAAAAGCCCTCAACAATACAAGACACCAAATTGATCAGAAAATTCACTCAAAAGTTACAGCTGTTTGAATATTTACATACCATTTTTGTATGGACAGCAGCCAAAATTCAGAGAGTGATTCACTGCTTTACCTTCAACAAAAAAATGAGTTTCACGAAGAGCCCCAACCAACTATGTCGTGGTAGTTACACTATAGTTATAATTAATTTAACAATTCATACCGCGGTTGGCTTTTTGTATTTATTCCGTATTATGTATATATTCCTCGATTTAGAGAGAAACATAAATACATGGTATGTTGACTGACGTACGTGCGTAATGTTAATCATATTCAATTTGATTGATCACAATTTTAACTTTTGTGGCCCGCTATCTAATTGTTGGTATCTTGTAATTCTCTTTTTATATTTTTATATGTGTGTTTAAGTATAGTAGTAGATTATATTTGTGGTTTATTTATTTATTCGTCAAACATTGTTGACTACATAGATCTCTACTTAAAATCTAAATATAATGAACCATTGTTTGGATAATATATTTGGCTTTAGAACCTTTTCCCCTAGCGGATCTCTTCACTGCCCCATCTTTCCTTAATTTATGTATTTCTGTAAACTCTGTGAAATGTTAACTGTTCAGAGAATTCTATTTGCTGTAAACATTATGCAGTAAGGCTGGCCACTTAAATTTTTGCGATAAATTTCCGTGAGTTTTAGAATGCACTATTATCATTCATATTGACTCATTACATTGGAGTGTGATCCTGAGACTTTTCCACAACTTTCTTTGGACAGATTGCGTCAGTTTCAATTTAAATGGTCAAAGATTACAGTTCTTCTATTGGATTTTTTTTAAATAATATTTTCATGTTATAATCCATTCTTTTACAGACTTCTGTCTTCACAGTATAAATGTCCTTTTCAATAAAATAACTCGACTTGACTACTCCGGTAACTGCAACAACCCTCGGACCAAATTCGACAATATTTCTCAACAACTCTTTTTGCAGCAGTTGTTCTTAGAATAAACTTCAGGAACTCTATTACTGCAGTTGACACTGGGCTAAACCCAACTCAATCTTTTCAGGAACTCTTTTTACTACAGTTGGCCTTGGGCTAAACCCGACTCAATCTTTTCAGGAACTCTTTTCACTACAGTTGGCCTTGGGCTAAACCCGACTCAACTTTGTAGTACGATTGGCCTTGGGCTAAACCCGACTCAATCCTATCAGGAACACTTTTTGTTGCAGTTGGCCTTGGGCTAAACCCGACTCAACTGTTCATGAACTCTTTTTGCTACAGTTTCGAACATCTTAATAATCTCACTCACTCTTTTGGTATTTTTTTTTTTTTTTGCATTTCCAATCAATTCCTGAGATTTTTAACAAACACAAACATAAACAAGTCTTGCTTCATTGTTTTTCTCATAATTCGTTCTCATTTTGCAACAATAATGTTATTTCGCTAAACTGCAATAGCAATACTGTAAGAGGCTTTAAAATACATTTGTACTTATTTTTTTTATCTTCTCATTAAAACTGCGATAACTTTAAAATTTCAGCGATGACCTATACATGTCTGGGTATCAAAAGTTGCGTCTTTTAATAACAAAAATTTTGGTACCCAAACATCTATAGGTCATCGCTGAAATTTTAAAGTTATCGCAGTTTTAATGAAAAAATATATTTTGCCGATTTCGTCATTTTCCGGTTTTTGCGCGCGGCGCGTCGAAAAACACGGATTTTATTTTCAAAAAATCATATCTCGGAATCCTGTTAATGAACTCCTCCCATTTTTTAGTATGTTATGTAAAAATGTCCGGTAGCGTGGTTCACGTTTCTATGAAAAAGACAAAAGTTGTTATTTTGTCTTGCATCAACCGGAATTTCGTTCTTTTATGTCCCCAGAAGCACTCCTGAAAATTTGAGCCCATTTGGTAAGGTCTAGGAGCTCCAGTTTTAATTTGAAATTTATATGGGATTTTGATTTATTTTCCATGGGAAACTATCTTTTTTTACATTGTATTAGGATTATTTTTTTATAAATTGATGAAATGACTTGATTTTTATAGTAGGAGATAGGTTTTGAACTGGGGAACAACTTTGTAGAACATACCAACATGCTAGGAAGTGACCCTTTAAAGATACAGATACTTTTAGATGGTGGCTTTTGAAGGGGCTTTACTGTGTGGGCCACCATCTAAAAGTATCTGTATCTTTAAAGGGTCACTTCCTAGCATGTTGGTATGTTCTACAAAGTTGTTCCCCAGTTCAAAACCTATCTCCTACTATAAGAATCAAGTTATTTCATCGATTTATAAAAAAATAATCCTAATACAATGTAAAAAAAGATAGTTTCCCATGGAAAATAAATCAAAATCCCATATAAATTTCAAATTAAAACTGGAGCTCCTAGACCTTACCAAATGGGCTCAAATTTTCAGGAGTGCTTCTGAGGACATAAAAGAACGAAATTCCGGTTGATGCAAGACAAAATAACTACTTTTGTCTTTTTCATAGAAACGTGAACCACGCTAATGTCCGGGGAATCCGATAAAAATATTTCCAGACATAAGCGCTTTGGTCCAGACACCGTCAAAACAGCATTTTAATGTTTCATACGCCCTTTTCATATGTTAGGCTAGATTTTTGAAACTTCTTATTATTTTTCTTTGAAAGACCAACTTATCACCTTTCTTTTGCGTCTAAGACAGCTAAAATCGGATGAAATGACGCGGAGATATAATTTTTTGAAAAAAGTGGTTTTTGCGAAAATCGACGAAAATGGCCATTTTTCAGACCACCCTAACACGGCGTAGGTCACCCTAATGGCCAAACGCCCAGAAAAATTTTGAGCCCGATCCGAGCACTTTTGTTTTTATCCATGCTGTTTTCGTGGGGAATTGCTGTATATATATATATAGATTTCTTCTATCAGTTACTCCTGTGTCAACTATTTATTTCTTTCTGTATGGAGACTTGTATGGGTGAACCAATGACGCAAAAAAGCTTATTTGGTCATAGGGAAGGCCCCCACAAAGTTTGAGCCAAATAAAAAAAAATACAAATAAAATCCATTTCCGGTTTTGGTAGAGAATTGCTCTGGTGTACTTTTCAACAAAATGGTATCAATCCCGCAAAGTTCGGTTTTTATATGTGAGAAACTTATTTCCGATTTGAATGCATAGGACTGAGTGCTGCGCAAAATCAAACTTTTTTCAGTAAAATCGCTGTATCTCGCCAATACTTCATTTTAGTTTGATGTTTACATTGATTTTTATGTAAAATTGTCCGGGGAATACGATGGTGATAAAATAAAACTAATAAAAATATAAGGAAATGATCAAAACTGAATTTTGATAAGTTTTAAACGTTAAAATATAATAAACGAGGGCACTTACGGGTTGAAATTTTATTTTTATCAAATTCCTTGGACAATTTTCTATAAAATGCAACCTCTAGTAAGTCGTTTGCTCAAATAGTTGCAAAGATATGATTTAAAGAAAAAAAAACTTTTCAGAAAATTTTCAAAAAAGAGGGTGGTGCCAAAATAAGAGGGATGGTCGAATCAGCACCAAACTTGGGATTTCTGTTAACTATCGATAGATGAACGTTCCCTCCAAGTTTGGTCCAAATTGGTGGAGGTCGAGTCCAAATGTGTACTCAGTTGACATGGAATGACCCATTAGGGTGTAATATCAAAATCGATTTTCCAGCACAGCAATTTTTCAGTTCCTTTTGGGGTCCTAAACAACTCCCCAAAGTTTGGGAACGATTGGTTTAGTCCTCGCTTTGTGCAAAGCGATTCAATTTTCCATATAAATTTGTATGGGAAAAACCATTTTTTTGGATTTTGATATTTATAAAACCCACGTTTCACGCTGTACTAAAACCGGATTCATATTCGGATGCTTTGGAAGGTGCTCTACAACTTTCCCCGAAAGAGTATGGTGCTAACATGCTCCTGAAAGAAGATGCAGCGTCCTCAAAACTCGTCTAAAACGTGATTTTCGATCAAAAAACTTTGCCTTAACAAATTGTTACAATCTGTATGTTTATGAAATCCTTTTAAATATCAATATCACTTCAAAATACTTTTCCAGTGCTCGAAATACTTCTTATAAAGCTATTTCAGTAGTTTGTTTATATTCAAAAGGACAATTATGCAAATGTTTTTTTTTTCTTTTTTCATATGGAACACGGATAGAAATCCTGTGAGCAAATCTGATCACTCTATAACGTTTTTTATGAAGATCAAAGTTGTCTCACTTGAAATTTTAACATGTTTTGGGTTATTTGCACCAAAATATTTCATTTATCGTTTTTATTTTCTGAAATCTAAATAAAAACGACATTTGAGACAATGAAATCAAAGTGTCGTATTAAAAAACATTTTCGAAAACTGCGATTGGAGAGACGAGTATGCGTTTATTTGTTTAAAATGCACATTGAACAAATATGCCTTTGTGTGCCATTCAGCGTATCAAAATTATACCACCTAAAAGGATTTTTTGACACTATTTTCACACCTATGAAAGCGTGGTTGCCTCTCATCCAGCCGGCTTGGGTTCGATCCCAGACGGTTCCGGTGGCATTTTTCGAGACGAGATTTGTCTGACCACGCCTTCCGTCGAACGGGGAAGTAAATGTTGGCCCCGGTCTAACCTAGAGGGTTAGGTTGTTAGCTCAATCCAGGTATAGGTGTCGTCTCCCTGGGTCCTGACTCGATGGAGTCACTGGTAGGCAGTTGGACTCACAATCCAAAGGTCGTCAGTTCGAAACCCGGGGTGGATGGAAGCTGAGGTGTAAAAAGAGGTTTGCAATTGCCTCAACAATCAAGCCTTCGGACACCTAGTTTCGAGTAGGAATCTCACAATCGAGAACGCCAAGGTAATGCTGTAGAGCGAATAATTTGATTTTTTTTAAGTCATGGCCACGCTTGAACCTCACGATAAACAAAACAAGATAATTCAATTTTAAAATTTTAACGCTTAATTTATAGGACCTTTAACAAAAACTCTCTATTTAAATAAAACACACCGGAGCAAGATACAGGCCAAAAATCCAATCATGATACACTTTTCACAATCTTCACCCCTTGCAAAAAACAAACGTGCTAAATTTCACGGCTTCGTTTGTGTGAGTGTGAGTTTACGTATGTGACAGACAGCCAATTTGGTGTCACGAACCCGCGGGGTGACATTTTATCAGATTAGAAATGGCATCACGACACGCTGCTTTCCGAGCGTTTATGTGTTTGAATACATGGGTATTCAGTTTTTGCATTTTTCAAACCTATCATAGAATTATAAAAAGATTTTTTCAATGCATTCAGATGAATCACACGCCAGATTCAGTCAGCATTCATGTTAATCACACTTTTTAATTATTTGTTCCAGCTGTATTAAGCTCTCTCCCCTTATCAAATCAAATAAACAATGTAATACATACCTTCAGCAAAATGCCCGTCGCCCAAATTGGCGAAATCTGATTAAAGTTTAATCATGTCAAAAAGCTTCGAAGATAAAGTCGAGCGATGGGAAAAGTTTTTCCTTTTGCGAGAGTCTTCAAAAGCCCGCAGGTTATTACGCCCCAATATCAAGCCAATCTTTGAAACTATAATTGAAAGCGAAAGATTTGCCGCGACATTACACCGTGTACTCTTGCTTAGGCAAAGATAAGTCCATTTTACTTATTTTTTAAAAGGTGTCAATGATTTACTCAGCTCGTTTCGACCTCCGCCATTAATCACTCACTCGATCCATTAAACTTGCGAAAGTTGTGTTGGAGGAGTACGTTTTACAGCAAAGTTCACACCACTGGAAATGTCGGAAACTTCTATTTTTTTTTTCGGAAAACTTTTGCAACCAGGTCGTCGTCGTCGTAAAAAAGAGCGCAGCAAAACTACCATAAATTACTACCGTTAACATCGCACCTTTTGCGTAATGCTTCAAGTCCGGTTTTACCTCAACCTTTTTGCTGGGAAGAGAGTGAGAACCCCTCCATTATGCCGTGATAATAATGCAGTAATAATCATAAAAGACACACCATAAAGTAACATAAATTAGAAAACTTTCAACTTTGGGTGCCGCTGCAAACAAACCGTAACCCCACACCACCACGTGGAACTTCCACGCGACGCGATAAGAAACTTTCCGTCATCCTCGTGGACCACAGAAGGAAAATGCACCCGCGGAATCTTCCGGTGTGACAATAACCCAAAAAGAAGAAGAAGAAGAGGGTAGAAAAACCCTTTTCATTCATCTTTATTCACGAGGAAGGTCGCCGTGGAAAGAAAAGCGTTCTGATCCCGGGGGCTCTCAACTGTTGTTGTTGTGTCACAAAGTTAGTCCAAGCTTTTTCTTTTTTTTTTTTTTTTTGCTCTTCCTCCAAGTGGCTCCATTTCATCGTGTCACACAATGATGGTGCTGCCCTCCCATCTCGACCGGATGTGCGGGACAGGAAGTGGGATCACCTTCCCCTCCCGGAGGGAGAGCTTCAGAGTTGCAGCGTTGGAAGTTGCATTTTTGAACAAGTTTGTAGAGTGACAACTTGAAGGCACAAGTATGGTGTCTTACTTCGTTTTTGAATAGTCTTGTCTGTAAAAAAATGCTATAGAAAAATTAAATTGTGATGAATAAATCCTTGTACTTTTAATACCAAATATATTAAAACTTTCTATAAACGAACAAAAACATATAATCAACAAAAATGTTTGAATACTCTTAAGATTTTCCAATACTCGAGCAGACGGAAATAACTTGGGAAGGTCAGTTTTTGATATTGTGAGAAGATCGAAATATGTTATTGGTATGATCGGATTAGTTGTTAAAATAACAAAAATCAATAACAAAGATTTGTTCGAAGAATAACTTAAACTGTTATTATGTTGTTATTGCAATAACAAACCAATAACACAGAAGGAATCATGGAGGAATAACAAGATTTGTTATTATGTGCGGAGAGGTGGAGCAGCATAATAACAAAAAATGTTATTGAACTGGTATGTCTCCATAACAAAAAAAAGTTATTGTTTTGGTTTATTTGTAATTTGCAAATAAACCTGCAGTTGCCATAACTCCTCTGTACTAGTCAGGGCTGCAGAGTCGGGTACCTCCAAGCGAGTTTGAATCCATACTTTGAAGACAACTGCGACTCTGGATGCTGGATATGACGTCAACGTCGACTTCTGCTCTCCAAAAATACCCGACTTCACAGATTCCGACTCCAAGTAAAAGTTGCTGAAAATTTGCTGAATCCGATGCAGTCTCCGAGGTCTCACTCACACTTCAAAAATTCTCAATAAATAAATCAATTCCGTTAGGGAATATAACAAAATTTAAAAAAATGAACTCTCAAAAGTTAATTTTATCGGATTTAATTTTAATTTTAGAAATGGGGTTTTCATGGTGAAATAAATGACCCCGATGAAATTGGTCAAAATTATTTCATAGTTCTAGCCAATTTTAGTAAAATCCCTTAGGGGGTATATCAAATAATAAAAAAAAACAACTTTTAAAATTTCAACTTTTTGGAATAATTTTAGCTTAAGGACCCCATTTCATGGCCAAATAATGACTCTGACGAAATTGGTCAAAATTATCTCATAGTTCTAACCATTTTAAACAAAGTCATATCAAATAATTAAAAAAAAAATCAACTTTCAAAATTTCAACTTTTCAGAATACCCCATTTCATGGCCAAAATAATGACCCGACGAAATTAGACAAAATTATCCCAAAGATCTAAACATATTTAACAAAAGAAAAAATAATAACAGATTGTGTTATGGACACTTGGAAACTTTTCCATTTGTGCGATTTATGGTAAGTCAGTATACCGAACGAATAACAAATTTTGTTATTAGGAGAGTTTTTGAAATGTATAACATTTCCTCTTATTAGCGTGTTATTAAACATTTTCAATATAATATCACTTCAATACCAAATTTTGTTATTTTATCAGAAACTGTTATTAATTTTTCTTCTTGAAGTTGAACTTCAGGATAAAATAATAACACATTTTGTTATTTTAACAGGATTTGTTATTGAAATATTATTAATTTTGTTATTACCGTCTGCCCGGGACCCAAAGATTGAAGATTCACTTTCATATTCCAAAGTTTTATGATAAAATAATTCCAATCTGTTGTGCATAAAGAAATCTTGATACAAATTGAAAAAAAAACTCTTTGTTTTGAAAACCTATGTTTGTAAAAAGTAAACTTTCATGTTTTGTAAAAAACTGTATTAAACCTTTAAACGGGGTTTCGAAAGAAAAAATGGTGTACTGCAGAAGGTTTTAGTCAAAATTTTAAAATGTTCTGTGAAATGATTGGAAAATAAATGGAAAAAAAAATATCTTTTAAAGGTGTAAAAATGTTACTAGAAAAATAAACAATCTTCAAAACTTGTGCTCAAATTAAACTGGTCTTTTAATAATAGCAAAACTGTTTTTTTTTTAATTTTTATAAATTTTATAAAATGAGTTATGTTGAGCAGGACTCTGAAACTTCCAGCATAATTTGCTTTATTTTAGGCTATATTTGGCTAAAACTTCATGGGTATTTTCCCTATGACGAAATTTCGTTCATACAAGTCTCAATGCAATGTTGGCAGTGTCCATACAAAAAGCTATAAAAATATTCAAAACAGTGTAATTTCAGAACGGATCGATTTAGTGCCTTCGGATATATTTCAGATATTGCAGAATATTCAACTTTTCTCAATCCATTCCTTCCTTTGGCTTAGTTTCGAAAACTTCATTCCCTCTTTAATTTTTAACTCATAAGTACTTGTATAATTATTTAAAAATCATAATTTTAGCTGAAAATTACCTAGAAAGATTATTTTTTTCAAATTATATCTATTCTGGCACAAAATTACAAATCCTTAAAGACTTGTTTTAACAATTCGATGCCTTTGTGCTTTTTAATGCAACTAGATAGGAAAATCAGCAGGCTTGGAATAAGAGAGCACAGAGGCATCGATTTTTTTAATTATCTGATCATGATAAATGGTTTACAAAATATCATGAAAATATATTTTAAATAATCTTTTAATAACTGGTCATATATGAAAGAAATGAAAAATCTCTCAGTTTTATTTCATGCAAACCAACTCAACAGAATTACTGTTGTTACATATTTAAAAGGATATTTAACGAAACGTCACAGAAATCAATTATTAAAGAGGATACAATAGTTCACAAGATATTTTTTATTTATTAGATATTAAAAAATATAAACAACCAGAAATCTTTTTTTTAACTCTTAAAAAAATAAAAACAGCTCCTGATTGAAAAAATCTCAGCATTTAAGGAAATTATTTAAAAAATCAAGCTTTGCGCAAGTTTGAATGATTGTGACAACTTCAATGAATTCTGAATAACAAAAAAAAAGCTCATTTTGAAAATCAAAAGAAAAATTCAGTACCTGCTCATGTTTCAAATAATATGACCATCCAGAAAAAGATGCTTAAAGAAACTCATTTTTTTACAAATTGCAAGTGTTAGAGAGAGTGAACTCATAAAAAATAATAAATATATAATATTTTTCAGAAAGTACTGGTAATGCTTAAAGGTGAGCGTTTTTTTAAAAAAAGAACTGCTCACTAAATATTTTAATAATAAAAATAATGGTTTTTTCCAATTTGTTTTCTGCAACGTTCAACAAATTTCTTCAAAAAACATTCATACATTTTTAGTTTTTGCCAGTTAGGCCGTTGCAAATATTTTTCAAAGTTTATGTCGCCCCCGCCTTCAAAATTTGCCTGAATAATCAGGGGGCAAAATATTTTTTCGAGATTTAATTAAGTTAAAATGCATTTTCCCGCGTTTATTATAATAATTAGCATGTTTGAACTCCTTTAAAAACATTTAAAATTTTCATGAAATACCCACGAAAAGTTTTTTTTTTGCGAAAAAAAATTCGGTCAATACCTCGATATTGTGAAAACTAATTAGGTGAGCCTAGGTAATTTAAATTTTTATATTTTTTATTTTTTTTGCCCCCCCCCTCGATTGTGGTCAGATCCGAGGGACATAAACTTCAAAAAATATTTGCAACGACCTTATATCTGTTAGAAAAAAAAACAGTTTTAACTGAATAAAAAAATTCAAAAATTTTATAAAAATTATGAAAATTTATTGTAAGCGAGAAAAATGTATTGTTTTTAGCAAAAACGTTCATAAAAATATAATTTCTATTGCATCCTTTTTCCAAATGGAGAAATTAACGAAACAGTCGAAACTAAAGCTTTCTGAAACATTATGCTTTATTGAACAGCAAAAACCATAGAAATTATTCAAAGGTTTAATGCAGTTAAACATAAAAAAAAATATTACAGCAAAATCAAGTATTTATTCTGTGAAAAAAATCAAAAAGATCTCTTCAAAATGAAAAAAAATATATAATTCGAAAAAAAGAGAAAAACAACAATAAATTGAATTCTTACAATCTTTTTCCATGACTAATCCATATTTTATTTTCTTTTTGCTTTCAGGTGAGTGACATTTCAAGGGCATCACACAATTATCTGGATTGTAAAAGCGTCACGTCACGTATGTCTATGAAATATTCAACACAAACCACAATTCAATTATTCGTGAAAAATAATTAAAATTTTAAAATACTTACTGGCAACTCTGAGTCAACATATTTTTTCTTACTCGCACCTCGCCATTTCCACTATTTCAGGGCGCAGCTGCGTTGAAACTTTTCCTTCTTGCTCGCCCTCTCTGTCTCTCTCTTGACAGTGCCACTTTTATCTCAATTATTTACACAATTACTAAAGTTAGCGAGCAATCTTTCAGTTAGTTTTCCTGCAATTGTTTTCAACTTCCCCCCGTGACTTTTTGCGTTGATTGAGTTGATTTTTGCTCGTTTGAAATTAATTTTCTGTTCGTTTCAAATTAATTTATTGTTTCTCACTTTTGTTTCTTTGCTAACAAAAAAAGTGACAAACAAGTGAAAGTGTGTACGTGATTCCGTGTGACACCGGGGAAATCGTGCCTACGACTGGCCCAAATTGACTCTAGTAGGGAGTCCTTGTGTACGAGTGACTCCCTAACGGAGTCAGATTGAGCCCGCTAGGAGCAAGGATCGTCGTTCTGCTGGAACTTCAGTGGGAGCTTTGTGCAGTGTGAAATCGACTTTTGTTTGATTTTTCCTTACTTTTTTTGGTTCATCGTTGTGAGAAGTGGCCTTTAACTTGTGTTGTTTTTCTTGATTTTTGTGCGTTTTTCGTTTTAGATTTTTCCTACATTTATATTTTATTCGATGATAAATATTGCATTATTTTTAACGACGTCAAGCACTTCGAGAGGCATCATTACATTTATTGACGGTTCGCGTTAAGTGCCTCCGGAATCGCCAACCATTTTTGTGGTGATGGCTTTTTATTGATGGGATCAGATTTTTTTGTTTTGCTGCAAGCAAAGTCGATCTCGTGAAATGTGTCATTTTCCGCGAAAAACACTTCAAGTGCAGATAAATTTTCATGATACTTGACATCACAAAAAAAAGGTTTTCCGCCAACGAAAAAGTTCAAATAACTCTCAAGTGACTCTTCGCACTCTGCGTCACTTTTGATGACCGTGACGGTTGGGAGGGGAAGAACAAACACGCGACACAGTCTCTAATTACAGAAACTCTTAACCCCTTTCACTCTCTGTTTGCAGCACTGTCGTCGCAAAGTAATTACGACAGTGTTGGCTTTTCTTACCAACAATGCCGGGAAGCCATAATGGAAATGATACTTTCAACTTTTTTTCCCAGTCTGACGTAGAAAAGCTTTTTTTTCTTCTACATTCCCAAGAAAACATGGAAAAAATACTCTTTCTCTCTCTCTCTCTCTTGTACCAAACACAAATGGCACCAGCATAATCCCACCCATCGTCAAACATATAATCATGCCGGCACGCACCCACCCACACCCAAGTCGGAAAAGTTGTGTTGTCAAGTTGGCTGTCGGAAAACATAAAGTCCTTGTGTGTATTACCTGGGAAGCTCTCTTTTGTGCGCGAGTTGGCTGCGGTATGCACGTTGCGTTGATTCGTGGGGCCAAATATGGGCCCCACGTTGGCACTAAAGAACTTTGACACTGTTGTGGCAGAGGAGCATTCGGGGAGTTTGGGGTTAACTAAAAGTAATTGTTAACTAAAAGCAGGGTTGTTAAAATATCAAAATATCAGCTCTCAGCAACTACAATTATCCCGCCTGAATATTCTTGCCTCAAATACAACTGCTCTTTTCTCATCATTGAAACTCTCAGCGCCGAACATAACCGAACACGTTTTCGTGTTTACACGCTCGCGATTGACATTTTCCTTTTCTCTCTCATTCCCGCTTCCACGATCATGCTACCGCAACAGCGTTTAACCACAAAAGCCGTAACAAAACCAATTTCGCAAACGCAGTTTAACGGGACGTCATGCGTGGTCGGCTCCTAATCGCTATCTCGCGTTCTTTTATTGCAGTTTTTGGAGAGATTGAGAGACTCAGCGGTGAGAGCGCAAAGTCGATGAAAAGGGAAGGAGTGATAGAGAGAGAATGCCATCGCTAGGAATCACGAGACACAAGAAGAGATCTCACAAGCTATAGTGACGGTCGCTATACTCTCGGATGTTTTTGGTGCAGAGATAATCATTTGATAGCTTTTTAATCACTCATTTGCAACACTGACTAAAAGTAACTGTTTATTTCAAAATCTTTAGTGACTCTAAATTTTTTTTATACCATGTTTACAAAAGAATTTTTTATATTCTTGTTTTTATTTATAACATAACTTCCTTTATGTCAATTTTTCATATCTTTATCGAAATTAAAACTGTCAATGCAAAAAAATAACGTCAGCTGGGGTGAATCGAAATCGCAGCCTAAAAAAAGGACAGCAGTTTTACAAATTTTCTAATATTCTGAAAAAATTATAAAAGAAAACATGTTTGGCCCAATTTTTTAAAAATATTGAATGGACAGAATATTATTTAGAGAAATTTAACCTCAGCTCTTGGAATGGTGGAGGGAAAGCGGGGGGGGGGGGGGAGGATTAAAACTATTTGTACAAGTATTTCAAATGAAAATATTTTGTTTATTTTTATTTTTTATTTTTTGAAGTTACAAAAACTTGCATAAAATTTGCGATGGTCTTATTATTCTTATCCATATATTTTTTTTATTTTGCGAATAGTTTTTCTTGAAGAAATAGTCGGTTAATGAAAATTGATCCACTGTTAAATCCAAAAGCAAATCCTAAACTTTCCATAAGAAAGAAAGGCAAATTAATCACTAATAATGAGCAATTACAGCTCAAATCAGACCTATATGAGCCATTTTTGTGTATATGGAGCCAAGTGTATTCGAAAATGACATTTGAGAAGGGCATACACAGCTAAAAAAGTAGTAATACAGCTGCGAGTAAAAGGCCTGGGTGTAAAATAAATATTGCATTATGTTATATAATTTTATGTGATTTTACACCCTGAAATATGTAGCCCATCAGTATGGGAAAGCTACTTGACCGAAATGTCAAGCTCATATATGCGTTTATCCTTTCAGCTTATCATCGGTCTGATGGCCTAGTGGGGTAAGGCACCAGCCCTTACTGTTGGTGCTGGGTTTGAATCCCGTCGGTTGCAACTTTTTTTTTGTGTTTGCAAAAATTGTACATGCAGTGTGTAATATTAAATGTTCATTTTGACGAAGGTGATGTGCATGCTTTTGCATGCGATTTTACCATCGGATTTTTTGCTGAGTAGGCCATTTAAATGTTTTTAGATTTTGTAATTTAAAAATTACTGTAACTCAAAGCCGTTGCATCGTACCAAAAAGTGCAGTGGTCAAAGACAAACATGTAGGAAATTGGACGGGCTTTCTGAAAAAAAAACACTGGAAGAAAAATACACTTCCATGATTTTTTTTTTCAGTAAATTTTAAATTACATAATAAAAAAAAATAAAAACTACACAGAAAAAAATATGTGAATTTACTCGACACGGAAAAAATGAAACACATGTAAACTCAGTTGGTGTTTACTTCAGATTCGACGTAAATGGTTGAATCATACGTAAAATTTAAATTAAATTTTCAAAACAACCTATCCCTCCTGGGTTTCCTATGCAGATAAGACCTTTTGAAAATTTAATCTAGGAATCATGTTTTTACGTAGAATTTGTAGCAAATTTACATCAAATTGCATTTAAATTTCAATGTTTAATAATGTGCAAAAGTTTTACATCATTTTCGAGTACAATTGGCTCCATATACACAAAAATTGCTTATATAGGCCTAGAAAAACAAGTCTACAAAGTTTCATTGAAATCGGAGAGGGTCGGGTACAAAAGTAGGGGAGAGTGGGGAGACTTGATCCCCGGGGACACTTGATCCCAAGCCTGTATCTCGTCAGCATGTGGGTAAAACAATTAGCTTTGTTCTAGAAAGTGCGGAATTGACTAAAGTTCATTGTAGAAAACAAAGAAAAAAATTAAAAAATGTTTGGATTGAGTTACACACATATTCCTAAAAAGTGCTCCAAAAAACTTCCAAGAGATCTTTTTTCTTTGTTTTGATAAGTATTGAAAACACTCAAAGCTGATTCAAAAAAATATTTTTTATACATGAATTGTTTGATAAACATATTAACTCCGAAACCCTTACGCATTTGACGTTAAATTTATCGTCATACTATTTTTACAATCAATTGTTTAAAAAAGTACGTTTAGGGAGACTTGATCCCTGCATTTTTACAGTCACTGGAATCAGCCTCAAGATTAAATAATTGGGCTGGGTTTTCGTACTTAGATTCCTTTAGTATAGTTGTACATAACTTACTGCAGTTTGAACCATTTTTCAAAAGTTTTGTAAACAAAAATTACCAGCTTTTGTAAACATGCTCAATTTCGGTGTTTTTAAATATTTTGCATGCTAAACTTGTTATATTTTAAACACAAACGTACAGGTTTAATGTAAAATTGCTGTAACTTATAGAAAATTAAAAGTTTGGATGAATAAGAAACATTGTGCTTAAGATTTCTTCAAAATGTTGAAAGGGGGATCAAATGAAAAAAAAAATAAATAAAATAAAATAAAAAAAAATTAAAAAAATTTAAAATATTTTTTTAAAACGCTTGGCATGATTCGAAGAGTTTATCTGGTGAAATACCCTTATCAGCCAAACATAGTTGAATGTTTAAGCTTTCAATCCATGCAAAAAGTTCATAGTTTTGTGAGAAATTGACAGAGTTATGTGCGATACAAAAAAGGGGATCAAGTCTCCCCACTCTCCCCTACTAGAAAAATTCCTGATTTGAGCTGGAATTGCTCTAATGCAAAATATTTTGCAAAATGTTGTGCCAAAATGTTTACGGAAAATGCTTGCTCATTTACTTCTGAGATATTTTTTACTCGAATTCAGCTGTAATAAAACGCCCAATATGCAAACAAAAAGTGTTGTATGGAAATACGTGCTGATCCGAAACATAATTTTTCCTTAAAAAAAAAGCAAATGTAATATAGCAGAAATTTTGAACAAAAATAAACATGCTAGAAAATATGTGAAAAATAATTCTTTCATCCACAAACCCAATGCTTCCAAAACAAGCACTGCCATTGTTCACGTTCGGTGCAAAATTAGAGCAAACCTCCACGGGTTTTCTAACTTTTCCACCACCAGCCTTCTTGTTATAAGGCTTAGAAGGATGAGACGGTTTCACTTTCCGCGGGCAGACTTTTAATGAAAATATTTCATGTTTGTGCAGCATTGTTGTTTCCCCCCTCCCTCCCACTCAGTGCTGATGATGATGATGATGATGCTGGTGATGATGGCGGGTATGGAAGTTTACACGCGAGTATTTAGACAATCTGTATCATGCCGAGATTGTTTTTCCAGCGCGAAAAAGGGGTGGGTGGGGAGAAGAATAACGGCACTTGCGGAATTTGGCGGATACTTTGAATAATGAAACAAGCAAAAATGTTCGCTTTGTTCGTCGAGGTTTTCCACTTTTGAGGAATGCCACGTGGGTTTGGGAAGAGGGAAGGGGGCACATGTTTCACGATTCAATAGCCGTATCGAACTTTTCGTGTAAAGCAGCATGAAACAAGGGCAAAGTATTACAAGAATGTTCACCCCTTTCGGAAGCAGCACTGCTGCTAGGAACATCCGAGAACGTTTATAATACGATTATGCTAAAATATTTTGCCGCTGCTCCGGGGCAACAATTCAGCTTAATCCCCCCTCTCCTGCTCCATCCAAGCCAACATAAAACAATTATCCACAAGATCTGGTTCCTCCGAGAAAGTGCTCCTGCTTCATCCGGGAAGCATAAGTTTAAATTTAAAATTAAATTAGCTGTTTATGGACTGGAGCACTGGATCTGGTGCAAAACGAACGAATCCAGGGATAAGACCAACACCGCCCTCCAACCAGAGGATTCTCCTTGCTCTTCCTAATCCCTTTAAACGGTCTCTCCCTTTTATAATATTAAACCAGTTGGACGGTTGGTAGCACCTGAACGTAGCTACTGCTACTGCTTACTTCCCAGCCAGTTTGCCTACGAAAGGCGAAAATGGCAATTTGTTTTCTTGTAAAGTTTACACTCTACTGCGGATAGATAAACCTCTGGGGAGCTTTCTGGAGAAGGCACTGGCTTTTGGGAAATTTAGCCGTTCTTTTAGCTGAAAATTATTATCGTTATCCCTAGGGCTAAGATTCACTTGATGATATTTCATGAAAGAGAAATTGTGAATCACGACGGTCTTAATGGCTTTTCCAAAAACATCTAATCTTAAATGTCTAAAGATTGTCCTGAATCCTGAAATGTGAAATGTGAAAACATTATTTTTTTGTAAAATAAAAAGATCAGATCATATTATTATTTAAACAAAAAACATTTTTAGACTTTTAAAAACAACTTGCTTCATAAAAAAAATATTTCTACACAATCAAACTTCCTGATTTCGAAAACAGTGAGAAATGTATGAAATAAAAGAAAAATAATTTTATTCTAAAAATACATAAATATAGTTCAGCAGCTTTGAAAAAAAATGTTAAGATAAAAAGGCCAGAGAGGAATTATTTGAAAAAAAAACCATTTACAATTATTATTTGTAGTTAATGGCATTTTAATCAGCCCGGTAACATGTTGACAGCTCCCATACAAACTGAGCGTACCCCGTTTTGTGGGCCCAGTGGGCCTAAGATGGCGGCCTTCGATATTATCTAGCCAAACTAGTTTTTGCCTTGTTTTGGTTTTAAACGACAAAATAAGCATCCTGTAATAATTTTCTTTATAAACATGTTTAGAGATACGCCACGTTCAAATATTAGTCTAGAACAGTTGAAGTGAGCGTGCCGCAAAAGCCGTCACGAAAAAAAAGTTTCCTATGTAAATTTTGAGTTGCGTATTTGATGGGCGCACTCCGACGAGGCCCAATTGCCATCTGTCGGTGAATACGCGCAACTCACGAAAACTGTCATCTTAGGGTTCGGCAAATTTTAATCGAGTTTTCTAAAATTAATAAGAAATGGAAAAGATGGCTACATTAATTTGCTAGCATTCCAAAATCAACGTTTCGAAAAAATTAAACATTATTTTGAGTACTTCAAAAATCATATACAAATCAAAATATGTTTAAAATCAGCTCAAATTTCTGTTTAAAATAAAATTAACGCGAGAAAATGAAAATGACGGAAAATGACGAACTTCTCGTCACAGTGTCCTGATGCAAACAATGATCGACCTCGATTTGTCACAGCCCTGCGAGATATGTTGGCTGACATATCGGGCGGCCAGTCAAAAAAACCAGCTAGAAGTCGCCTGACAAAAAACTTTTGCTAGAAAGAGATAGGAAACCTGATGCAAACAAACGTCCAGCTGTAATGTAAACATACTTTGAATGTGTTGGTAAATTTCTGCACATTTATTTTCACTACAATTTAGGATTTTTCAAAGGAAATATTGCCAAAACAATTAAACTCAGTAAGAAAAAGTTATATTTTGTAAGGTTGAAACTCTTTTTCGAGTAATTTCACCTAGAACAATGAGTTTCAAATAGCTAAATTCAACAAAAAAATAATTTTCATCTGTTAAATAAAATTTCTTTTTCTCACACAAAATGTGTCACCATTCCCAGAAGCAATATTATCATTAATTTTAATGTATAGTCTTTCAAAAAAAATAGTTGATGAATAGTTTACTATTTGATGAAATAAACTTGCAATGCAAAATAAAACATCAAGAATTATTATAAAATCTAGAATATGTCAAATTTCCTTGCTTTTTGCCTTCCTCACCTCAATGAGGAAAGGCTTTAAAATCACTCGAAAAATGAACTTCTTTATTTGACCTGGTAGCCACCTTCACGTATACCTATCGACTCAGAATCAAATTCTGAACAAATGTCTGTGCGTGTGTCTGGATGTGAGTCCGTGCACCGAAAACATGCACTCGATTATCTCCGGACTGGCTGAACTGATTTAAACCGTTTTGGTCTCATTCGATCCGTCTTGGGGTCTCACAAGACCCTAGTTAATATTATGAAGTTTAGAAAAGTACTTCAAAAGTTATGCTAAAAAACGATTTTAACAAAAGTCCGGAAGATTGTAAGAAGGGTGGTTTTTGTAAGAAAACCCGTCATGCTATATATTATTAAAAAGGTATTTGAAACACCTTTCCAACGCGTCAAAAAGATTGAAGATCTGACAACTCCATCAAAATTTATGAGCACTTAAGTGTTATTTATAGACTTTTTTAAAGCTGGATCTCAAATATTTTGATGAAAAGTTGTTCGGATCTATCATGCGACCCATCGTTGGATAGGTAATCAAAAGACCTTTCTAACAAGCCCAAAAGATTGAAGATCTGACAACCCTATCAAAAGTTATAAGTACTTTAGTGTTTTTGATACACTTTTTTGAGGCTGGATCTCAGATAATTTGATAAAAAAAAGTGTTATTTATACACTTTTTTGAGGATGTGTAGTGTCTTTACTTTATGAATGTGAGGAAGGCACCAACCACCTAAAGGTGGATTAAGTAACGTTTTTACATGCAAAACATACAGAAGAAATGCATTAATTAATTTGATCCTAGATGATAGAATTCTAAGCCCTAATTATCTTGGTTACAAATGAAAATTTGATGCTCCTTTTTCTTAATTTATGAGTTGATAAATTATTTTTTCAGATTCCATGAACCTAGCCCACTCTTCTACGAGTCAAGAATATTCCTATTTTTGCTGTAATGTGGGCTTTTTCATCCCTCGTGCTTCAACTAATGACTCACAATCAAGTCCAGACGCAATTGTTTGCAGAGCTTCCGTATATAAAAAAATATCCTTTGCAGAACCGCTGCCGACAAGCGAACGCGAAGAGCTTCTAGATTTTAATTACAGAAATCCTTTGCTCGCTGCAATTCCACTCCAAACTTTTCGTCCCCTCCTGGACATTTTCCGGTGTAATTAGTGTTATTTCTTTCAACAGTACACGCTTGCGTGCACTTGCAATTTCAGAACCCCCCAGAAAGTGTATACACAACTCTTTCGCCAGTCGTCGTCGGTTTTTTCTTCTTCTTTCAACTTTCAGTTCATTTTCCCTAGTTTACCGGGGGCAGCAGTGTGCCCAGCTTGGGTGTCGCTTCATAATTAACCCCTTGCTACTTCCGGACCATTTTTCATTCACCTTTTTTTGTTCATTCTACTTCTTCAAAGGACCTTTTGTGACCACTGCTGAAAAGCTCGAAATGCGCGCACTAATTGCGCTCGTGCAATCAATTGGAGCTTTTTTTTGTCGCTCTCAAAAGCAAATTACATATAACGTCACATTGTGACACTTATTTGTAGCAGGGTAGACTGGTTGCACGCAGGGTCAAGAGTGCCGTTCTTCATCAAAAAGCGATAATTGAGTTTGGTCCTGCCTTTTAATTACCAATTAAAGCCATATTGAGCAGCAGCCGGACAGATGGATGGAACCAAGTTGTCCGCCTGCTCGAGGTCGATAATGAAGTCTGTGTTCCGGGAGATTGGACTGCGCTAAAGGGACGCTGGCTTGGTTGGTCGGGACTAATTGATCTTTGATGGAGGGCCAATTTGGTGGCAATATTGGTTCTACTCAGTTTGTCAGAGTAACTTGATTTTGAAAAATTAGGTTTTGTCATTTTGAAAAGCTTTTGCAGACAAAATTTTAATCAAATTACGAAGAAACTACATTGTAAACATCCCAAAACTGGAAAAAAAACAATTATCGATCCTTCTTAAAAACCGGGTTACCAGATCATCTTAATTTATGACACATGAAAAATTTATTTCAAATATCAATGCAACGTTGTTCAAAAAGGACACATTTCATTATTATCCAAATGTCCATTACATGCAGCCCTGACTTTATTTGTTAAATATATATCTGGCAGCACTGTTCAATGCTGCCAGATATTCAAAAACCAAGCATCCAACAAATTTGGAACAGTTTTGTGATATTTTTCTCAATATTATTATACCAACCACCGGGGTTAAGTGTATTCTCATTCTCATCAAAAAGTTCATCGAGAAAATTGAAGTGTGTGTAAACAATAGTTGTGAAATGTCAAAAATAATTATTTTAAGTATCGCTTCAGATAATTATTAGTCAATTTCAGAGCAAAAAAATCAAATTTAATTTAAACAAAAAAAAGGTGAGAATCAGAATGCGGCTCCAGCTAAATCTGTGGTGCACTGCAGTCTACATTCAGGCTTATTCTTGCAAGTGACTACGAGATGGCGTTAGTGTATCACCCGCCATGTTTTTACTCACTTTTTTTGAAATTGCTATGTCTGTTGTCTGTGTTATTATGATTTTTGCAACAAAATAAAGTTCGAGACCTCCAAGCGTGTGTATTAGTTGTGGTAAACTTAATTTTACTGCGGTGAGTTTTAGACATTGAACCAACCAACATGACCTCTAATTAATCTGTTACAGCTGGGATATAATCGAATTAAAACAAAAGCCCTATGCTTTGTTAAACCAACTGCAACGAGTGCCCACAATTAATTAGCACCCATTGAAAGTGTTAATTGATCTTCCACACAAAAGGGTAAATATATTTTACATTGTTACTAATGCTGTTAAGCCAGGGTGTATAAGCATTCTGCACACATTTTTAATTGTTTACAATCAAATTGTAACTCCAACAGGGGAGAAAAAAGTATTAACTTTATTTATTGTAAAGTTCAAACACCAAATGGGAACTTTTTGCGCGCCATCCAGATGGAACTGTAATCCAATCAACGCAGTTTTAAGGAAGGGAGGCGGGAGTTCGCTATTTGATTAAAGGGAAAAAGTTCAGCGAAATAGTGTTCCATACCGGGGCGGTGAGGTCTCGTTGATTATTTTAATTACAACCGCACCGTCAACGGAATGTAAACTGCGGGGGCAAACACAGACGCAAATGTGCGCACACAGCCCTGGAATCTATCCGTGAGGGGTCATGCAGCTACGATTGATGGCCGACTATTTGTTGACACCTGGTCGGGCACTGCGGTCACGGACACGGAAAGTGATGCAGAACTTTGATTCAGTACGGGGGGATTGACAGAATGGCAGACTGGCAGACTGACAGATTGACAGATTGACAGATTGACAGGTTGACAGGTTGACAGGTTGACAGATTGACAGATTGACAGATTGACAGATTGACAGATTGACAGATTGACAGATTGACAGATTGACAGATTGACAGATTGACAGATTGACAGATTGACAGATTGACAGATTGACAGATTGACAGATTGACAGATTGACAGATTGACAGATTGACAGATCTTAATGACGAAGTCCTGAATAGAGATTTAATTTGAAGCAACACTCGTGAAAGTACGCTACACGGTTACCCATGCAGTTTGCACACTTCGCGTGCTAAACACGGTGCTCAAAATGGCAAAGCAAGTACGATACGTGTCAAATTACCACAGTAAACCAACTGCGTCTCTATCCCGGCAGATTCACTATGTGGTCGGATGTCAATTAAAAGCAGACGGATATGTCACTCTTGCTATAGCTGCTCTATGCAAAGTTCCTGAACCAGCCAACGGGAACCAACGGGACATGGCGAACATCATCATTATCTAATGTTTGCAGTTTGAGCACCCTCGTCGGATCTCCTCCTCAGAACTATTCACCATGCCGGGTGAGCTGATGATGATATATTTGTTCTTATTTCCTCCTTTTTGTTTGTGCTCGTGCACAGCTGGCTCCGCACTCTACTCATCTTTCCAACACCAACATACACTAATTTAATTATGAAGGATATGTGTAATTACGTTTCGTGTATATTTAACATGCGAAAACAGACGAGTGAGACGACCAGCTCTTCCCGGCGCTGGTGGAAAACTTGTTCCTTTTGGAAGTCCCCGGCGGGATAGTCTGGGACGACGTACATTGCTTGCTGGTACTAGCACGATAGAGTCTGGCCGCAGCTAACAAAGACACTATGATGAGGATGTTTGGGCAACCATGCATTGGGTCTTTTGGGAAATGTCCAATATAACATGGTTTTCCGTGTGAGCCTTCATCAATTTTTATCACGCTTAAAAATTTAATAAACTCATACATTTCCCAAATTATAATCTTTATCAGAATCATTGTCAAAATTTGCCAACAAATTCAATTATTTCCTCCACCCCAAAAAATCAAACGTGTTATTCTCCCTTGAGCTCCCCCGAAAAAATCTCAAAATCAAGCCAAATAAGCACGCTGACATATCCCTTCCGGAGCACGTGTCTCCCCCTTCCAACTTGCTGCAGTGTCACTGCAAAGACAAAATCCTATAAATCACTCTCCCGAGCCCCTCCCCCCGTCCTCCACATCCACGTGAGGTTTCGCGCCTTGAAAATCCAAACATCCGGAAAAAATAACCGTGCAGGAACAGATTATTGACTCAATTTAGGCGCGTTTTTTTTTTTTTTTTTTTGCGCGCCTACCTTTATACTCGACACAGTTTGCTAGCGTGTCTCTCTGTGTAGGTGTGGGAAACGGTAAGCCAACAATTTATTTCGATACCTACTACGGCGTTCGGGAATTTCACGCTGGGTAAGATTTTTGAAGCGGAACCAACGGGGATTGGCCGGAAGTCGAATGATTTGCGGACAGTGGGAATATTTTCACTTGGGGTTGGTCATAACGCATTTTTCGGCAGATTTACTTGGCTTGATTTATAGACCTATTGACCTAGTGACCTGTTGACCTATTGACCTATTGACCTATTGACCTATTGACCTATTGACCTATTGACCTATTGACTTATTGACCTATAGACCTATTGACTCACTGACCTATTGACCTATTGACCTATTGACCTATTGACCTTTGGACCTATTGACCTTTGGACCTATTGACCTTTTGACCATTTGATCAGATAACAAAGTGATTGACAGAATGACAAAAAGTTGAAGTAAGTTCCGTTATTTTTAAAATTTAGAAATTCTGACCACTGTAAACTGCAATGTGTTGCGAAAGTGAAACTTGATCAGCCTCCTCCTCCTCTGAATCCATAAACAATGATTGATCGTGACGAGACAGCGTGATTGGGGCGCACATCAGCTGGAGTGGCAATAAAAAAGGTTTCGAAGACGAACGTGTCCCCATTAAAGTGGGACCGGATGCCACGTGGCGAAGAGGGTGTTTTTGAATTCTTGTCCCGAGGTGAGAAGAATTAAGTGCCTTTGTTTGTACGGAACGATTGATGATATCTGCAATCTCGACTTGTAATGATTTATTTTGAAGGTATCAAGAAGGTCGTGTTAAGGCACTTTTTCTCCAAATTTTTTTTCAGAGAAAATCGATACAAAATGCGTTGTGGAAATAAGCACATGCATATTTCCAGCAAACCTCGTAGCTCAACGCAATTTTCGCTACCCAATAAAAAGTGCGAACCCTCGAGGGTAGATCCGGGGAAAACGATCCCACAAAAAAAAAAAACCCCCGAACATGTGACCGCACGTCCCTGTGAACCGCATACGCACATCCTGCAATCATCATAGCCCAGCGAAGCGTTTGTTGATTTTTGCAATTTTTCACTCGGTGAAGTGTGAAATTAAAGCTCGTTATTAGCATGGCCGTGCCGTCGAGGACCATGATGGATGCTGGTGCCCCTCGCGAAAAAAAAAGACCCTGCTTTTTTGTTTGTCGTGATTTGTGTTGAAAAGAGCAAAATTGGATTTTCTGACATGTAAATATGGTGTTTTGTGTGAGCGAGGGGGATTTTTTTGGTCCCAACGAACATGACCACGATTGTGCGGATTGGTTGGGACGTTGTCAGAAGTTAATGGGATTTTTACTCGTTGTTTAAACATTTGTGAGTTTGTGGAATGAAAAATAAAGTTGAAGAATTCGACATCAACTACTTTTGGCTTACTTCAACTGACTTCAATCGATTTCAACTGACTTCAACTGGGTTTGAGTTATTTCAACTGACTTCAACTGACCTCGACTGACTTTAGCTGGCTTCGTTTGACTTAAACAACGACTTACTCTAACTGATTTCGACTGACTTCGTTTGACTTCAACTGATCTTAACTAAATTCAGCTGACTATAACTGACCTCGACTAACCTTGGTCGACTCGATTGTCTCCAACTGACCTCGACTAACTTTGACATACTTCAACTGATTTTGACTGGCTTCGATTGACTTCAGCTAACTAACTTCGTTTGAATTTTGTTGACTTCCAATGATCTCAATTGAATTCAGCTGGTTACTTCAACTGATCTCGACTGATAACGGTTTACTTTGATTAACTTCAACTGAACTCGACTGACTTTAGCTGACTTCGTTTGACTTCAACAAACTTTGACTTAAGCTAAGAACAAGATTGTCCGTTCAACGCAGTGGTGAACGCAGAACGCTGTGCCAGTTCGATTTTTCCATCAACTGTCAGTCGAACAATCTGCAGGGGTTGCTTTGTTCAATGGTCGATTACTGACAGGCTATGATGACAGGCGCAAAATTTTGCGTTTGCGTTCAGGCCTGACGGACAATCTTGTTCTTACCTTTACTCCAACTGATATCGATTGACTTCAATTGACTTCAACTGAATTCAGCTGATTTATTGGCTGCAACTGACCTATACACTCAAACCCCGATGGATTGAACGGGGTCACTTTTTAGTTTGACACCCCTTCTACACAGAGTTCACACACACTACCAAACATTTGATAGTGTGCGTGAGCGCCGAGTAAAAAGTGACAGTTCGTCACTTTTTTGTTTGACTTTGACCAACCAACGGGGTACAAACTAAAAAAGTGTCAAACGAAAAAGTGACCAACCACCGGGGGTTGAGTGTACTGACTTCGTTTGACTTCAGCAGACTTTGACTAACTTTAACTGATTTTGACTGACTTCAACTGACTTCAATTGAGCTCGACTAACGTCAGTTGACTCGATTGACTTCAACTGACCTCGACGGACTTCAACTGACTTCAACAAACTTTGACTTACTTCAACTGATTTCGACTGACTCCAATTGACTTTAACTTTTACCGGCTTCGTTTGACTACTAATGACTTGACTTCAACTAATTTTGCCTTATTTCATTGGCTTGAACTGACTTTTGCTGAACTTGAACTGATTTCAGCTGACTTCAATTGACTTTAACTGACTTTTATGGACTTTCTTTGACTTCGATTGAACTGATCAGTAGTGCGGTGCCTGTGTGGACGCGCAGTCCTGTTTTTTCGTGTTATTTTCCGTCTCTTTTGTGTCGCTGTTCGAGAGCATGGGGTGATTGGCTATTATAATTAAATAATGGCATCAGTAGTGTGGTGCTTTTCGGGACGCGCAGTTCGTTTTTTTTACCTTCTTTTTTTTTTTCATTGTTTTTTTTCCATTCGCGTTCGTTGGCCGATGTTTTTTTTTGTGTTGTTCTCTATTTATAGTTTTCTATAAAAACGTACCTATTTTTTTTTTTGAGACTAGCAAGTCGTAATGCTGGATTAAGCCCTTTCTATATCATTTCAATAATCATTTCAATAAATGAAGCCCTTCCTACATCACCGTTGATCGGAAGGCACGCCGACGGAGAATTTCTGGAGAATCGCGGTTGAATTGATACTAGATGGCTATCTTTCCGCAGCCGGCTGCCTAAGATTTTTAAAATTTCAACCGATAAACAAATTGCTTATGGTCGCATCACCTACCACAGTGAATCCTGACCTCATACCCATCTTACTAACCCCTCAAAACTCATGTGATACTTTGTCGGAGACGCAGTCGATTTGGCGGTCCCATCACTCAAGTATCGGACTAACATTCCCATCCACTTCCCCGTGTCTTACCTCTGGTCGTGGCCGGCGTCGGTATTGATCAGCACGATAGGGACCTTTGAAAATTCCGAAGGGGTGATGATTGGTTCCTACTTTTCATCTGTGGTCCACGGAGCAATGTTTGGGGGTCCTGGTCAATAACGAAGTAGCAGCTACGGGTAGACACCAATGCTATGCTATGCTATGCTTTCTTTGACTTCGATTGAACTCAACTGGCTTGAGCTGACTCTAGCCACTTCAAGTGACTTCGATTTATTTTAACTGACTCCGAAAGACTTCAACTAAATTTGATGGATTTTATCTAACTGTGACTGAACTTGACCTACTACGATTAATTTCTGACTTACTTAAATTGACTTCGATTTACTTCATCTTAATACAACATACTTCAACTGACTTCGCCTGACTTCGATAACTCTTGAACTGACTTTTCCTGATTTGAACTGACTTCGATTGACTTCAGCTGACTTTAAATGACTTCGATTGAATCCAACTGGCTTCGACTAACTTCAACTGATTTCGACTAACTTCTGCCTATCTGTACTAAACTTTACTGATTAACTGACTTCAACGACTTCAACATCAACTTGTGTTGGTTTAATTGTCTTAACTTTTTGAATTTTTTGTAGCAAAGATCTTTAATATTGAACCAGCTCTTGGACCCTCTTTCAGCAAGCTCGTCCAAACTAAAAAAAAAAACACTCTTTTCCTTTCCAATCAAAACGCGAAGCGTCGAACCTTTTAATAGCCCCTTCGGGTCGTCTCACACGTGTCGTAAACAAAGCGTGTATCGCGCGTTTTCCCCCGCGGGAAAAAGGAAATTTAATTTCCCTACCAGACCGGCCGAGGTCCGAGCTCATCTCTCCTGTGCAACTCATACTTTATTTTGATTTCCTTCGACGGCGAGTCCGCGTTTCCTGAGACCATCAAAATTAACGAGCTGGAAGACGCACCGGCCGGACCCGGATAATATGCCTTGAAGTTGCTCTCGTTAGGCGAAACGCTGCCCTGTTTTTTCTTGAAACAACAACAAATCCCGACTGATCCCAATTTTCGGCTAAGTTTCCAACGCGCTGACCGATCCCAAGAAGGGGAAGCGAGCATCAAAGGATAACTGTCTTGGCGGCAAAAACCGGCGGGAAATCCCTTTACTGGCAGATGGGAACGTAAAAATAAATAAAAAAACATCCTACGCAAAAAGCGTCATGTTGAAAAAAGAAGAAGGATTCTCTGTTCAAGGGGGAAAGAGCAAAAAACAAGGGACTACAAGGAAAATATGAATGGTTTAGGAGGGTGAAAAGGATTTAACCTCATTTTGGATCCAATCAAGTGAGACAAGGATGCTTTGAAAAAGGGATGTAATTTTTAAAATTGGCATTAATGTGACAAAATTTTACAAAACCAGAAAAAAAATTTGAGCCGGTTAGATTTTGTTTAGTTTAGGTAATATGTTAGAAACAAACGTAATGATATGGAACTTAAAGAACCTAGACGAAACCAACAAAAAACTCGATGCAACTTAAAGAAAAGTGGTTTGACGTGGTTTTATTTACCTAAATAGAACATAAAGAATAATTCCGTGGTAAATTTCTAATAGGTTCCAAGGTTTCACCGTTTGAAAAGTTACTACGAAATTTGAAAAAAAATGTGGTACCGTAAATCGGGGTGACATTGATAGGATTTTAATTTATTTTTGGAATATTTTCCAACTGGTAAGGGTTTTCTCAAGACTTTTATTTTTCAAACATATACTAGGGTAGGCCACATAAGGTCCATGCACTATTTTTGAAAAAAAAGGTTTTTTCAATAGTGATTACAAAAATAGCTGCGTACTTGGTACAACTAAAAAACTTAACGAATCCTTTTGATATTTCAATAAACTCTTTGAAACTTGAATTCAAAAAATTACGATTTTTTCAGAATTATTTGCAATGACTTGTATTTGATTGAACATGCATTATTGACGGAACTTGTTATTTGATTGAACTTGAAAACAAACTTCTTGGCACTTGAGTAACTGGATGGAGACTCCACTAAATTTTCAACATTTTTTCAATGCTCTGCAGCCAAGCTTTTTGGGTTTTCCCATAATTAGGAGATAATTTTGAGCAATTTTTCCTGTTATATTTTTTTGAATTTATTTTCAAGTAAACTTATATGCATTTGTCTTGTTTAGTTTTTATGTCTGAGTTACACTATTTCGTTTTTTTCATAATTTTCCAGAATTTTTTCGAATTTTATAGTATTTTTCACGTTTTTTATGTAAACTTAAACCATTAGTTTTTGAGTCGCAACAAAGCGTATCAATCTGGGAGATAATAAAATTACTGCTTACAAATTATGAATTGAATGGTTAAATTTGACTCCAAAATAAAGGCAATTTTTCAAAACATTGGGTAAGTCACTCAAAACAAATCACAAAATTCGTAATTTTCTTTCCAATTCCAATACTAATCGAACATCAAAAAATTAACATTCCTACGGTATTGGGGTCCTTTTCGGCCTTTTGAAATTTAAATTTGCCATAACTTTGCCATAACTATTAGGGTGGGTACGGATTTTGAAAAGTTCTCAGATCAAGTTCTGGTGTGGTTCCCCTTATAGGGCATACCCAAAGGGACTCTCACGCCAAATTTCAGCTCATTTGGTTGAAAACTGGCTTGTCTCAAGCGGGTTCAAGTTTACATGGAAATTACTATGGGAAATTTTGAATTTTCATTCATTCGCTCCTACAGGCCTGGGGAAACATGTAGAAACTTCTAGGATGGCCAGAAATGAGCGGAATCGTCTGGAGAACAACTTTTCCTAAAAGACCAGGTCGATTCGTTCAACCCCCATCGAGCTCAACGGCAATACAACCGGAGTTTTCGGAACCAACGGTTTTCCCCAGAAAAGCATCAAATTTTCCTTAGCATGCTATGAATGCTTGATGAACACCGCGACGCCACGTGACATTAAATTTATAGTATAAATACACATTTCACAAAACAAATAAACCACAGATGATCCCTAGGGGAGCGTCCATTAAAAAAGTTACTTAAAGGTATTGGGGTCCTTTTCGATCCCAAACTTTAAAAAATCGTCAAAAATCCAGTTTTTGACCTATTCTGGTGTTTTTGGTCACAAATGAAAGCTTAGGACGTCCCCTTTCCAAAACTGACCTGGAAAATCTGATTTGGTCACCGGGAATCGGCTACAACCGGAAAAGGACCGTTTTGAGACCCTAACTTTGACGACCTGTATCTCCGGCAAATTTCAACCAATCAGGATGCTTCTCCGGGTTGCATTCGACAGGTATTTACCTGTACTTTGACCACAAATATTAATATCAGGGCCAGGTGACCTACCGGTTCCGGAAATCCGGAACATCCGAAAAGTTCATGTTTTACTGTTTTTCACATATATGTGATACCAATACTCTCATGATAATTGAAATTGATCCATAAAACTTACTAAAAACACAATACACGATTGCCAGAACCACTCTGGAGTGTTAGCGGCCACTTCCGGGTAACCTGGAACCGGTTCCCGGGTACCCGATGAATGGTCACCTTGATTTTTTTTTGGTGAAAACCCATCATGTTGCACATCAAACTCCATGAAATTGAAAGATATGATAATGCCGTTATTCACCGAGCCAGCCTGGCCAATCTGGAACCGGTTACCGGTGGCTCCTTAGGGACACTTCCGGAATACGAGAGAAACCCTATCTTCTGACGTATCAAACTTCATGGAATTTGAAAGATATGTCTATCTACGGTCATGCCGTTGTTCGCTGACCCATTCTGGCCAATCTGGAACCGGTTAACGGTGGTCCCTTGGGGACACCTCCGGAATATGAGAGAAACCCTATCTTCCGACGTATCAAACTTCATGGAATTGAAAGATATGTCTATCTACGGTCATGCCGTTGTTCGCTGAACCATTCTGGCCAATATGGAACCGGTTAACGGTGGTCCCTTGGGGACACCTCCGGAATATGAGAGAAACCCTATCTTCCGACGTATCAAACTTCATGGAATTGAATGATATGTCAATTTACGGTCATGCCGTTGTTCGCTGACCCATTCTGGACAATCTGGAAACGATAACCGGTAGCCCCTTGGTGACACTTCCGGAATATGAGATAAACCCTATCATCCGACAAATCAAACTTCATGGAATTGATGGAAAGGGGACGTCCTAAGCTTTCATTTGTGACCAAAAGAACAAGAATCGGTCAAAAACTGGATTTTCGAAGATTTTTTAAAGTTTGGGGAAAGGAAAGGACCCCAATACCTTATGTGTGATTTTTTTAATACCAAGGGAAGGTTAAGCCCGTTCAGAAGGGAAGTTGTTTATTAGCAGGGAATTTACTAAAATTCAATTCTGCCAATTCGAGCGTGTTCAGGAAGCCCAAATCTATCATACCATGTTTAAACTGAAGCCTTCACTGACATCACCTTAAAAAATTAGGAGTTGAGTTATAGAAAATTGAAATAAATCGTCTACACGGAGAAAAAAGAGTTCCCAAAATCGTGAACAAGCGTTCATGAAAATGGGAACCACGAACAAAGTGTTTAAATTTCATGGTACGTTTTTCAAAATCGTACCATGGGATTTGAACACTTTGTTTGGGGTTCCCATTTTCATGAACGCTTGTTCACGATTTTGGGAACGATTTATATCAATTTTCTATAACTCAACTCCTAATTTTTTAAGGTTATGTTAGTGAACGCTTCAGTTTCAACATGGTATGATAAATTTGGGCTTCCTGAACACGCTTCAATTGGCAGAATTGAATTTTAGTGAATTCCCTGCCAATAAACAAAATTGGGTGACAATGCTATTAAATCCCAACAGATAATAGTATAAATGTTGAGTTGTATAATTTACTTCGTAAAATGTATTCTTAGGTCAAATTTCAAAATCGACTGTCACATTCCACGACAACTCAAACACCAATTCTACTCCCACACCCAAAAATTTACCCCAATAAGACATCACCCGGAATCGATTCCAATCCCCGAAATGACCTGACCTCAACCACAAAATCTCGACCCAAATCTGCTTTTTTTTCGTAGAGATAACGTCCTCGAATCACGCAAATCCTTGACCACCTGGAAAAACCAAACCAAGCAAAAAGAAGGCCAAGCGAAATGGAATCGCCAGCGCAAATTGACGGAAGCAATAATTATCGTACATCACCTTTCTCGCCGCAGTTTTCGTTCCGTTCGTCCGTTCGGCGAATCGATTTTGGTCATCCCACCTGGGAACCGGGGACCGGGAGACGACGTGACTTGGCCTAGAGTTGCAGCGACGAGAGTGCAAATTGAACACGACTGTTCAATTAGCTGCCTCGGTGGCAATTTGGCCCGAATTAAGGGGAGCTCTGGACGGACATTTTCGTACGACTACGTTGGAAGGGGGCACAGATTGTGTGATTGTGGAATGGACAGGACTAGGGATTTTGAACCTCAAGAAAATTTGAACAAAAGCTGTATTAGCTTGGTTTTTTTTTCAGCACTCGTCGTATTTATCCAACTCGGCTTTTTTCAAGATTTCTTTTAAAAAAAAACATTTCGCAACGAAGAAGGAACTTTAAAGAAACTAGTCCTAGCATCCCACACTCTCTCCTAACTAACTAATCCTAATGCTAATTCGCCCACACGTGGCATAATCGACGTCCTCTGCGTAATTACAATTTAGGATAATGCTAATGGCACCAGCCTAGCTCCTCTGCGCTGATGGCCATTTCACAGGTTGAGTGCAAAGCGCCCAACAGTATGCAATCGCAGCAGCAGCAGCGAGTGCTAATGTGTCCGCTGTTCACGGTCTAATTTTAGGGGTTTGGTCGATAAAATACCAAACAGACCTCTCTCTCTCTCTCTATGAGCACTTCCGGTCATCGCCGAAGCTGGGAACTTGGTCGTTTTTCTTAAACGCTTCTTCGCCTATTAGAGGAGAAAAAGTTAGATAATTAAAACTTATTCCTCCGATGATCTCCGTGTGCGTGCTTTGTCAAATTAATTAACGGTCCATTTTTTCCTTCTTGTCTATTTGCAGTATAAAATAATGAAAAAGGAGGAAGTGGTCGAACAGGCACCGCAGGAAGAACCGAACCCGCTGATGCGGAAAAAGAAAACGCCCGAGGAGCTGGCGGCCGAGGCGGAACAGGAGGATCTGGACGACTTCACGAGTAAGTATTTCGGCTGGGTGCGTCGGATGGCGTGCTGGAAGTAAATTTTGAACACGGCACCTCGCCCGGAAGAAGACCAGTCACACCCCGGAAGGAGCAAGTGCGTGTGTGTGTGACAAGAGAAAAACATACCTCCCACGATGGAATTCAATGACAATACTCTCAAACTCTTTTCACATAAAAAAATCTTGAAGAAAACCTGAGAGCCTTTTCTCCATGATGGGCTGTTTTGCAGCCCACCTAAATAATCAAACTTTTTAAGGAAATCATCCGTCGAATAAATCGCAACCATCTTTCTTATGTTGGCATCTTTTTTTTATTATTTGAAAACTCCCTTCCCTTATCTGTCCCGACCAAATAAGTAGAACGTCCCGATTCTCACCGTAGAACATCCAGAAAAAAATAGAGAAATGAAACAGTAGATCAACAGCTTCATATTTACAACCAAACGGTATCCAACATATGCGTAGTCGAACATAGCAAATGATATTTACACCCAAAATCAGTAGCGTAGCATAAATGGAAAGCTAAAATGTGTCTTCACATTTTTCAAACAGTTAGAAAATGTATCGAGAAATGCTTTGAAAGGAATTGTCATCATTAATGAAATCATCTCAAATCATGCTAATCGATTCATGTGTTCATGTATGATCAAAGAGGGAGCATCCATTTGGCTGTACCCTGTAACGTTGGCATTGTAATAAATAAAAAAAGTCGAAATATAACAACTCAAATTTAGGAAAAACGCATTACAAGACACCAGGTACCTCCATTAAATTTCCCTTTCTTATAATAAGTCTGTGGAGACGTCTGGTCTCTTCAAAATGATTCTTCTAAATTTGCATATCAGCCAAAACAATTTGTATGAATGAAATACAATATGCATTAAAATATTATTGATTTGGCTAAAACATTTTGAGAACTTCCGTTTGAAAAAGATTTTAGGTCATTTTCGAATACAAAATTACTAGGGCTAGTGATTTTTCACGGCAAAAAAAAATCCAAATTACGTGACATGCCAATTACAAAACATTGAAATTTCGCGGAAATTTCACGGTACTCTAAAAACTGCTAAAAATAAACGTAAAAATGTATTCTTTTAGCAAAATTACTAATAGAAACGTGTCTTTAAAGTTAACAGTAATTCTTGATACGAAATAAAAGCCCCTGACCCATTATTTATTTGAAAAAACACGTATTGGATTAATCTTGGGAATTTTTTAAGAATTTCCGTCAGTTGAATTCTAGATTTTTTTATTAGGTCTTACAAACAAATGTAGGGGAGAGTGGGGAGACTTGATCCCCTTTTTTGTATCGCACAAAACTCTGTCAATTTCTCACAAAACTATGAACTTTTTGCATGAATTGAAAGCTTAAACATTCAACTATGTTTGGCTGATAAGGGTATTTCATCAGATACACTCTTCGAATCATGCCAAGCGTTTTAAAATAATATTTTAAACCGGCGTTTTCAAAATGTTGGGGGTAATTTGATCCCCCTTTCAACATTTTGAAGAAATCTTAAGGAAAATGTTTCTTATTCATCCAAACTTTTATTTTTTTATAAGTTACAGCAATTTCACATTAAACCTGTTCAAAATATAACAAGTTTAGCATGCAAAATATTTAAAAACTTGAAATTTTCTTTTTTAGACCAAAATTGAGCATGTTTACAAAAGCTGGTAATTTTTGTTTACAAAACTTTTGAAAAATGGTTCAAACTGCAGTAAGTTATGTACAACTATACTAAAGGAAACTATGTACGAAAACCCAGCCCAATTATTTAATCTTGAGGCTGATTCCAGTGACTTTAAAAATGCAGGGATCTAGTCTCCCTAAACGCATTTTTTTTAAACAATTGACGATAAATTTAACGTCAAATGCGTAAGGGTTTTGGAGTTGATATGTTTATCAAACAATTCATGTACAAAAAATATTTTTTTGAATAATTTTTGAGTGTTTTCCAGACTTATCAAAACAAAGAAAAAATATCTCTTAGAAGTTTTTTGCAGCACTTTTTAGAAAAGTCAATTTCGCACAACTTTCTAGAACAAAGCTAAATGTTTTACCCACATGCTGACGAGATACAGGCTTGAGATCAAGTGTCCCCGGGGATCAAGTCTCCCCACTCTTCCCTAAACATTGGGTGTAAACCGCATACTAGAAAGCACATTGACATAAGGTGTGAAAAGGATACGCTCAATGTTAACATTTGTTTATAGGACCTAATAAATAGTCAAGAATTAATGATTCAGCTGTTTTAATTTTATTAAGTTTTTATAATATTAATCTGCTTAAATACCTCTAACACGAAGCACGTTCTGAACCTCTAATTCATCAAAACTAGAATCATTAAAATAAGTGCAATAAATATTTGTTTTGCTTTCCTTAATTACAGCAATAGCATTTTTTTTTTTTAAATTTTTAATAAAGTTCAGGCAAAACTTCATTAAAAGCAGTTTTTACATTTAATGATAATTTAAGAAAAAATATAATACATTGAAAAATGGTTAAAAATATTGTTTTAAGATGTATTATTGTACTAATCAATTGAATTAAAAAACATAATTTATATTCAAAATATTTTGATGAAATTTGTTCATCGTTGTTTAACATCGTCAATTAATTAATATAAATTTTACAATAAAATTTAAAATATAAAAGCTTTTTTTAAAGCGTTTTCTTTCAAAGAAGTTTTGATTAATCTTTGTGGAATTTTGAGGAATAAAGAAACTATCTGCTTTTTGTTGAAAATTCTAATGAGCAAAATCTTTAAAAATAGTTTTAGATCTGATATGAAATACTTTTTTGCTTGTTAAAAATCTTTTAAAATGTTTGAATTAAAAAAAATAAACTTATATGAACTGAGTAACAATTAATCAATTGAATATTTAAAAATTCGCGGCATTTCACGAAATTTCCCGAATTTCGCGGCCAGGGGCGAATTTCACGGATTACACGGCTTCCGTGAAATCGCGAAAAATCACTAGCCCTTAAAATAACGTTTAAATTATATACAGTCCAGACTCAATTATCCGACCTTCGATTATCTGAAAATTTGTATCGGATAAACGAATCATGAAAAAAAATCTTTTTTATATATATTTTCTTGCTTTAAACATCAAAGATTGATGTTACGGCCTATTTTTTCAATATTGCATCACTACCATTTTGGATTCCAACATTCTAAATCACTTCAGAGTAGTTTAAGCAAAACTTAAAGGTCATATTTAAGCTCAACAATCATAAACAAGACAACGAAAACATATTTTTTTGTGAAATTTCGCAAAGGCCTTCGGATAATCGAATCTGGACTGTATTCCAAGATTTATGTTGAATCTGGTTTTGAAAAGAATTAATGGTTTTGAGAAAATACAAATAATAAATATTTAGCGAAAAGTTCCTTAAGTGGTTCTATACAAACTAATAAATAGCAATAGTTCTTTTACCCAATCAATTAAACGCGTACTTTTTTATTTGGCCGACTACATTTTGCGAAGATCATTTTTTTTCTGGCAAATTCAATTGAAAAAAATACAATATTGTTGAATAATTCGACCTAAAAATTGGTATAACTTAAAAACGGAGTACTTTATTGAAAAAAATCAAAAGTAATTTGCGATTGAGAATCTTTTCGTACATTTAGAATTTTTCGGCTTTTGTAATATTTTCCAAAAAAAAACAATTATTATCAAAAATTAATAACCTGCCTAATAAAAATGTCCACCAAACACTATAGCTCAAAAGTTTGCACATTTTGTTTACTAAAATATATTAAAATCGAAAGGGAGTAAAGATTGTCAAAATCATGCATTTAGTTATTTAAAAAATGGGTATTTTGCTTAGATAGTGACTATTTTTTAATTAGTTTTCAACATAACCAAAAAACTTTTACGAAGACACCAAATCGATCAGAAAATCCTTTCTAGAGTTACAGATTTTTGTTAGCAATATTTATAGCTTTTTTCTATATCACAGGCCCCAAATTTGTATGTAAACTTGTATGAAGAAAATACTACAAAAATTACAATTTGGATTTTTAGAGAAACGCTCAGATATATTACATGCCATGGATGCTCCTTTTCAAATTTGAATATAAAATATTTTCTCATTTTTTCTATTCAAAATTAATTTATCAAACACATGCTTATCCAGTACAGAATGTGAATTTTCCTACAAAATTTCGTTTTTATTTTTCTCCGCTCTCGTACATCTGTTGGCAAAATCTTCGTGTACCTCACACATTTTTTCGCGCAAATCCATCATCTCGAAACTTAAACCAACCTCCCCCCTCACCTTGTCTTGTAGATGGCGATCCGTCAGCCGGTAAAGGAAGTAAGTAGCAAGATATTGTGTAGTGCATCACTTTCAAACGAATCTACCCCACCTTTATTCAAATTAAAATTAAAATTCAACAATTAAAAGTTAAATCGCATTAACAGCAAGCAAAACAAACAAAAAAAAAAACGAAACAGCTAATAAGATTTCTCTAGTCGTGCTAAAGTTAAACGTTTTCTTGTAAATCGTAAATGTTAAATGGTTCCTATCTCTTTCTCTCTTGTGACAAGCAAATGACAAGTTTGAACGAAATCTCGTTTTTCGTTTGAAAACAATGCTTTTTGCAACAAGAATATAAAAAAAACAATGCTGTTTCGGATAAATATAGATTCGTGCTGCCTCTGGTGTTTTTCTAATGCCGTTGTTCAACCACTTCTTTCTTGTCTCATTACCCAGTGTTAGTTGTTTACTTTTCAGTGCCAATTGTGCAATTGTTGTTTGTATGATTATGATTAAACAAATATATATTCATTCGATTTGATAGGATACTTATTTTTCTCTACATCTCTCTTTCTCTTTCAAATTCTCGAACCTCTATCTCTGTCTGTGTTATGTATAGCTGTTTGCAGTATTTATAAAACAAACAAAAATACTACAAAAAAAACATTCAATGGTGTACTCGATGTTTCAGAACAAAACGATACACACATCACCACTCTTCTCCAGCAAATCAAAAGCTATTCAAAACGCCAACCGTTCAAACTACTAATACTCCCACCCTACTTGAAAACTAACTGATACCACCTCCACTACTCGCCACCCAACAGTGTTGCCAAACACCGACAGCTGAATTTAATAACTAAATAAAACACTCTTAAAATAAACAGCTCAAAATGATTTACTTCTCGCTCATTTTGCTCCCATCAACACTCGTTAGCAGTAGTGTGCTGAACATCCTGTCTTTCCTTCAAATGCTTATATACAAAGCCAAACTAAACCAAACAAACAGTAAAAGATGAAGAAGAAGAAAAAACAAATCTAAATACCAACAAAAGCTCAAAGAAAGTGCGGCCTTCTCACTCACCACTCTTTCAGCGCAAGATAAATTACGCTTCCAAAATGAACGATTTACTAACTCCGCTGGATCACGCAACCAAGCAGTTTTGCAAGCCTTTTTCTTGACTGTTTCAGTTCACTCCAAAAGCTATCCTGAACCTTAGTTTTTCGTTTTCTCTCGCTGCTGTTTTACATAACTCGCGATTAGTGTGTGCTTTCCCTGTGTAGCATTTTGATTTAGTCGAAAACTAGCTGAAACATAAATCTAACCTTCAAACTTGGGCAACGCAACCGAATGAAAGAGAAAGAGAGTCCTCCGTTTAGAGTCCGACTTGTCAAAGTATAACTTTAGGCGCGCGCGCGTTCTTTTGCGCCGTCAGATGGCAGCACTTTCTTTGAAAGTGGTCGTTCCTCTCAATATCACGTGCTCCTACTGCTACTATTTCAATTTACCATGTTCACCATTCCTCCCCTCCCGTCCACCACTCACAACAAAGCCGTTGACAGTTCTTGCACAGAAGCTCGTTTTTTTTCCATACGCCTAAAAATAGACTCTCCACCACTTATCTACCTGTTTCACACCACTTCCCAACCCCATAACCCCTTCTAATGTTTGTCAAACACGAAACAACCCCCTTCCACCACCCCTAGCTGTCTCACTGTCTCTGTCTCTGTCTCTGTGTCTGTCCTCTTCAGCCGGAACAAAGCCACACCATCCATCACAAACAATATGTGCATGGCCACTACACACACAAAAGTACACACTCACACGTGATCGAAAACGCCACGATTGAGCCACTCGCTTGAAGGGGAAAAGACATGTGGGGTATGGGTGCCTGACTGTAGGCAATGGGTAGTGCATTTCAAAGGAACAGTGCAGACTCTATTGTCCGAAGCATTGATTATTCGAAGTTTCGATTATTCGAAGGTTTCGAAGGAACTTCGCATAACCTACAAAAAATTAACAAATATAACTGCGCATGCTCAACGCAAGGGGAATCAATTTCTATAAAGTTAAATAATCGAAATAAAAAAATATGCCAAATGTTGGAAATCTTTTCCATAAATATGAATAAGACTACAATCCTGTTGTGAAATCTAAATCTCCGTTCTTTAAATTATTTATCGATTAATGAACTGGGAACACTGACACGATATATTAACACCTATAAGTTCAAAAACTTTTCAAGTCTCAACGAATTTTACTTTCAGAAACCATGATCATCATGCAACACTGACAGAAATTGATAATTTTTGAGTTCTTTATACCAGATTTTATGCATTTTTATTGTTTTTCAGTCTGAATAGAGAGGTTTTTAGAAGACACCTTAAGCTCAAAATTTTGAGATTGATGTACCGACCTATCGGCCAGTTGCGACAGCATTTTATGCAAAATATTTTGATATTTGTCACTGATTTCGGTTCGAGATTCAATACTTGATCAATATTTTCTGTTCCATTCAATAATGTTCTGTTCCATTCAATAATATGTAATTTAAAATTTCCAAATGAATTCATAAATTATTTTGAAGTGAAAAAAATGGTTTCATTTTCACAGTGCAAAATTATTTTAATCAAAAAAGAGCACAAAATTTCACAAAAGTTTTATATCTTAAAATTGAAAATCTAACCTACAGTTACCGAGATATCGATAGTTGAAAATGAGTGCATATTAGGTGACACCAGGATTGCGAATGAGCGAGCGAGCCCGAAGCTGTGCTCGCTCATTCTTGAGTAGGGGAAAGTGGGGCAAGTGTAACAAGCTAAGGAAATGCTCGTTATAATCCATTAAAAAGTTAAAAAATCTGTCGGATTTTATTATAATCATCTTATTCTAGGTCTTGACTAAGACTTTGTTAGAAGAGGTTTTCAAAAATCCTGTTTTTTAATGTAAAAAAATGATTTTAAAATTTTTGATTTTCCGTACGTTCTACTCAACTAGTGGGGCAAGACGAACAACCCGTTGGGGCAAGAGGAACAATGCATGAAAAAACATGTGAATTTGCTAACAATCGAACTGTTATCATTTAGATACATCAGATTATAATGTATTTGAAAGGTTTCTTCCATTTTTAGATTAAATAATAATATTTTACTTTAAATTTTATCGTTTTTACGAAAAAAAATATTACTTAGATGATAAATAGTAAATTTTCATAATATCACTATATTTTGTATGGACATTTTTTTTAACAATTGTTTATCAGTTTTTAAGTACTTTCATGTATTTATTTCCCAATAAAATATATTGTTGCAGCAATTCGTATTTTTTTCCGTACTAAAAATCCATATGGTACACTTGCCCCACCTGAAAAAGAGTTTTTAAAAGCCCTCAACAAAAATAACCTTTAACTTTTGGTTATTTTTGTAATAAGTGCATGTCATTGGTAGGGACACTACTGATCTAGGAAAACTATTATTTTGATAAAATGAACCTTAAAATGAACCCTAAGCCTTATTTTGTACTTTCCAAATATTATAAGAAAACAAAGGTTTTGAAAAAAACTTCATTAAATCTTATGCCCCGTGGCGTTTACGTCGTTTTGGCGGTTATGTGGTAGTAGAACCAGCTAATTGCATTGCTAGCAACAATTCCTCATACTGGATATAATCAAAATTGTAAAAATTACGGCCGTACGAGCGATTGTTCCTCTTGCCCCATATGGTCGTCTTGCCCCACCTTCCCCTATGTGGACTTGACTTAACTCCTGCTCATCGCATGCGCTCGCGCTCTTCTGCAAAGTAGGTAGAATATTATTTTTGTATGGCCAATTCACAGTAAAAAAAAGTTGAATTTTGGAATGTTGAAAATTTGATAGGTTGAATATTACCACTTTTTTGAGTAATATTGCCTAAAAATGGGTAAAAATGTGAACCTGATGTATATTCACCAGAAACTGATCAAAATTCATCATGTAATATTACACATTTCTTTGACACAACATCTGTCACCATTTCCTGATGAATATTACCATCATTTTTTCTGTGTTTGATTGCCAAATTGTAAGCTTATTTCAAGTACCTGCGATAATTTTATCACGAAAAAGAGGCTTGTGGATTTGTCAGCATGACAATTTTTTCTGAGTTTGAGAATTAAAAAGACTGTACACAGAAAAAAATGAGTTTTGGAGTGTTAAAAATTTGGTAGGTTGAATATTAGCTCTTTTTTTGAGTAATATTACATAAAAAATGTGTAAAAATGTGAACCTGATGTATAATCACCAGAAACTGATGAAAATTCATCATTTTTTGGGGTAAAATTAATCATTTTTTTGCCACAAAATCTGTCACCATTTCCTGATGAATATTACAATAATTTTTTTGTAGTATTCAAATTAAAACTAAACTTTCAGTAAAATTCAATTCAATTTCAATTCAATTCTGTTTTCTTGGTGGATAGTCAAGATACAATAAGTTCTTTTGAGGTACATAACAGAGTTTTGGAGTTCCTTACAGCTGTGTGTTACATCGTAATACATTTTGGAACAATTATTACTTGTTAATAAAGGTGTCACCTAGAGCAAGAAAAATTTAAAAAAAAAACTTACTAAAATTGCAAGGGAAACGGGATAGAAATAGAGAAAGCTTATAACTAGATCACAGTTTTTCATCCTTTATAGATGTGCTTGATCATCAGCTCCCCAAGGGCCAGGAATTGCTCCGCCTTGTTACGGCAGGTCCGAAACCGCGTCATTATCTCCTCTGCGAGAGCAAAGAACTCTGGCAGGGTAAAGAGATCTTCCCCGGTAACTTCTTGCTAGGCCGCATTACCACTACCGGCAGCGACCACGCTGGCAAACAATCGCCCAGGAGGGAACGCTGAGTTGTCCGCGGACTTTCAGTAAAATGCATTTAAAGTTTAAAGTTTAAATTAAATTAAAGTTTAAATCAACATTTTATTCATTTATTTATTCAATTATTGACTTCAGATTACGATTGTTGTTGTAAAAATATCATCAAAAATTTCAGATTAGTAATTTTTAGAATTTTAACACATAACGTAAAACAATCTTGTGTTGCTTGAAAATACTATTTGGAAGCATAAACTCCGACGCCAATTCAAGCTTCTATACAAAATTTACAAATATATCTTCATCTGTTTGTATTAAGATTAGTCTATTCCAGTCTATTCCGGTTCCATTCGAATTAGCGACTGTTCACTGTATGTTGACAACTTTTTCAAATTAGATACAATGTAACATGTTCGAAACATTTGAAATGTGAGCATTTCATCAGCATTCATTTTGTTTGGATTAAATTTTAGGAGTGGCCAATCAAATAAAACACATTCAACTACAATACAAAATACACATTTAACAGCCAAAACACGATGTTGTCACCTCAGTTCGCATTATTCATATTTCTTGAACTTACTAATCTCTAACTTTCTACTAATTATATTGATAGCTGCATATATACATATTTACGACCGAAATCAATTTCTAGCATATCTCGCCGTAACCCTATACTAACAAATGTGACTAACAATAGTGTTTGTTGTGTTTCTTTCTCTTTTTATCTACCTTCTACCTCCGAACAAAAAAACCAAAACTGCCTGCGCCGACTAACAACAACGCTTCTGTCAACCAACAATAACATCAACAACAACAACCGACAACCACCATCAACAGAGTTGAAAAACTCCATAGAAACGCAGGTGAACGAGATCAAAACGCAGATCGAGGGAAAATGCTCCTTACAGTGATTATCCATCATCCGTATTCAGCAGTATATTCAATAATATTAAACTTAATTTAAAACCAAGTGAAAAAGGAATAAGAAAACAGCAGAATGCAAATATTATAGAAGAAAAAAAAACAAAAATAGTAATTATTTAATGAAAAACATGAAAAATAAGTACTTAAAAGAACACATATTTAAATGTAAAGTTTTAAATTAAACTTCAAAACAAGGAAAACATAAGAGAACAAGAATGGAGAGAACAGAAAAAAAACATACAGTTTAAGCCTGCATTAATCACCATCACGACCACCACCAAACCAACGACAGCAACATCATGTAAACACAGGAAACTTACCCAACCAAATACAGGAGACATGCACCGTAAATAAAGCATAGCAAAAAGTAAAACAAAGAAAAACAAATGTAGTAAACAAAAAAACAACGCAAAACCCACACCACTGATAGCGCGCGACACACACATACGAAAAACACCCACACACTCACACATGTGCAGCACAGCCTCCGTTTAGTGAATCATTTAGAACAGAAACACGCTCATGTCAAATCACTGAAAACAAGAACAAGAAAATAGAAAGGAGTACATTGTTAAATAGGGACACCCAGGTGAATCAACTGATTATATTGACAGAAATAAAAACAAAAACAAAAAACAACATGTGATTATTATTAAAAACTGAACAAAGCATCCATTGTTCACTCGATGTTTCCAAAGAAAAGAGCGAGAAATAATAAGATAAAAAAACATTTAAGTTTGCAACGTTTTGTTCAGAAAGACAGCAAGAAATGAAATCGAGAAACTGGCAGTGAAAGGGTCAGAAAATCAGTGACTAGTATTGTGATAAGCCGTCAAAAAGCACTTGGTGAAAAAAAGAAAACGAAAATGTAAACAAACACGTGTGTGGAGAGGTTTATGGACGACGAAACGAGCAAAAACAAAAACAAGTGAAAGATTGTGAAAGTAGCAGGCGGAAAATGGAAAATAGGTTTTGCTTTAAATTTGCGTTCCGTTTTCGGATTTGTGCCGGTTTTTAAACGACGTTAGACGCGTTATGTAACCTTGCCAAGTTGCCGCGCTAGATGAAGTGATCGAAAGAAAACGAAGATTTAGAAAACTGCAATGCATTTTAGAGCAAAACTTAACAAAAGGTCGAAAATTACAAAGCAAATCTGTAGCGTTTAGAACAATTCAAATATTTAGCTTGAAATTTGTTGACAATTTGGAGAGAAATAATGTTGTAAAAATTAACGCCTTCGGCATAAAAAAAAACTAAATTGTATCTAAAACATTAGGTGAATTACTCGTTTTTGAGTCAGAGCCAAGGTATTCGAAGAATGTTGAAATTTGGTTGTTGTTTACGCATATTTGCTGTTACTTTCCGTTGGTCTATTTTGAAGGCACCGAGCGAGAAAGTGCCACGTGGACAGAAGCGTGTATCACAGAAAAGCAATTGTTCATCCAAATTCCCGACAGTCCCAACCGAGGAGAGAAAAAGTGGTGTGAATTTCATGTTTTCCGTTCTTTCAAGTGCACTTTGAAAGTAATTTCAAATCAAAATATTTTTCAACTCTATCGTTCTACTACTTGGCTTTATTTGTCAGAAAGAAGTAGGAACCGTAACACTGATTGCTCATCTGTCAAACATGTAAATTTGACAGATGATCGGTTGTGATCTCAACGCTCCGGTTCTTTTCTGCTTCAATCCCTGTCAAATTTAAATGTCACTCAAATTACTACTATTTTCTCATACGTGCTAAGAAAATTTCCGTAACGATTGCAGCATTTCAGTTCATTATTCAAAGCTAGTTGATAAACGTGAGCAATAGTTGTCAAAACGACAGCGCGTCAGTATCACATGACGTGCTGTCATTCTGACAAGAATCATCACTTTCGGCTATGCCAACAATCAAACGAAAATTGCATGACACTTAAAATCTTTTAACACCACTTTTCAGCGATTGTTTAACTAAAGACCCGCGATAAACTAATACCATTCAACACTCACACCCAAACAAACAACTCTCTTTTTTCCTCTTCACTGATTTCACTGATATTCTGTTCAATGTTAATGTCGCGCTCATAGATGTCGTGTCGCTAGTAGTAAATGTATTCAATAAAAACAAACAAAAACAACAATCTACTGACAAACGCCGCAAAATGTCAAATTGTTTCACCTGTTCTACGAAGTGTGCTGCAATAGAGTCTCAAATAGCAAACCAACATAACAACACCCCTGCTGACAAAGAAAACATAAACAAAGCAAACATGTTTATCTCTCTATCCTATCGTTAAAATCCATTGATTAGTGAAAAGCAAGCAAAAAACGAAACAAAACATTGAATGAACTTAGCGAAAACTAAAAAAACAAACAAACATCATAATCTTATAACATTTCCCCTCAAAAACACTAAGAATTCTCTTTACTATTGATAACACAACAACAACAACTACAACAAACAAAACAAATATTCGCAAAAACACAATTGGCAACGTTCAGCAGAAAGAAACGTCAAAAGCAAACACAATAAACCTTACGTTTCGGCCTTCTCGGCAATCGACCTTCGCAAGCTAACATCTCTTTCCCTGGAACAGTAGGCAGTACACGTGTCGCAGCCTCAGCTGGTTTCCGTAGCAACTCCACACAGCATGCTTTGACGGCGGCGTCACACACACACACACACAACGTCAAAAAAATCATACACTCACAAACACTTACACCACACACACCCGCACACTCGGCAAGAGCTAGAGCGAAGAACAAACACGATCCAAGTGTGTGCGAATGAGTTCAAGTGTGTGTGCAACGACCTCCCCCCAGTTGGAAATTTGCGATTGAAACCGAAACGAAAACAAAAATAATAATTCAAGTGTGAATACAAGGAAAAAAACTAAAAAAAAACAACGTTTGTTTATAATTGTTGAAGAGAATTACTGAAAAGTTACACATTAAAAATAAAACACAAAAAACCTGTTGAAAAACTCTGTTTTATTTGTTTCCACCCAACATTTCAAGCACCCACACACGCATACATCATGCTCATAGAGTTATCTAAGCCCGCTCTCACGCACACTTGCACACCATTTGTTTTGCTGGTGGGTACAAAATTTAACCTCAATCTTTTCGTGTCCGTATACGCAATACATGCGCACGTAGATAACTCTATTGTTCACCGCCCGTTTAGCGCACGTGAGTGTGTAGAGGAGAACAATAGGCTTTGTCGTTGACAGAAGTGCGTACGCCTACTATCACACCACCGCACTTGACTCATGCAGCCCCATATCCCACAACTCATCTCACAGCGAACGACGATAAAAGAAAGTAATAAAAGAAACAATGAACAGTCAAATACAATATATGTGTCAATTATTACCATATGAGAAATACAAAACAAAACCAACACAGAAGCAAATATATTTAACGAGTAAACAAAGTAGAATGCAAAAACTGGACGACGTCAAGTGTAAAGCACGGTAGTGAACAAGACGGACAAACAAAAAAAAAGAAAGGAATTTTAGCGCAAAAGTTGCCTAGAAGAGCCTGTAGAATTTTAAGCCGACCGATCTGCCATCTATATTTAACAACACGTTTCATTGCCGACGACAGTAGAGGCGCTGCCAGAGTTGAACGAAACGATGGCAGCCAAGATGGCGGTGACAGCGACGGTAGACACATCATAGCAAGCTTGGGTTTGACAAACAAAACAAAATCAGACATGTTATATGTAAACAAAAACACTTACACACTCGGCGTCAAACATGCATTCGCAAAACAAAACAAATACAAAAACATACTCGTTTTAGACATTTAACAAGTTTAAAGGGAAGGAAATGATGGTGCCATTTAGTAGCCATTATTGAACATACAAGTTTAGCAGTTGAAAAATCATATACAATAGTAATCAAGGATCGTATTTAAATTTAGCTGAAACAAGAAAATAACGAAATAAAAACAATTGAAAAGAGAGGGAAACCGAAATTAACAGTATTTTAAATCAGTCATGTTTTGACAGCTGAAAAGGAAAACAATAAATTTTCTTCAACAGTCAAAATTTGACGGAGATCATCAATCATTTCACCTTACTTTTTAAGTTTTATCCAGGTTATTGTGCAATGTGCCTGTTCAATTCTATTAAGATTCTCAGCCGAAAATGCAAACGTGGCAATAGCTCCATTTTTGCACAATCGTTCGAAATTTTACCAGTTTTGCACTATTGTTGTTTACTTTCCCTGTTTCCATATTCTTACCTAAAAAACCAAAAAACTTGCTATATTCTAACAAATTCTATACAGCAAACTAGTTGCATATTTAACCTTAGACTTAACTATAGTAAACCAAATAGTTACTTGATAAAAACAACTAACAGAATTAAACATACTAGCACACAAACATTAAAGCGAAAACATAACGTGGAAAATCATTCCAAAATCATCGTACAATTTTTTTCCTCCCAACATTTTTTTGTTTACAAGCAAAAATTCTGTTTCTTCCCAAAAAAAAAAGCAAACGCCACAGGCTCAACATCCACATCTATATTTGAGGTATTAACTTTGTTGAATCAAATCGCAAATAAACAAACAATAGTTACGTCAATAATCAGTAAACAAAGCAGTATAAAATGACAACCAGAAGATAACAAAAAATAACAAGTAGAAAGTACCGAGTAACAAGCAAACGAAGAACAGAGCTAAAACAAAACGTATCTATCAATGAGAAGAAGTATAAGAAAAAAAAGGAAAGAAGAACAAAATGACAGCCAGAAGAAAATAAACCAAAAGCCCACTTTGATGTTGTTTTCTGTGTTTTCTTTATGTGACTATCTCTGTGTGTGCGTGTTTTTGTATTTGTGTAAGGGAGCGTTCTTTTATTACGTAACGTGGTTGAGGGGAGGGAGGTTCGAGGCCGTGTTACGCTCCATACATTTTTTTTTTAAATTTGCATGGAAATTTTGTTACGAGGGAGGGGAGATCTAAAAATCTTTTTTTTTTTACGTTACATTTTAAAAGAACGCTTCCTAACATGTATGAATGTGAGCATGACTGTGCGCTGATGAGTGTGTGTATGATGCGCAGTTTGTGTGCTCTATCCCCTGCTCTCTCTGCCTTTCGATGTCTCTCACTCTAGCGCGCTAACACTCCTACGCTTTGGTGTCTTTCTTCTTGGTGTTTGATGTTTGTGGTTTATCTGTGGGTTGGTGTTGCTTTTCATCTTTCTTTCAAATGCGTTATTATTCTGTTCACTGATATTATCAGTGAATTGTACGGGTAAGTAGAGAAAAACAAAACAGTATTGCCTTAATTGTTTTAATAATTGTTTTGATTTTTGTCATTTTACTCAAACCTCAATCTTTTTTGTGTACGTACTCGCAATACATGCGCACGTAGAAACCTCTATAGAGTTATCTAAGCCCGCTCTCACGCACACTAGCACGCCATTTGTTTTGCTGGACGGTACAAAATTTAACCTCACTTTTTTTCGTGTACGTACACGCAATACATGCGCACGTAGATAACTCTATACATCGAGATTTTACTGTACACACTCTGATTTTTTACCGCACTCGGTAAAATTTTTACTCAGTCAACCTGATTTTGCCAGCTCCGGAAAATCTGTACCACAAAAAAAAAACATTTATTTACAATAAAATTGGGTACTAAAGCCCTAAGTCAATTTTTATGTACAACGGTAAAAAACACGATTAAAAACCATTTCTGATCACTTTTTTTCATTTTAAAGCTAATTTTTTTTTTACAAGACAACATTTTTTCGATGGATCAACTATGGTCCCCTTGGAACGAACTGTCAAGTAGGAGCTTTCCTGTCAAGAAGGATCGCGAGGTTAATTTTTCAATATTGATTTAAAAATCCATTTTAAACTTTTTGTGGTCGTACAAAGGGTCATTGTACTCAGAAAAATAAGCTATATCGCTGGAAACAATAATATCAGCAATCTAAGCTTCATTTTAGGACCCAATTAATGAATACTCCGCAAATTTAAAGGCACGCTTGTTTCCAAGATACAAAATTATTGTTTCGAAGTTAGTCCTGAGCCAGGTTCTTAATTAACATTACTTTTTAACCAAGGGGCTGGAAACTCTAATATTACTTAGGAATACTGAGTATACTAAGGATATTCCAGTATACTTGTTAGCAAGGGGTAGGACAGAGAGAAACTGAGTGACTCAATTTCTCAAAGTCACTCAATCTTACTCAATGTTACTCAATTTTTCTCCTGAGTAATTGAAGCCAGGTTACGGAATTTGTGGATAGATGTTTTGACAGATCGGCGTGATTGCAAGAAATTATTTCATCCCAAGAGGCTGCCGCAATATTTTTTTCGATTTGGTTTTTGTTGCAAAAAATTGTTCGGGATATTGATGCGGAAGATGGAAGATTCCTCCGATGCCGCACGTGATCATTTACAACGTAGTGGGTTTTGGTTTGCTGGGCTAGCCAAGCTTCACGCTCTTTGAATGTCACCGTTCGACCGTTCCGTCAAGCTGCTGACCTCGTCCTGCCAAAGTGACCTAGCACGCTACATTTTTGGAAGTTTGCTGGCTCAAGGATTTGCTTTTAGAAATAGCTTCCTCCCGGCGATCGGGTTGGACATTTCCATAGTTTATCGGAAGAATTTCAAAAAAGCTTTCGATTTTCATTCGAGGCAAGAGCTACCCGGCAGTACGGCATCTAGATCTTGTCCAACAGCACAGCTATTTGCTGCTCCAACGAATCAAACACGTCATCAACCCCGTAGCGAAACCCTTCCTATCCAGAAGATTGTCATAGGCTGTTGGCATTTTAGGCGGATCTTTCCAAACCACGCTTCACATCTGGTCGCACCAGCTGCGTGAACCAAGCGGTACCGATTGTCCCCGTAAAATCGGTAACGCAAATCTTGATCTAAACAGAATTTATTTTTAAATAATCCTCCAGAATGGGCGGGAGAGGAAGACCCTGGGAATCCCCTTACTACGACTCGAATACAGCGATGGTTCCGCGGTGGATGCCGTGCTTCCGGATATCGAAGTGGCAATCATTTGGAAAGTGCTCCCTCACCCGCCTGGATGAGTCTAGGAGCTGTTTTCTTATGTCGTTCGCGTTCTTACCATGGGGGCCAGGACCTGCCGAGGGTTGCCGAAAGAATTAAACATTCTGCCAGTAAGTTCCCCGGTGGCCTAAGTCGGAGGGAATAGCCGTATGAAAAAAGAAAGAAACTAAATAGCACTTTATTGATGAATGATCAAACAAATTTGCTAGTGGGGGTTGATGATTGGGTAAAGCTGCAGTAGAACGGTCATCGCTGGTTTGAGCCGTCGTCAAAAGTCCTCTTGGCTCAGCTTCTTATAGTCGTTCTCGATTTCCCGGTATTTTCAGTTCTTCCTCTGGATCACACTGTTTACTTAGCGAATTTGCTCCGGCGTTACCACGGAGCTGATTCAGGACGACTTTTCCAGGGGTTGCAATGCGTACAGGTCAGTGTTCTCCATTGTGACGTCACGTTTCCTTTGGCGGGGTCAGGAGCTAAGTCCAGAAAGTTTTTTGCTGGCCTTGATCGTTGATGGAACCGGGAAGTTGTTCGTAATGGCCTTCCTTTCGGAAAACGGTTCCACACAATCTAATCCGCACCATCATCGCCCTCCTCGATCCGATCGTGGCCAGCACCGCCAGTCCAGTATTTTCAAGACACCTCTGTTAAGGGTAGAAAATTTGAAGATTTTTTTTAACTTTTGAAATAGGCAGAAATTCGCATTGTTTTGACTGCGATTGTTCAGGAGTACCTACCATTTCTTTTTGGCTTTGAATGTCCTAGAGTTTGCCGAAGGTTCCACTTTCTCCCGTTCACCTCTATCGACTTCCGTTTTCTGGTTCGCTTTATTTGTTCTGCCAGCATCATCAGAAAACATATATTTTCAGACCTGTTTACCTCAGCTTCAACGAAGGACCCACCTAGTTATCCGCCGTAACCAAAGGCACAGAATCTTGGACGGAATTGCCACTAGGAATCAGTTTTAATTTGTTCCATCGATTCCATCGCGTTTGTGAAAATTCTCGCTCGATGTTTTTTTTTGTTGTTGTGTGATTGACAGTTTGTCAGTGTCATCGCTTTAAAATGTCAGTGTCAAAACTCGTTACGTCGGTTGTGGAAAACGAGAAATTCTGAGTAACGTGAGTGGCTCAATTTTACACAATTTTATTCAAAATTTCTCAAAACCACTCACTGTCCTACCCCTTGCTTGTTAGTATACTAACCGAAAAGCAATAAACTGTTAGTATATTAAGATACTCTCAGTATATTGGTAAGTATACTGGCGGTATGTAAAGGAAATAATTAGTATACTAACATATATTTTAATATACTGGTTAACATAATAAGTATAGCTCTAAGAGTTTCCAACCCCTTGTTTTTAACAGAATCATATCGCCTGAGGAATATCTGTGCATTTTATCTTGCTTGAAAGAAAGTTTATATTTAATCAGAATATCAACATGTTTTAAAATTAAAATAACCTTACCCCTTTAATAATAGCCAAAGTTTCTCATAAATGTGCTGTTTTTTATAACTATTTAGGCAATTTTTCAATCACACCTTCAATATTTTTCCTAAGCGTCAGCAAAACACATTAAATGACAGCTGAGTTTCAACAGTAGAGCTCAGTAATATTTACTGAGTCCACAGTAAAATTCATCGAAATTTACTGAGCAATCAGTTCTTCATCTACCGAGCCGTTAAAAATAACCGAACACATGAATTTACTAAGTTAATCAGCTGAATGAAATTTCGACATAAATATGACTTACTGAGCAATCTCAGTACAAAAATTACCGACTTACGAACTCCTGATTTAGTGTGTATGAATTGAAATCCTGAGCATAAGCCTAGGCATAAGCCCACTGAGAATTTTGGCTCGAGCCTCGACTCGATTCAGGCTCGATTTCGAGCCAGATTGACTCGAGGTAAAATTCATCGAAATTTACTGAGCAATCAGTTCTTCATCTACCGAGCCGTTAAAAATAACCGAACACATGAATTTACTAAGTTAATCAGCTGAATGAAATTTCGACATAAATATGACTTACTGAGCAATCTCAGTACAAAAATTACCGACTTACGAACTCCTGATTTAGTGTGTATGAATTGAAATCCTGAGCATAAGCCTAGGCATAAGCCCACTGAGAATTTTGGCTCGAGCCTCGACTCGATTCAGGCTCGATTTCGAGCCAGATTGACTCGAGGCTCGAGCCAAAATTCTCAGTGGGAGAGTGCACCCACAGAGGCATCGAACTGTCAAACTCAGTAAGGTTACATGAATAGTCAACTGAAAAGGTGGACGTTAACTCTTTAAACTTGGAAGTTGGAAGAAAAAAGGGTCCAAGAAATGATAAAACGAAGTGCAAACTATGTAATTTTCGTCATGGCTAGCCAAAAAATTGAAAATTGGAATAAAACCACCAGAATAATGGTAGGGGGATCTTTAGGCGAACATTTTGGTGCTCCACTTTATTAAGGGGATAAGGGAAGTTATCACCGGTATCGCCGAGTAAGTTTCGCTTGGAGCATGGGTATGAATCTTCAAGCAATTTCAATATGGCGACTTGTATCAGAAGAAAGTGAGGCATTTTCGCTAGTTCTCACTGTTCTGTGTTCTGCGTGCACGTCCGCAAACATCGACCACGCACATACTAACACAAAGCGCCACCAAGAGGCAAAAGGTGATTACGAATATTTTTGGCAATTTTGTTACAAAATGTGCGGTTTTGCAAAAACAAATAACAAAACCAACTTTTAAGTGTAGTTCGACTGTCAAACTTGTAATTCGTTGCTGATTTGTTCGAAAATTTGTTAAAAATATTAATTTTTTTTTTGCAGCACTGCTTTTGGACGGATATTTTTGTTGTCACCTTCTGGTTCCTTGGACCACCACGTGGCGCCACTGTTTCGAATGAGAAAATGATGCAGGTTTTTCAGACGAGTTTCAATCCCGTGCTTGGAGTCCAGCTTTTTAAGCGAAGATGGCGTTCGAATTTTGAACGTCCGAAATGTCAAAATCGCGCAGTAGCACCAACATTAGAAAAAAAAATGCGGCTGTCATGCCATGGCAAACTTTTTTCGTAATGTTGGTACCACTGCGTGATTTTGACATTTCGGGCGTTCACCATTCGAACGCCATTTTCGCTTAAAAAGCATTTTTGCTAACTAATCCAAAGGATCCTACTACGTCTTGATTTTGAACATTTTAGAATTCATTTCGTTAGAAGCAGGTGTTTTTTCGACTGTTTTCAATTTTATTTGAAACTTTACTATTTCAGGTTTCGTAGAATTGTTCAAACAGGCAAAAGTAAGTATGATAAATAAAAAAAAAAAAAGTCAGATCTATGTCACTGAATAAATGTTTTCAATATTACAATCGATGTTTTACTTCCTTATTGATGTAAAGGGAATTTGGATGAACGTGTCCAAATCACACTGAAACTTCGTCGCCAGTTGTTTATTTATTTCAACCTAAAACATTCACTCTCAAAGCCATGCTTTCTGATTGCGGCGCGGCAGCTGCAAGCAAAAATAAAACAATCTATATTAACTTTAAATAAATCACGTCAACCTGTAATTGCACCGAAGCACTTCCAAAATGCAACCCCTTGAATATACACAAATACTATAGATGGAAGCGAAAAAGTTGATGAAAACCCAATCAAGGTCTGATATTTTATTCGTAAGAGTTGAACACGTTTTTAAAACCAAAAAAAAAAACAAGACAAAAAAAAGCTTATAGTATTGAAAAAATGAGAAACACAAATCAAAAGCAATGTAACCTAATCTAAAAAACAAATTAAGAAAAAAGACAACCCAGTTTAAACATTTCTTGATTTGATGAGAAACTGAACCGTTATACGTAGTATGTAGAAACGTTTTGTAGCGTTACCCTGTAGTAGTTCCCCTTCCTGAAAACCTCAAGGAAAACCACATTTTTAGCGTTAAATTATCAAGTCTTTCACGGAAATGAGCATTTTCCCGGCTGGAAATCACCTGACAAGTGTGGAGACGATAAAATGTCTTTGAAATCCATGGAATGGTTAATATTTTTCTCACAAAACGGCTTAGAAAGAGCAAAATGCAAAGCTTCTGGTTTCAAGGCACGCTCCCGTAGAAACTTACGTCTGTTCTGGCGAAAATGAGTAAAAATATGAATATCACATACCTGAAATTGGAAGCCACTGATAATAAGAAACAAAAGGATTATTACAAAAGGCACACCTCTTAAGAAGTAGAAGTGTTAAAATACAACGACTAGATTAGACAAGAAAAACATAAAAGAGTGGGCACCATAGGCTGAATAATTGATCTTTCACAACCGACCGGAGGGTAGTCGAATGCAGCTAGAGAAATTACAAAAAAAAACAAGATTAACTCGTGTGTATTGCGAATTTAAATCTGTACCGTTACAGTGCATAAACAAAATATATACATTACAATAGGGTTTAGACAAAATATATAACCTCATGCAGAAGCGTTGGACAGGAAATCTTACACAGGCAGACACATCACAGGCATTGAATGATAAACTTAAACAGAAAAACTGAGAGCAAACCAACCGCAACTACAACCTCGTCAATGTGATTGTTGATCGTCTGGAGGCAAACAATATGCAACAATACAGAATAAAATCATTGAAACTACCCCTGACGAAGCCGACCGACGCAGGCAGACCGAAACGTCAACAGACAAAACCGAATTCCAAACATTTTCATCGCAGACATCTGGGCGCAGTCTGGTCGGCGGTTTTGCCACCAAATGGGACGCCATCTTGGTGCATAACCCCGCTTCAGCCTGCGTGCGGGCGTGTACGGTGATTGCGCCTATCAGTATGCAACCACTCACAAACGCCCCAACCCAGATGTCGCCTCAGTTTAGGTAGGTGTTCGAAACGATCCCACCCCCCGCGACTTAATCAACACTGTCGATGTTGTTACTGGTTGTTGTTCTCGTTACTCTTTATCTCTTGAAAATCAACACACCCACTTGATGGTATAGCTTCAGGCGAGCTAAGTTTGGTGACACCACATCCTACAGTTAGGCTATTACTCCATATACAGGCAGCACGAAGCTCTCAAGATTTTAGAAAGTATTGGGTGAGAAGTTTCTCTAAACATTCAAATCTTAAAAAATATACATCTAAATGCTCTTATACTAAGATCAAATATTATTGATAGACATCATTGAACTCAAAAAAAAACATTTAAAACTTCTCTATATACACCATCAATAAAAAAAAACAAGACGAAAGAACGTGAACCTTAGATCAAGGTCAGAAAATGTTTCGTAAAAGCTGTTTACATTCTATCAACCTCCAAAACAGAAAAATCAATAAACCAATCCATCTGAATGACCATGCCCAAACCGTAAACGCATTATATTGTACCACAACTTTCTACATATAGTACTACTTGACTAATAAAATTGATTCCAACGGTAAACATCTCTGCATATTATTGGCGCGCCCAGTGTGGTTTGCCGCATCGAGTAGTAGTAGAAAAATAAGGAAAAAAAACAACAAAGGCATGAAAATTGTCAACAATTATTGCATCCGAAATTCCAAAAATCGTTTAGGCAATTTTACACACCCGCAGCTAAAAATAATATTTTTTTTGTATTATTGATTAATATGAGTTTTGATCTACTTACCAACAGTGCTGAAAATGTCAGGGGTCATGACGCGAAAATCGGCGACGCTGACACGAATTTTTCATCTCCATTCACCAAATCACAAAACCGCGACATAAACAAACCCGGCGCAGTCGTGAGCGCGTTATCTCACTGAGCAGAACTACACTGTGAGGCAGTAGTCGACCAACGCTCATTCGACGTTGCACGCACACACATAAAGAAACAAGTTTTTACACCATAAGTTTGTATTTATGCGTGGCAATGTAATTTTGAATTAAAGTTATGAAGTTGTTTTAAGTGTTTTGCACAGTCTAGAATCATTCAATTGCTTAAACATAATGTTTAAAGACGATTTTACGAGCCAGTCATATGACACGAATTGAGTGACTGTATCTCTTCTTTTCACGTCTCTCATTCTCCAGCAGCCGACCGGCACGAGTCAGGCGGCAATGGTTGAACAGAGACAGTTGGCTTTTTTGGTTTGCTTCACGCTGGGTTGGAAAGTTTTTGCAGGCCTGCTTACAAATTGAGAAAAATGAGTTATTTTTAAAGCATGTCACCAAAATAAAACAAAATGTTGTAAAAGTTGCTTGATGGTTCTAAATTATTACATATTATTATTTTGGTTTCGTTTTGAATATCTTCTAAAAAACTTTTCGTAGTTACTTTTCGTCAGCAGACCCGTGGTGTAGGGGTAAGCGTGGTTGCCTCTCCCCTCTATGGCGCGAGAATAAACGTCAGTGCTAGCCGTTCGTCTCAAGCTAGCAATTTGTTTATCAGGCTTATGAATGCGAAACAGGCCTTTTGGCCTTCCTCACTTTACTGAGTAAAGGCTATAAAATCACTCGAAAAACGAAATTCTTAATTTGACCTCCTAGACCCACCTTCATGTATACTTATCGACTCAGAATCACATTCTGAGCAAATGTCTGTGTGTGTGGTGGGATGTTGATCAAAAAAATTTGGGCACTGGCTGAACCGATTTGGACCGTATTGGTCTCATTCGATCCGTCCCATGTGTCCCATAAGTCGCTATTGAAAATTATAAAGTTTAGTAAAGTACTTTAAAAGTTATGCTAAAAAAACGATTCTAACAAAAGTCCGGAAGATTGTAAAAAGGGTGGTTTTTGTAAGAAACCCTGTCATGCTATACATTTTTAGAAAGGTATTCAAAAGACCTTTCAAATGAGTTCAAAAGATTGAAGATGTGACGGCCCTATCAAAAGTTATAAGAACCTAAGTGTTATTTATGAACTTTTATGGGACCGGATCTCATATATTTCGATGAAAACGTTGTCCGGATCTATCATGCGACCTGTCGATGGATAGGTGATCAAAAGACCTTTCCAACGAGTTCAAAAGATTGAAGATCTGACGACCCTATCAAAAGTTTGAGCACCTAAGTAATATTTATGAACTTTTTAGAGGCCGGATCTCAGATATTTCGATGAAAACGTTGTCTGGATCTTTAATGCGCCCTGTTGTTGGACAGGTGATCAAAAGACCTTTCCAACGAGCTCAGTAGATTGCAGATCTGACAACCCTATCAAAAGTTATAAGCACATAAGTGCCCTGAATTATGAAGATCTAACTACCCAATCTGATGGAATGAATAATGAATCAAGTTGATAGAACACGGAAAGGTCCGCCCTTGTGTATCTATTTTGGATAGCATTACTCTCTAAATGTGAGGAAGGCAACAACCACCTAAGGGTGGATTAAGTAACGTTTTTATCGCAGATTGCCGAGGTCGATGCAAGATGGATATGCTTTGCTCGTGGACTCGCTCTTAAACTTTAATTTGTGATATTTATATTGCTCCATGTTTCTCTCGCACTTTTGACAACAAAAATTCATTAATCTAGGCAACCACTAGTTGTTTATTTACATTTCCATTCGCAGTTTCCACCAAACTGAACTTACGCACTTCAAAATTGTGCCAGTGCCAGCTTAAAAACAAGCGACAGTTTGACAAGTCGCAATAGTGCGATCGATAGCAATAATTTAGTGCGAAGTCCAAGTTAGTGGAAATTGCGCAATATTATTGTTAACAAAATAAAGCTTACTTTTCTGAGTACATTGATCGTACGACTGCAAAGGATTTTAAATTAAGTTTTGATTCCAATGGTTTTACACCAAAACGGACGGGATCACTATTTAGTTTGACACCCTTTTTACACGGAGTTCACACACACACTATCAAACGTTTGTTCGTCAATTTTTAATTTGACTTTGACCAACTAAAAAAGTTTTCAAACGAAAAAGTGACCAACCACTGGGGGTTGACTGTAGTGTGTTGATATGTGTGTTAATTTCAGTGCTAACTTGAGTAATATTCCTCGCACGTGTACTGTCGGTTCGTTCCTGAAGGGGTTTGTTATGACAGTTTGCAACTCTCACGTGCGTGCCCGAACGAATCAAAACAAACGTCTTATCATGCAACATCCAAAGTAACTTCGGAAAGTGCAAGAAAAAGTATTATGCGTGATTTTAATTTCATAACTTTGTTTTAAATTTAAAAAATTACGCCTGGTTAATCGGTGTCGCTTAATCTGACGGAAAATCAAGTGCTTACAATGCTCAGTTTGAGCCAAAGACTGTCGCGGCGCTGCTTCTCGACGTTGCACAACTCGCGACGTATTTTCCCCTTCCAAAGTTCTCGGTCCGCTCGAATCACAGCCGTTTCGTTCCGGGGCAAGAAAGATGACAGCAGCAGCCGGCTGTTTACGCCGGTCCCGATTCGACCGAACCCGGACGATATCAACGTCGGAGCGGAGCTGACCGGTGGCGTCCTGGACAAGGCCGAAATGCTCAAAATGATTCTGCAGTTCAGCAACAGGCGAGAGATTCGATTCTTGTGTTTGGAAAACGGGATCGACTCGAATCTGCAGTCGCAGGCGTTCACCAGCTTCCGGCGGTACTGCCTGGAGACGGACGCCCTGCCGGCGGATCTGCACGTGGTGTTGAGTGATATATTGCAGGGCGCTGGGCACGTGGACGACATTTTCCCGTACTTTTTGCGCCACGTCAAGCAAATCTTCCCCCATCTGGAGTGTATGGACGATTTGAAGAAGATTTCGGACCTGCGCCAACCGGCGAACTGGTATCCGAGCGCTCGCGGCATCAATCGAAAGATCATCTTCCACTCGGGACCGACCAACTCGGGCAAGACGTACCACGCAATGAAGCGTTTTCTGACGGCAAAGTCGGGCGTTTACTGCGGTCCGCTGAAGCTGCTGGCCAGCGAGGTGTACAACAAAAGCAACCAGCGGGGGACGCCGTGCGATCTGGTGACCGGCGAGGAGCGCAAGTTTGCCGATCCGCTCGGGAATCCCTCGAAGCACGTGGCCTGCACGGTGGAGATGACGTCGATTACGACGCCTTGTGAGTTTAGTTGAATATCTGTTTTGATTTTTTTTTTAACTACGTTTTGTTTTTGATTCTCCAGACGAAGTGGCCGTCATCGACGAAATCCAGCTGCTTAAGGACGTGGGCCGGGGTTGGGCCTGGACGCGTGCCCTGCTCGGCCTGATGGCGGAGGAAATTCACGTGTGCGGCGAGCCGGGCACGCTCGATCTGCTGCAAAAGATGTGCGACACGACGCACGAAACGCTCGAGGTGCGCAACTACAAACGGTTGACGGCACTGCACATCGAAGATCACGCACTGCAAACGCTGGACAACGTTCGGCCGGGGGATTGTATCGTTTGCTTCAGCAAGAACGATATCTACACGGTGTCGAGGGAAATCGAGGCGAGAGGACGGGAAGTGGCGGTCATTTACGGTGGGTTGCCGCCGGGGACGAAGCTGGCGCAGGCGGCCAAGTTCAACGATCCGGACAATAGCTGCAAGGTGCTGGTGGCAACCGATGCGATCGGGATGGGCCTTAATTTGAGCATTCGGCGGGTGATTTTCTACTCGATGATCAAACCGACGGTGAATCAGAAGGGGGAGAAGGAAATGGACACGATTTCAGTGTCGCAAGCATTGCAGATTGCCGGACGAGCTGGGCGGTACGGAATGAAGTGGGACGAAGGATACGTGACCACGTTCAAGCCGGAAGACTTGCCCACGCTGAAAAACATTCTCGGGCAAACGCCCGATCCGCTGACCCAAGCGGGACTCCATCCGACTGCGGACATGATCGAACTGTACGCGTACCATCTGCCAAACGCGACGCTCAGCAATCTGATGGAGATTTTCGTTTCGCTCAGCATCGTCGACGATTCGCTGTACTTTATGTGCAACACCGAAGACTTCAAGTTCCTCGCCGAAACCATTCAGCACGTGCCACTTCCGCTCCGAGCGCGGTACATCTTCTGCTGCGCCCCAATCAACCGCCAAATGCCGTTCGTCTGCTCAATGTTCCTCAAATACGCCCGACGCTACAGCAAAAACGAACCCGTCACCTTCGACTGGCTGTGCAACCAGTGCGGCTGGCCGTTCCAACTCCCGCGCACCATCATCGACCTCGTCCACCTGGAAGCCGTGTTCGACGTGCTCGACCTGTATCTCTGGCTTAGCTATCGCTTCCCGGATCTCTTCCCCGACGAAAAGCTCGTCCGAGACATCCAGAAGGAGCTCGACGACATCATCCAGCAGGGCGTGTTCCAGATCACCAAGCTGCTGAAAAACTCCGAAACGGCCGTCTCGACCAACACCCCCGACGAGGACTCGTTCGTGATGCGCCAGAAGAAGAGCAAATACTACCGCGAGAATGCCCCGCGGGGGAAACTGACGGAGCGACTGTTGGCGCAAGGACTGCTCACGCCGGCCATGCTGCAGGAGTTGAAGGCCGAGTGGGACCAGGCGCAACCGTCGAAGGGCGGAGATGATGACGATCTGGGAGGGAAAAAGGGCCGTCGGAAGACGAGGAAACCAAAGTGAGGAACGATGGCGGTCGTTGAATAAAGGGATTTTAATAGCCTATGTTAAATGCTGGTGTTTTTTTTTTTTGGTTCCATCAAACTATTATTTTCTTTAAAATTTAATAAAAATAAATAATTCGAACGAATGAAAATTTGTTGCCATCCCTATTCAGGTTCCCTTCAGAAACATAACGATGGCACTTTAAACAAAAAAATCCTTACTGATGGTTAGTAAATAAGGAATATATTTATTTTTTAATTTAAGCAGTTGCAAATATTTTTCAAAGTTTATGTCAGCATTTTAGCATACCTCATCTCTGCTTTGTCCAGACTCGAGGGATATAAATTTCAATAAAATTTAATGTTTGCAACGGCCAGGGATGCCACTTGGTTTTTTAAAATGTCTGTAAAAAAGTCTGTGTATGTCTGTGCATTTGTCTAAAATTCAAATATATCAATTCACGGTCATTGAAATCCATCAAAAATTGCGTTTTTAAGCATTTGAAGTCTAACGAAATAAGTTTCGACAAAAAAGATTACAAAATATTAATTTAATGAAGTTTTTTAAAAGTCTGTGCACCTCAAAAAATGTCTGAAACAAGCTCAAAAGTCTGTGAAACACAGACAAATCTGTGTATCTGGCATCCCTGGCAACGGCCTTAATAACAAATATAAATATGTAACAAATAAAAACGGACTCATGATGTTACCCCCCTGGTTTTGACAATTTTGTTGCGCTGCAGCAGCGAGCTGTCATTCCGTCTATTTGTGTACATTTTTGCGTGTGAATCATTCCTGCTGTGGTGCAAGGGAATTTCGTGTTTTTGGGTTTTATTTTTTATAGTTTATCGTGCCCCGTAATTACTGGGAAGTTTTTCCAATCTTCAAACAAGTGCTGTGCGCAGAAATCGATTGGCCATGGGACTTTTCGGTAAATCACAGGAACGCAACCCAAAGGAGCAGGTAATAGCGAATTAGTTCCCAAATTGACCTTGGACGGGCCGAAGCAATTAAAATCAATTTTCATTTTCGGTCAGGTCCAAGAGTGGACGTCCAAATTGCGGAAGGAATCGTACGCGCTAGACAGACAGATCCGTTCGATCCAGCGGGAAGAGGACAAGCTGAAGCGAACGCTGAAGGAGGCCGCCAAGAAGAACGACAAGGAAGTTTGCACGATCCTGGCGAAGGAGCTGATCCGGTCGCGGAAGGCCATCAACAAGATCTACACCAGCAAGGCCCACATCAACTCGGTCCAGCTGCAGATGAAGAACCAGCTGGCGACGGTTCGGGTGGCCGGCTCGTTGGCCAAATCCACCGAAGTGATGACGGCCATGCAGGCGCTCGTGAAGCTGCCGGAAGTGGCCGCCTCGATGCGGGAAATGTCCAAAGAGATGATGAAGGCCGGCATCATCGAGGAGATGATCGACGAAACGATGGAATCGATGGAGGACGTCGAGGAGATGGAGGAGGAAGCGCAGAAGGAAATCGACAAGGTGCTGTGGGAGATTACGGCCGGCAAGTTGGGTGAGGCCCCGGCGGCACCGCTTGCAGCTCCCGCCGGGGAATCGTCGCGCGAGGCGGTATCGGCGGATGTCGACGAGGACCAGGAAGACGACATGGAGGACATGCAGAGTCGGCTGCAAGCGTTGCGCTCTTAGGCGAGGCCGCCACCAGCGCAAATTGTGACTTAGAGTAACACATTTTGACTAACTCCCTAATACATTTAGAGTTTTCCCCTCTCATCCCTCGTTTACGTTTGCCGCTCTTTGAGAATAAATGTTTAATCCTGTTTTGTAAATATGTTCAGACACGTCCGGGTTTTGTCTTGCTGGCACCAACCCAATTTAGTGTGTAGTGAACGGAAAAAAATGGTCTTCGAAGATTCTACGCCGCATGTTTGAGAAATAGGGAAGCATCGTGGTAACGTAAGAGAATGTTATGTGCTGTGTAATATTGAAAGTGGGCTTTCCTGCGAGAAAACACCACCTAAATTGTATTAAACATTAGTAATAATTACGCAATGAAACGCAAATAAACTCACAAATAAGTGAAATGAAATTCTGCGTTTGTTACTTTCAGTCGGAGGAAAATCCTTACTTCGGTTTAAATTTACAAGCATGTTTGTGTGGATATTCATTTTTGCGTCAACTGACCCATCGATGATTTTGCTTTGTTATTTCTTAGCTTTTTAACTGGGCTACATCTCAGCTATTGAGCGCCCAGTTAAACAACAAGTTGTCGAACAAGTACCTACTGAATTGCTAAGGAATATCCAGAAAAAAATGTTAATTCTTTAACAAAATATCTTTTTTTATTCGACTTAAGGAGAAATATACTCAAGTTATTTCCGTCATACTAAACGGCCGTGTCTGAATGATGCTGTAGATCAGCGATTCTCAACGGGGGTACCGGGCCTACTTGATTTACATGGTAGGGGGTACCAGCCTAGAAGAAGGTTGAGAATCGCTACTGTAGATAATCTGGAGTATTCCTTATTTAAAATTTACTAAAACCAAGTACACCAATCAGTAGAGCAGCAATTGTGAATATGTATTTCTGTTTCATTTGCCATTTACCAAAAGTTATTCGTATCTGTTGGCATTATAGTAAGCCACGATTTTAAAAGATACAATAAAGATCATTACTTGTCTTAACCTACTACACTAAAGACGAGGCTACGTGGACGAGAAAACTATCGATCGTGGGCCTTGGCGATGAAATGGACGTTGATACGGGAAGGAACGTGGAAAGCGGCCGTTGACGTAAAAGAAGGTACTGCAGTAGATCCAGCACTGTCGGAGCGAGCTCTAACGACGATCTGCCTCGGGATTACGCCTGCCAACTACAGTCACGTACAGGACGTTGAGACGGCACGTGAAGCCTGGACGAAGTTGAAGAATGCGTTTTCGGACAGCGGATTGACCCGGAGGATGGGGTTGCTGCGAAAGCTGACTTGGGGGATGGGGTTGCTGCGAAAGCTGACTTCGTTGCGGCTGACAGAGTGCAGGACCGTCGAGGAATACGTGAACGAGATAATGTCGACGAAGTACCAGTTGGACCAGATCAACTTTAAGGTCGATGACGACTAGTTGGCAAGTATTCTACTCATGGGGCTGCCGGAGAGTTACGGACCAATGTTGATGGGGTTGGAAGCATCAGGAGCGAAATTGACAGCAGACTTGATCAAGACGAAGATCCTGCAGGACGTGAAGAAAGATGATTACGTGATGTCATCAGTAACCGAAGGAGCTTTTGTGAGTCACCAGAGAAGGCCGGCGAAGGACAAAACGAAGGTCAAGTGCTTCAAGTGCAAGCAAATGGGCCATTTTGCTTCAGAATGCCAGTCACCGGGACCAGTAGAAAGCTCGAACTCGGGGCACCTGAAGACGACGGGCAACTCAGCATTCAGCGTCGGTGCGAGGGCACCAGAAAGCGCGGGTTCGTGGATCGAGGAGCGGCGAATGTTTTGACGAGAACGGTGTCCGGCTCGAAATTGATTGAAGCTAGAAGATGTTTGGGAGTTAATAAAATCTAGCTTAAGGGGGGATGTTGGCATTATAGTAAGCCACGATTTTAAAAGATACAATAAAGATCATTACTTGTCTTAACCTACTACACTAAAGACGTGTTTCTAATAATATCCCTAATAAATCAGTGTGCCTAAAAAGTAATTTCCCATACACTCAAACATCGGGTTGATCGGCTTGACACCAACTGTTGTCAAACGCACGGGGTCACTTTTTAGTTTGACACCCTTTTTACACGGAGTTCACACACACTACCAATCGATTGTTTTGATAATGTCCGTGAGCGCCGTGTAAAAAATGACAGTTCGTCACAAACTAAAAAAGTGTCGAACGAAAAAGTGACCAACCACCGGCGGTTTGAACCCTGGCGGATAAGAGTTGGAATGAAAATGTTACGAAAAGTCTAAAAAAAGCCTGATTGGGAGATTAACGCTATTTCTTGCCTCGTTTCACATTAACACCTAAACTCACAAGCTCGAGAAAAAGGAAGAATTTCCATACAAATTCCCTCTTTTTCTCGAGCTTGGGAGTTTAGGTATTAAAGGCTAGTACGCAGATTGGAAGGATAGAGGTCAAGAAACAGCTTTACGAACAGCAGAACAAAGGAGAGGGAGCGATTTCTTGGGGCTTTTCTTCACCCTCTCTGACTATATCGAGTGTTCCAAGTGTGTGTGATAGTGTGTGCATAGACTAATTAGTCTATGGTGTGTGCATTAGGGTGCCAAGAAAATATATGAAAATTTTGGAAATTTTGGAATTACCATTTAATCATCTTTATTATTTTAATGGGCGTCATCTATCATGAGAAAAAACTTATCGTTTACATAAAAAGCAAATTTATTTGGCTGTTTGTTACATTCCCAATCTGGTTTCGACATAAAATAAACGAAAACTTTCAGCAAGTCTCGCTGCAGAGGTATCTTTCCTAACTCCAATTTGTCACAGGGCTAAAGCAAGATTGCTCTACCACAACTAATTTTAAATTACATAGGATTGTGAATCATAGAATGGGAAAGCTTTGCACCAAACTGCACAGAATTGGAAATTTTGAATCTACAGTATCTTCCACTAACATTAATAATCACATTGATACAGAAATGCTGATTCAAACCAGCCCTTTTGAGCAAACCAGGCTTTTCAGTTTATACTAGAAAGAGCTTAATCCTAGACAGTTATCGAGAGAAATAGTTTGTTTGTTAATGGTTTAGATCTTTCTAACAAAAAACATATTAGAATCCAATGCAATGATGTCGATGATATTGGCCATCAGTTCGGCCTGTAAAAGGATCCTAGATCTACTATCATTCTCCCTGCACCTTTCGTTCTACCTTACTGGACGGTGATCTTTCGCTGTATCACATTCTGGTTTCCGTCAATGTTCAGCTTGGCCTTGCCGTTGACGGCCTGATTGTTGTTGGCCTGCTGCGCCAGATCCTCGGGCAGCTCCTGCTGCTGCTCCTTGATGTACTGCGACAGTTTGGTGTAGATTTTGTTCGCTTCAGTCTTCTGGCTTTCCTCCTCCTTCTGGCGCCGCAGCAGCTCGTCCGCTTCCCGCTTCAGGATGTCATCGTCCATCTCGGACTTTTTGAGCTCGTCCTCGACCAGCGCGTAGCCTTCGCTCTGGATGATCTTCGGCTTGGGCGTGTAGATCGAGGTGTACGTGGGGTTGGTCGGATGGCGCCAGATGTTCCACAGCGTTTTGAACGCCTTTCGGCCCTCGTCCGTTCCGTACGTGTGGTGGGATTTGTCGCCGGTGCGCAGCAGACGGGTTTTGACCTGGAAGAAAGCAAAAAAAAAAGAATTCAACGTAACTCATTTCTCAATCCAGAACAAAAGCTCACCATGTTGGACGTCGCAGTCTTGCGGTCCCAGATGTGTCCGTGCTTGGCGAGGAAGTCGATCAGCACTCCGGTCAGGTTGAGTGGCGTGCCGTACTCCGACGCTCGGTAGTCCCACGGGAAGGCGTGATGGTAGTTGTGCCAGCCCTCGCCCATCGCCACAAACGACACGAACATGTTCTCAACCGGCCAGATCGTCCTGCAAAGTAGAAAGCAACGCAAATACAGAACTGGAAACCCCCCACTCGAGAACACCCGATACTCACTTGTCGTAGGGTCGCGTTCCGAACATGTGCGCCGCGCTGTTGACCGACCACGTGCCGTTCAGGCTGAGAATGGTACGGAAGAAGAAGGCCACAAACAGGGCGTACCAGGGGCTCTCACCCCAGAACAGCACCGGGATCGATGTTGGCCCGAACAGGGCGAAGATGGTGTAGAGGAGTTTGTAGTGTCTGAAATGAAACAAAACAAAAAACATTATTTATTCCACCACTAAGTGTTTCATTTATTCTTTCATTTATGTAGTATTAGTAAATATTAAGTCCAGAAAACAAAAACCGTCTCTAAAGAAATTGGCAACACTCTATACGGCTCTGTCGGGGAGATCAGACCCGGCCATTTAATATTATGTTGAAAATCATCCTTTTTGTAGTCCTCTAAATCAGTGATTCTCAACCTTCTTCTATGCCGGTACCTCCTTCCATGTAAATCAAGTAGGCCCGGTACCCCCGTTGAGAATCGCTGCTCTAAATTGTATTTCATTACAACTTTCATACAACTTTATTTTTCGAGTGATTTTATAGCTCTCCTCAGCGAGGAAGGCAAAAAGGTTACTGATATTTTTGTGAAGCTTTTTTGTCCACTTTAACGTGAAGACTTCCATCAATGGCATGATTTTTCGATCAAACATATAAGTTTATCGTCGATGCCTATTTTAAAGGAATTTTGCTTTAATAAATACTTGATCTGTACTATATAGATCATCGTGGTAACACCTGGTAGCTTATGCAACAGGTATGCTGGATAACACTTTTATGAGAATATCGAAGTCTAGACGTTCAGCATTTACATAATCACCAACCACTATCACTTGCGATGAAACTAATCTTTGTTTGTACGTCGGCGTTTCAAATGAATGCTAGACTGACTGAAATGAACACACCTTTGATTAAAAAACAATAATTAGATAGCGTTATGATTCTCCCAAGTACCAGAAACATTAGAATTGTGAGTCATCAGATTGATCTGTGCGAGATCGGCATCAAAGTTCTAACTTGATTAAATCTCGACACAAAAAAAAAAGGTTCATTACCGGCCTAACTTAATTACCGGCCCCAGTGACCACTGCCGCGCGTAACCATCTAAAATCAACAATTCATTACCACCGACCGGGCCAGCGAGACGAGGAGTCATTTTCCCATCAACTCCCCCCGATCATTCATTCGCGCGTGTAATTGTTCGACCAGTTGGTTGGTTGGATGGTGGTGTGGCTTTTTCAAGATCATCCGCAGCTTCCAGCGGGGTCGCGGTAGGTAGTGATGAGAAGTTACAGAAGCCATCAGGCTGTGGTGGCGCTATTCGGTGTAAATTCACGGTCAACCGCGTCCATCAATGGACACAGGGCAAAAATTGTATGCATCAGAAAGGTCACGACCGTGTTCTCTTTTGTGGCAATTGTCATTTTATTGAAAACTATCCTCATTTTTTTTATCTTTTGTTACGAATTAAAAATTGATCGGGATCTTCCTTAATTGTCATATGTTTTTTTATGTTTCAAATAAATTAAAAGCTACAAAATACACCGAACGATAACTGGTAAAATTTTCTGGTTTTTACTTCAAATATTTCAGAAATTTTAAAGTGATTTATCATCATGTTTTCCTGGAATAAAACATTAAATAAGGTTTCTTGGTAGGAGGATTCTTCCAACTATTAAATGTTTACACTCAAACCCCGATGGTTTGACACCAACTGTTGTCAAACGAACGGGGTCCCTTTTTAGTTTGTCTGCCTGTGTGGATCAATCGGACCGCGCACTGGATTGATTCACAATCCAGAGGTTGCTGGTTCGAATCTCGAGGCAGACGCAAAAATTCTAAGTGTTAATATAAGTATTCGGTGCCCTCTCCCCGTGCCATACCTTCACACTTAGGAGACCCGGGAGGCGGACTCTTGTCGCAAGAAGAACGATACACGCCTGTGGATCCGTTGACGAAACCGCAAGGTTTAAGAGGGCCACATTAGGGGAAATTCTCTTATGTTTGGCAGGTTAAGCACTCGCTCCTAACTCCATCCAATTTGCTGATTTTCACTATTTAAACAACTAATTTTGCAAAACTTTTGGTAGAAACTTACTTGCTCACTTTTTATTGAGCTATTTATCACTCGAGTTCAGTTGAAAACGCTTTTAATTAGCTTTAATTGAATGTCAAAGTTCTGACCTGCCAACATTAGAGGCACGCTGGAATTAGATGCTGTTCCCCTATAAGGTGTTACGTCGATTCCGTTTTCGTTTTAGTTTGACACCCCTTTTACACGGAGTTCACACACACTATCAAACGTTTATTTTGATAGTATGCGTGAGCGCCGTGTAAAAAGTGACTGTTCGTCATTTTTTAGTTTGACTTTGTAAAACCAACGGGGTACAAACTAAAAAGTGACCAACCACCGGGGGTTGAGTGTATTGCATTAAGAGATCACAGGGGGGGGCGACATCTAGCTGTCAACTTTGGCACCAGAACAAAAGGGAGCTGTCGACCTGGGACGGGACGGCTGGATAGAGTCTTCTTTTTGAATGTTTACTTTTGTATTCTTCTTCTGTTTTTTTGCAAGAAAATTCGTGTTCGAATACAAATATCAAACAATCTGTGATTCAGATAGCTTGACAATTCAAATTTTCTTGATGATGTTTTCAACTCAGTGCACAAGCATGCGGATGACTTTTTCTTTGGTTGAAATGTTGTTAAGTTTTTCCTCGCAGGTTTTTTTTTAATTTGGCTGTTAAAATTTGCGGTTGGACGTGGGTGGAGAATCCTGAGTGTTCACTTCTTCAATTTTTAATGTGTTTTTTTATATGAAAGATTTTTAATTTTCATTTGGATTTGAAAAAGGCAATATGCGTTTTCTTACTTCCATCTAAATAAAATCCTAAAAAGCCTGCAAGTCATTAAATGGGAGGGGAAGTTTGTTCTTATCTATAAATCTACTCCTGTCGTTGTCCCGTTACGCAAAGAAAGTTAATAAATCTTTTTAAATCCAGTTCTACGATGTTGTTTCTTCACGCAACATTTTAATTTCACGGGAAGCACAGGTTTAATATTGTTCAATCTAGATGACATTTCTATGTAACGCGCAAAAAAATAACAATAGTTTTAAATGGGCAAAAGAATCGTCAGTTCATGAAATGTATTGTTTTTTAAAATGAAAATGTTGATAAGTCGACATTCGGTGTACGATAGAAATAAATGCCTTTCAATTGAAAATATTTTAATCAATCTATTAATGCAATTTACAATTATTTGTGAAATTAATTTTGTCTTAAAGTTGATGTCAGTAAACACCTCAGTTTCATCAAAGTATGATAGATTTGGGCTCCCTAAACACGCTCCAATTGTTAGAATTACATTTTAGTTGATTCCCTGGCAATAAATAAAATTATAAATTCGGGAGCAAATTCTATGGAATTATCTAAAACAGCCATTGCGCACCCACGTTTATCTATGGGGGTAGCAAAAATAAGGGGGTGCGCTTGGTTGCTTATACAGTCAACTCTCTGGTTGTCAATATCCAAGGGACCGTCGAGGAAGAGAATCATCAGTTTACAGAACGATGCAAAATGAAGACTCGATTGAAAATATGTTTTTCTTGGTACCCAGCTATAGGCAAGAAAACCGTGACGTAGCAAATGAATTCAAAGAACTCAGTATTCATTTTGTGAGTGCCATTTGAGTGGTTTGACAGGTGTCAAATCGGGACTTAGCATTTTTTGAATTTGAATTTGCTTCCGATTGCGCGAAACGTCATAACCCGAGTTTTTTTTTCCAGTATTATTGCCCGTGTGCTTGTCCGTGCTTCTGGCCGTCTTCGTGTACGTGCACCTGACCACGTAGGTGCCTGTTTCTGGTCGTTCCTGTGGCCGTGCTCTAGGCCGTGTCCTTGTCCGGACTCCTGATCGTGTTAGTGTCCGTGCTTCTGACCGTTTTCGTGTCCCTGGCCGTGTAGGTGTCTGTTCCTGGGTATTCCCGTGGCCGTGTCCTTGCTCCGTGTTCCTGGTCGTGTTTGTGTCCATGCGAAACGGAACAACCGGAGCAAAATTATAATTTTAATTGCTAAGTCCCGGAACTGACACCTGCAAAAAAGTTCATTCGGTTGTTTACCTTTGAGGTTAAGTTCCGAGCTTTTCTTTTTTCATAAAGGAGAAAAGCTCGGAACTTAACCTCAAAGGTAAACAACCGAATGAACTTTTTTGACAGGAGACAAGGAGAGAATCATAGCAACGTCCAGCAAACAAAAACAAACTAATGTCAAACACCCTTCAAAGCTTCGTTTCGCAAAGAAAAATGTCTATGCAAGCCATGAGATAGTGACAATATTGAAAACCGGAAGAGATTTTTAAAGCAAACAGAATCCAAAAGACCGTCGAGGAAGAGATCCTTCAAGCAAGAGAAAATATCGAGGAATAAAGCCAATCGAAGTATGCAGTTTGAAGGGACTAAAGAATTCATCGATAGATGGAGCAATATTGATATCGAGAAGATCGACAGCCAGAGAGTCGACTGTATGAAGGAACGCAATGAATCCTAGATAATAAACCCAAATTTACAGAAAATTAACTAAAATTCAATTCTGTTGATTGGAGCGTGTTCAGGGAGGTCAAATCTATCATACCTTGACGAAACTGAGGCGTTTACTGAGATCAACTAAAAAAATGTCCAGTTGTGTTATGTTTTAATACTGTACTGTTGAAAATTAGTTATCTCATACTATCCATACATTATGTAAAAACAAACAAATACTGAAAACGATACTCAAAAGAGAAGTTTGCGCTATCCCTTCACAGATGGCGTCACGTGTATTTTACTTTTGCTGCAAACCACTTATTGAAGTGGTTATTAAGGTGAAACGGGCGCCGTTTCTTGGACAACTGTTCAACTCAAATCGATTTCTGAACTTGAAAGATTGTTTGCTATCGATCTATTGAGCATCTGCAAAAAGCAGAACTTCATAAGTTACCCCATTTAGCTTAAAGGTGCTTTAAAATACACAAGTCGTGTTGTTAATATGGCGTTGCCATTCCGTTTCACCTTAAAGTCACAAAACCATATTCCCCTTCACAAACATGATACCAAACGAGATTTGTTTTCCATGTTTTTGGAATTTTACAAACGTTGTCAAAATTGCATAAATCAAGTCGAACTACCAAGCACACAATAATCCAGTAGAACGCAAACAAAGAAATCATTAAAATAACACTTGTTTAATTCGTCTTCTGCTGACGTCAAATTACGCCACCGGAAATTAAAAGACGACACAAAACCGTAGGAAAATTACCCAAATGTGAGATCTGGTCGTCATCATCAGGCTTCGATGGTTTCCGTCGTCCGTGCCGGCAAATTAAATCAATAGTTAACCCTTGAAGCAGGGTCGCTTTATTTATGGTGGTTCTGCTTAGAAATAAAAATTGCCTCTTCCTCCCGTAGTACCAGTGATTCTATGTCATTAGCTCGATTCTACATGGTGATCGTAAATCCGTCAGTTTAGTGACGAAATGATCACTCATTTGGTGGGTTTAATTAAAGGATGTGTTATGAAGCTTCAACATTTGACCGAGTGACGCGATCAAATGTGTTACATATGATCTTGGGACTTATTGACTTGTATTTTTAATTTGTAAAGCTTTTAAAATGATTGAAACCTAAAAGTGTCTTTAAAATCTTCATTAAAAAACAATTTTCCATCGGTTCACCTTTCAAAATACATAGCAACTTCCAAATGTGGAAATCCATTGATATTACATCGAAAAGCAGCCACTCTTTGCACCGTCATCGCGCGATTTGGATCGCGATTGGAAAATTATTTCCACCAGATTAAATCGGAAAGTCAGCGTGAGGCCTCAAACTTTAGTTTTGCTCGTGCATTCAAATCTGCGCCGGAGAAGAGCTTAGAAACCTTCGTCTTTTCGTCACTTGATCTGAACGTGTCTTTCATCAAACCAAAAGTTTTATTGGACAGCGCGCTCGTGTGACGTCACTAGAGTGGTCGGTTGGTGATCAGAAAACCGTCAAAAATTGGGACCACCTTGACCCGTTTGCATAGGAAACGAGGCGGCCCGGACCGGTGGTTGATTGGTGGTCGCATTTCAAAAGTTATGCAACACGCACATTTCCAGTTTCGGCGTCCGAAATTAGAGACAGTCACTAAGTCACACGTTGTGGCTTAGCGAGCAGCTAAGGGGCTAGTCGATCGTTTTATCTCGCGTTTTGTCGTTGCGGTTTAAACAACAGACAGAGCATTGTATATTCAAAGACAAACCTATACTTTGATGTGTAACGAACCACCTTGGCGAAAAAGAAGAGAAAATTGACTGACCAATAGCAGCAGCTACTAGCCTCGAAACTCGAAAAATGTCATCAGTCGTGCCTTCACCACTAGTAGTAGGATGCTGATCAGGCGTGTTTTTTTTATGTGAAAGAAGTTTGAAATTTGGCACACGACATTGGGTAACACTTTTACTGCCGGTGGCTGTGATTTGGTGGGAGCTGATATATCGGGGTGCAATTAAACTTAAACTCTAACATTGCTAATCTTTATCCTGGGTTAAATAACAAGCTACTTTCTAACTTTCAAACAAAACAATTCACAAAAAAAGAATAAATTTGTGTACTCCAATTGTTTTTGTTTTTTTTGTGTGTTTTTAATAATCATTATTTTTAAAGAAAAAGATAATGTCGAACGGGATTGTGTAAACACGAGATACCGGCAATTCTTGGTGCTGAGAATCTCGCGACGAAAAGAAGAGTATTGAATGTTGAGAGATGAGATTTTGGGCATGATAATTGTAGTCGTTGAGATGTGAAAGTTTAATATTTCTAATGAGAATGTCAGGAAAAGTAGTTAGTTTCACAATGGAGTTTGCAAAAAAAAAATTTTTTCCGTTGTTGAAAGTTGGAGAAAAAAATGCTTAATAAATTTCTAATGGAATTTTGCAAAAAATGTACCATTTCAATTTGAATGTTGGAAATAGAAGCGTTTGGAATCATACATGTTATTCTCTGGTTCGCAGGAAATTCACGCAACAACCAATTACACTCAACCCCCGGTGGTTGGTCACTTTTTCGTTTGACACTTTTTTAGTTTGTACCCCGTTGGTTGGTCAAAGTCAAACTAAAAAGTGACGAACTGTCACTTTTCACACGGCGCTCACACACACTATCTAAACAAATGTTCAGTAGTGTGTGTGAACTCCGTGTAAAAGGAGTGTCAAACTAAAAAGTGACCCCGTTCGTTTGACAACAGTTGGTGTCAAACCATCGGGGTTTGAGTGTATGTTGCAAACACATGAAAATCCGTTTTATGAAGAAGGTTTAAAATAACAGAATCTGTGAAGGCAGCATCTATTATATTTTTTTAAATTTAAATTTAACCAGCGGCATTTGTGATGCACCTGTCATCGTCTCAAACATGAGCCGTTTTTTCAACAATAAGACTTCAAATTATCATATGAGCAATTCTCTACCAAAACCGGAAATGGATTTAATTTGTATTTTTTTGATTTGGCTCAAACTTTGTGGGGGCCTTCCCTATGACCAAATGAACTATTTTGTGTGATTGGTTCATCTAACAAGTCTTCGGCAAAGTTGTAGGTATTGTTGAGGACTTTTGAGAAAAAAATAGGTACACGGAAAAAGAATTGCAGATTATTTAATCAACTTTTTTTTTCACTAAAACTCAATTTCCCAAAATACGTATTTTTAGATTTTCGAGATTTTTTGATATGTTTTAGGGGACAAAAATCCGCAACTTTTGAGCCATAGAGAAACATGGTCAAAAAATCTGCCGCCGAGTTATGATTTTTTGAAAAAACAGTGATTTTTGGAAAAAAAAATCGAAGTTTCATGCAAAAACAAGTTTGAAATTAGTTTTTAATGCAAAATTGAATTTGCAATCGAAAAGTACTTTACAGATTTTTTGATAAAGGGCTCCGTTTTCAAGATATAGCCACCGAAAGATTCAGAAAATTTGCTATAAAATTGTCTAAGAGACATTGAAGATTGGACCTCGGGTTGCTGAGATAGAGCCGCTTTAAGAAAAAGAAACACGAAAATTGAAGTTTTCTTAATCTCATCAAAACAACCCACCATTTTCAAATGACGATATCTCAGCAACTAATGGTCCGATTATCAATGTTAATATATGAAATATTCTGATCTTTTCGAAAAAAATATTTTGATTTTTTTTAAATCAAGACTAGCACTTTAAATGGGCGTAATATTCAATGTTTGGCCCTTTTGTAAGTCTTGATTTAAAAAACGATACTTAATCCACCTTCAGGTGGTTGGTGCCTTCCTCACATTCATAAAGTCAATCCAGGTTTTTAAACGAAAATGGCGTTCGAATGATGAACACTTGAAATGTCAAAATCACGGGGTGATACCAACATTACGAAAAAGTGTACTATGGCATGACAGCCACATTTTTTTCTTATGTTGGTGCTACTGCGTGATTTTGACATTTCGGACGTTCACCATTTCGAATGCCATCTTCGCTTAAAAACCTGGATACATTCAGTAAAAATAGCAACAATCCCTTAACATGTTTAACAAATCAATTTTATTACTGATTTCTTTTGATAGGGTTCGCAGACCTTCAATTTTTCTGGCTCATCGGCAAGGTCTGATAAAAAAAACCTATCCAACGAAAGTTCACATGGAAGATTCAGACAATATTTTTTATCACAATATCTCAGATCCGACCTCATGAAAGTATATAAATAACACTTAAGTGCCACTAACTTTTGATAGGGTTGTCAGATCCTTGATCCTTGGCTCATTTGAAAGGTCTTTCAATTATCTAACTAACGATGGGTCGCATGATGGACCCGGACATAATTTTTACTGAAATATCTGAGATCCGGCCTCCAAAAAGTGTATAAATAACACTTAAGTGCTAATAACTTTTGATAGGGTTGTCAGATCTTCAATGTTTTGGGCTCATTGGAAAGGTCTTTTTAATACCTTTCTAAAAATGTATAACATGATAGGGTTTCTTGCAAAAACCACCCTTTTTACAATCTTCCGGACATACGGCAAAATCGTTTTTTTAGCATAACTTTTGAAGTATTTAGTTAATAGTTAATAGTTACTTGCTGATTTTAAATAGAGACCTATGGGACCCCAAGACGGATCGAATGAGACTAATACGGTCAAAATCCGTTCATCCAGTCCGGAGATAATCGAGTGACAATTTTTTTGTCCACCCACCTACACACATCCACACAGACATTTGCTCAGAACATGATTCTGAGTCGATAGGTATACGTGAAGGTGGGTCTACGAGGTCGAATTAAGAAGTTCATTTTTCGAGTGATTTTATAGCCTTTCCTCAGTAAGGTGAGGAAGGCAAAAAATCAAAATATTTTTTTCGAAAAGATCAGAATATTTCATATATTAACATTGATAATCGGACCATTAGTTGCTGAGATATCGTCATTTGAAAATGGTAAGTTATTTTGGTGAGATTAAGAATACTTCAATTTTCGTGTTTCTTTTTCTTAAAGCGGCTCTATCTCAGCAACCCGCGGTCCAATCTTCAATGTCTCTTAGACAATTTTATAGCAAATTTTCTGAACTTCTCAAAAATCTTTAGAAACGGTCATTCATGGTCACTATTTTTAAAAATTGAAAAACTGCAAATATTTCGAATAAAATCAAACTTTCGGTGGCTATTTCTTGAAAACGGAGCCCTTTATCAAAAAATCTGTAAAGTACTTTTCGATTGCAAATTCAATTTTGCATTATAAAATAATGTCAAACTTGTTTTTGCATGAAACTTCGATTTTTTTTTTTCAAAAAATCACTGTTTTTTTCAAAAATTCATAACTCAGCGGCGGATTTTTTGACCATGTTTCTCTATGGCTCAAAAGTTGCGGATTTTTGTCCCCTAAAGCATATCAAAAAATCTCGAAAATAAAAAAATACGTATTTTGGAAAATTGAGTTTTAGTGAAAAAAAGTTGTTAAAAAAATCTGCTAATTTTTTTCCCGTGTACCTATATTTTCTCAAAAGTCCTCAACAATACCTACAACTTTGCCCAAGACACCAAATTGATCAGAAAATTCACTCAAAAGTTACAGCTGTTTGAATACTTACATACCATTTTTGTATGGACAGCAGCCAAAATTGTATGGAGACTTGTATGGGTGAACCAATGACGCAAAATAGCTTATTTGGTCATAGGGAAGGCCCCCACAAAGTTTAAGTCAACTCAAGAAATACAAAAATTAAAAATGGTCGAAATCGGCCGATTTCGTAGAACCAGTTTTCTGAACCAGTTTTTTACCAAATGTCATCAAATTTGAATTTTAGGAAGTTAAAAATATTAAAAAAAAACTTATTAAAGAAGACATTTTGGGTTCAAATGAATACAACAGGATTTTGAAGGATTACATGAATGTTCTTCCTTAAACTTCATCTAACGGATGTCATTAGTTTGGTAATATGTAGCTTAATCCCACTGAAGTTTGGTTTGGGTGTACATATAAAGACAAAAAAACTCAAAGTGTAGCCTTAAATAATTTGCTTCCTGTATACCGTAAAAAAATCAGTTTCAATACGTACCAAATTGAGATCCATAATGACCACGAATGTACAAATTAAAGAACGACGATCTTTGCGATCATGTTTGAGTTCTGGACGCGCTCTGCTGAACACTCGTCAAACCATTAGCCCGTTCTTTGCTGGTCAGTTATTCATTTGGACTCGGGACAAGGACATCTACAACCATAGTTGTGCATCAATATTGTAACGTCATGACGTAGAAGTCAGCGCTCAACCACAAGCACTGAATCGATCAAGTTCAAGTAGAACGCTCCACTGACCTCTAAAGCATTCCAACGCTTCCGATCAATACACAAATTAAACTCCATTAGAGACCCCTCCTGCGGAACCATGACTTTGAAACGTAAATCGCCGAAATTCGAGTCTAAAGTCAATGTCCAGTGCTCTGCATGTGCTCCACCAAGTGCAGACAGAACGAAAGTGTACTAGCCGTAACCTAGACCTTGCCAAATCTCAACCGTATAAATAACTACCGGCCGGCCCCATGATGGTTTGTTGATGACCACCACTTCTTGTACTCCACGCGGCGACACGTTCATTGACGAGCTTTTTTCGTCTACTCTTTGTGTTGTGCATACTCCAAGTACGCGAGATGCTTTTACTCGACTAATGCTCAACTTCATTCATGAGTGTGGTGCTGAGCTGTTTGAGCCAGGGTCAGTTGTAAGCCGGCCCACCCAACACCCCTCACACTGTTTTTAGAGATCAGCGGTTGAAAGCATGGTAAAATTATGCGTGCGGCAACCGGCACCGAAGAGGAAAAGCTTCGACAAAAAAGAGATGCTTCCAAGGTTCACGCGATGATGCACGTGTGACGGGTGTGAAGCTGATGAACGAGTGTCGCACGAGTGAACGTTTGCGCATGAAATTGGACGCTTGAACTTGAACGTCAAATTGGATGACCTTTGTGATGACGCTGATGGCTAACGGTTTTTTTAGTTTTAAATATTGAAATCGAATACAAGTAACCATTAGACCTTGATTAATTCGATTGTTTACTGATTAAAAATTTCAGCCCATTTATCCAACGAGACTAGTCGAGCTGCTTCCATCTTCGATTTACTGAAAAATGTCAATTTTTGAAAAAATAAAATGTTGTTCTAAATTGTCTTTTCTTGATTTGTGTGCACCTACGTCAAAGACCAAGATTGTTTACCTTTTACTCTTTGATCTGACAGTCTTGGTCTGACAGATTTGGCCACAGTGGCATTGAATGAATGGCTTTTGGACCATTTTTAAGTATTTCTCCTCTCCCAGGGTTTATGTCGAAATAATAACATGTTTTCAAACATTTTTAATAAATGCTCAATAAATTTAAAGTAGCTCATTTTTCCCACCAAAACCAATGCATGTAGAGAATCTATGACATTTCCCCGAAACCCATATTACCGAAGGGACATTTCCCCGAATGCCACTTCCCCGAAAAGACACTTCCCCTAATAGTCATTTCCCCGAATTCCATTTACCCGAATTTCCCATTTCCCCTAATCGTCCACATCCCCGAATGCCATTTTCCCGAATGGGCCACAATCCCGAATGCCACTTACCCGATTAGTCATATCCCTGAATAGTCATTTCCCTGAACGCCAATTCCCCAAACGCGGTCAAGCCGAAATGCCCGGTGCCCCGGAGCGCGCGCGCTCCTGGGCACCGGGCATTTCGGCTTGACCGCGTTCGGGGAAATAGCATTTTATGTATAAGAAAAAAAAAGATGGCAATTTTTATCACATCAAACTACATATAATATTTCTTGAAAGGTTCGTATTGGCCTTGAATGATCAACTTTCTTTTTGGCTTCACTCAGAACAGACGTAGCATTTTAGGGGGGAAGGGGTGTTGGAAGGTTTGGTACTATTCATTCAAATACAATGAATATTGTTACAGACTTTTTTTTATATATTCTCAAAGCAAATACCTTGTTCTTATAGACATGATAATAATTATGCAATAGAAGTTTTGTTATATTTTATGTGTGTGTGTGGTGTGTGTGTGCAACCAACCAAACGGGACCACGCGGTCGCTTCTTACAAATTGAGTTGTTTCCATGTATTTTAAGCTCTCATTCTATACATGCAAATAACTCGCATAGGCATTTGGAAGGTGTTAGCTCTGCCGAGCTTCGGTGACCCATTTCTACGCTGGCTAGATAAGCGCGAGGTATTGCGCGTATTCCCGAAAAGGACAAGCGGCATACCAGCCTCGAAACGACGCGCCGCACTTTCGGCAAATGCGCGCTGTCAAATCCCATACTGTGCGTTTTGTTTTTGTTGATCTTCTTCTTCGAATTGCATGGCATTGTTGCCGGGAATATTTATTATTGCACCATAAGTGCAGAAAATCGCTGGCCGCAGTGTCTGCGGCACATTCTGAAATGCCGCGCGGCGTGTACCTTCGAGAGAAACGGACAATACTTCAGCTTTGTCGACAAGCCCCGCCCTGAAGAACGTTTGGACCAATCGGATCGGATTAGAACTTCCGAACCCTTGTCAAATGGACAAGGACCCAGCGCGTATATAGTTGATGGTGGTAACAGTATTCCTAATTCCAGTCATAGCTCACCAAGTCGCGATGGCCTAGTGGTTAGCATTTTTGCTTACCAATCCAAAGGACGGGGGATCAAACCCCGACTCGAGCGACTTTGATTTTTCGTACATGTTCAGAGTTTCAAGATTTATATTTCCTATACTTTCCTCGTTGGGAGCAGATGGGAATCGAACCCAGGACCATTCGCTTTCAAAGCGAACACCGTAACCAGTCAGCCACGGCCGCTCCTTATAGAAGTTTTGTTATATTTTATGATCCAAAAACATACCGTGCGATTTTCGTAGTACCCCGTATCAGTAGAACCCCGTTCACACTGATCATTTTATTCACATTGCTGGTTTGGGATTTGGCGAAAAGTATAATCAACAAAAACTTCAATTAAAATTTGTATTAGCCTTATGTACCTATTTGTTCGATTTTTGCGTTCTTGAACAAAATTCAAAAAAAAAATTCCTCGAAAATTTTTCAAAAACAACATCTAATCATGCGGTTGAATACAAATGTTAATTGAACAACAAAAAATCTAGTAATTGGGTCCTAAAATTAAGCTTAAATTTGTGATATTATTGTTCACAAGAAAAATAAGCTTTACCAAGTACAATGACCCTTTGAACGTACGCAAAGGATTTAAAATGGATTTTTAATTCAATTTCTAAAAATTAACTTCACGGTCCTTTTTGGCAGAAAAGCTCCTACTTGACAGCTCGATCCAGGGGGGCCATAGTTGATCCATCGAAAAAATGTTGTCTTGTCAATAACTTTTTTTTTGCATAAAAAAATTATCAAAAATGGTTTTTAATCGTGTTTCTTACCGTTGTTCATAAAAATTGACAAAGGGCTTTACTACCCAATTTACAACATTTAATCAACAGCATACCCGAAAAAGCTGTTTGTTCGGTAAAATTGAGGAAGAAATTAACTGTTAGTCATGGAAAAAGGCTTTAGCGAAAATGATGATTAGGGGATATGCAAATTCGGGTAATAGCCGATTAGGGGAAATGATATTCGGGGAAATGGCATTCGGGGATGTGGCTGATTAGGGGAAGTGGTAATCGGGGATGTGACCAATTAGGGGAAATGATTTTCGGGGAAATGGCATTCGGGGAAATGTCATTCGGGGAAATGAGCTAGACCCCATGTAACTTGTAGGAAAACACACATTTTTCTCTGAAAGAAAATGCAATTTTGACACTCCAGACCCAAGATATATGAGTTTTAGTGAGAAAAAAGAGTCTTTTTTGCAAAATTTCTCCACCGATCTTGCTAGCGATTGTAATTGCTGCTGATAACCCCAATTATCATTCCAAAACGGGCGTTCCTCTAAACGTTCAAAGTTTACATGAAATTAGAATTCAGATTCGGTTTCAACGGCCAAAATTACTACAAGAAGACATATGCTTCAAGATAGACCTTTAAGACATATGCTTGCAACGTTGTGTAATTAGTAGGAATTGCCTGCGAAATGTAGGAAATTTTGAAAAGTGAAAGAAAAATGTTCGTGTAAGGGATACACAATTGTTTACAAAAGTTATGTGCCCTTTTGAAATGTTAGGCTCCATATTTGAGTGGCGCTGACAAGGAAAATCACAAAAAATCATCAGCAGATTGATTTTCTTGGAGAATTTCGGGAGCGATTTTCTTTTGCGTGATTTGCCTACTCTCTCTTTCGAAGGTGAAGAAATTTCGCCAGCGAAATTGATTTTTTCGCGATTATTCCATCCCTGGCTGATTCTAATCGATTCAAAAAAAATCATTCACTGACATGACCTCAAAATGGGACAGGCTTTTGTCCAACGATCAAGATATCTTGTTCTAGAATACATTTCCATCAAAATGTACAGCATCTCGTCGCCGTCGTGCTTACTTGTCGTACGTACATTTTGGGCCAAATTGAGTTAAGAACGCCATTTTGTGCATCTCACAATGCCACATCTTTTGACCTTCACAGATCCCCAAAATTCGATTTCAATCCTAAGATATTCAATGAAAACCAAAAAAGCTCCGAAATTTTTTGTCACTTTTCATATAAAAGTAGTTTCAATCTTGTCGTGCTATGTAGTCACTCCCTGAAAATTGATGTAAGTGTGACAAAAGGCCAAAGGGATCTCAGGTCAGGATGCGTTTGACGCACGTACAAGCTAGACTACCCTAAACATTTGTAATTATAACTCGGAACTCCAGCAATCAACTTCAACCAAACTTCGGGACAATGCACAGAATGGTCAGCCAAACAAAACGTGTTTGTTATTGTTTACATTGCGTGCTCTCGTTTTTGTTTATTCAAGGTCAAACATTAAAACGCGTTTTTCTCGGAACGTCAAAATGGCGGGTGCGACAAGATAGCACGACGACGTCGATCTGGCATAAAATCTTACAGTGTTGTCAATTCGAAAATATTCATTAAGAAAAAAACTTTGAAGATTCCATTCATTTCCTAAAGGACCATTCATAAAGGAATCCCCCCCCCCCTTCATGGACTTGTATAGATCGTGGACAATCGTAACCCCCCCCCCCCCTCCCTAAAGCGTCCACGTGGTTTATGGATGGTCCCTAAGCGATATAATGAATTTTATTTGTTTTTTCCACTGTTGAGCATGCTCATTTTTGTTTTCACTAGCGTCATCCGGGGGTCCGGCTGGAGTGACATTTGGTCTGGGATGATATTGGGTCATACAAATTTCAGTATTTTGTATGATCAGATCTGAATCTCATTGTTTTTGCCGTGCATTTTTCTTTAAAAAAAATAAAAAAAAACTGCCAGATACTTAAACTTGAAAATAGGCAAAAAAAAAGCAATTAAAGAATTTATGTGACCGTGGTGTAGGGGTAAGCGTGATTGCCTCTCACCCAGTCGACCTGGGTTCGATCCCAGATGGTCCCTGTGGCATTTTTCGAGACGAGATTTGTCTGATCACGCCTTCCGTCGGAAGGGAAGTAAATGTTGGTCCCGGACTAACCTAAAAAAGGTTAGGTCGTTAGCTCAGTCCAGGTGTAGGAGTCGTCTCCCTGGGTCCTGCTTCGGTGGAGTCGCTGGTAGGCAGTTGGACTAACAATCCAAAGGTCGTCAGTTCGAATCCCGGGGTGGATGGAAGCTAAGGTGTAAAAAGAGGTTTGCAATTGCCTCAACAATCAAGCCTACGGACACCTAGTTTCGAGTAGGAATCTCGCAATCGAGAACGCCAAGGCAATGCTGTAGAGCGAATAATTTGATTTGATTTTTTTTTGATGTGAATGTTGTCGACTCACTTTAGGTGACTGAAAAAAAGCTACATTTTCCCACAATAACGTTCTTAATGCACTCAAAAGTAGTTGGGACTAATTACCTTACCGAAAGAAGCGCTGCTGTGAGTTGTAAAACAAGTTATAATAGGTATTTCCGTATTAAACTTAAACAAGACAAAACAAAAACTGAACAGCTTCATAAACAGCATATAAAGTTATTAACGTGACGCTTTAAGTGGTTTATGGAACTTTTTCCTCCACAGTTACTACAGTTTGCACCAAGAAAAATGACACTCACCTTTTCTGGAACATAATCCACGGGTCAGCTTCAAGGTCGGACATGTCGATCTTCTTTCCGTACTCGATGACCTGTTAGAAAGATGGAACCAAAAAACAATTCATCCGTCAGCAAAGTCGTTAACCTTTAACCTTTAACCTTGAAATGATCTTACCTTCGGGTGCTTTCGGGACAGCAACCAGCCGATGTGGGAGAAGAAAAAGCCCCGGTTGGCGTTGTGCGGATCGGCGTCCGTGTCGGAGTACTTGTGGTGCTGCCGGTGGTCGCGGACCCACACGTACAGGCAGTTCTGGCCGGCGAGGGTGTGCAGCCAGAGGAGCACCACCCGGAGCCACAGCTTCGCCTTGAACGCCTTGTGGGCCCACAGGCGATGGGCGCCCATGGTGACGCCCTGGCCGGACATGTACATGAGCCAGATACCTAAGTGGAATTGTTGTAACGGGATTTTTGTGATTATTAGATTTTTAGGTCAGAGTTCCTGGAGTCAACAAATCATGGGAAACTGAGTCGGGTCTTCATGAAGATCTGCAGTCGGATTCTACTCACTGTACAGCGTCGTCCGCCAGTCGCAGTACTGCCAGAAGGCCAGATGCAGTCCGATGACGCCGCACACGTGCAACGCCGCGAAGCCTATCACATTCTTCCAGACAATCCCCCGCTTAAAGTTAAAGTCCGTGCCGATTTCCGACGGCAGGATCGGCGTGTGGGAACCGATTTGGCGCAGCTTCTTGTCCACCTCGGTTTCGTGCGCGATGCCGTTGCAGTTGGACAGGAACTGCTTCTGGAACTGCTGGGCGTCTAGCGTGGAATCGTTGCTGACCAGCTCTTCGCGCAGTTCGGTCAGACTGGGTAGGATTCCAGTGGAAGAGGTGGTGGTGACGGCGGAGCTGGACTGGCCTTTGTTCTGCGGGGGCATGGTCGCGTCGATCAGTTCGGCCGTCTTGGAACATGTGATCGTTTTCGTGTGCGAGTCGGCACCCATGGCTGGATAAGGGGGAGAACGTCAAAAGGGTTGATGGGATGAGTTTAATTTCCGGGCTAAAGAAGGTTTTTTTCGGGGTATGTACGCTGACAAACGACTTATGCTTTGCTCGGCAAGGATTTAACGCGCGATCTTTCAAGCTTCTTTAGTTGTCATAATTACAGATAAACTTGATACAATGCATGCGGGTTATGTTTATGAACAATCAATGAGAGACTTTCTCTATTTTATTTTTACCCACACAATTTTGTCATATTTTTAACGTTGTCGTCGATTTCTCTTTTAGTCATACAATATTTTTGCATGCTTCAAAAGCGTTTTGTAGGTCTGAACAAAACCTACACACTGCTTTTAAAAGATTGCAAAAATGTTGCGTCGTTCCAGAGATATCAACAAAATAGAAAAACGTAACGCATCTCGTGGAATCAGAAATGTGTTGTTGTATGAACACTCCGTGTTCAAACTCAACTCGCTTCAACGAATTATGTCTTTGTGATACAACTTTACGCAGTAGACCTGGCCGCTTTTACGTCTGTGATGTTTCAATGCATTCTACACCCTTACCAAAAATCACGATTTTTTGAGTTCCAAATCCCACTTTTCATGCGATTTTTTGAGTTCAGGTACTACAACCATAAAAATGGTCATATGGGGCACTACAGTTGTTAATAAATGACAGGGCCCCGGCGATGGCCTGATATGAGCTACAGGAAGATGCTGTGTCCTATCCCTCGCCTAGACCAGACCAAAATCCATGATAAAGCTGTCAGATCAAATCTGTCAGACCAAGACTGTCAGACCAAAGAGCAAAAAGTAAACAATGTTGGTTTTCGACGTAGGTGTACACAAATCGAGAAAAGAAAATTTGAAAAAGAATTTTATTTTTTCATTTCAGTGACTGGGTTTGGACCGCAAAATTGAATGTACGTCAGAAAATGATTAAACCGTGCGGCGGCCTGTACACCGACAATTAAATAAGCAGTTAAAAGCCTTATTCTTCCAATTTAATTTTGGATCGCGTTTTCGGTTTACACCTCAACAATCTTGAAATTATTTATACGGATTTGTTTTATTATTATTTTTCAATTTAAACCTCTTTTATCGCGATTCTGATTAAGATTGCTCATCAAATCATCCAGCCTTTAATGTATCTTTAGTTTTCACATCGATTCGCTGTAGATTCGTGTTTAAATTTTGAAATTTAGCATAAATTAAAATAAGTTTCAAAATTCTCAACTTCAACCATGTGCTACAATTTCCACATCACCCATGTGGGAAACCGATAATGGGGTAATTCATGCGTTCCAAACTGTCAAAATTCCAAAACGTCATCTTTGGTTCGCTGCTTTTGTTCGTGTTTGAAGTTTCGGGCCGAGGCTCTGATAAATGACAAGAAGAGTGCTAGGCGTAAACTAACCTAAGGCACTTTCCAGGATTCCTTTGGAAGATCTGATTAGGTTAGATTAGATTAGCAAATAAGCCAAATTTAGAGTTATTGGTTTATTTATTGGTTTAAAAATGACAGTATCTCTTACAAAAATGCTATTCAAAAATTCAAGAATCTTGATGGCTTCGATAAAACTGTAGGTAAGGACAATTTGGGGAAAACCAACAGTCTAAAAAAACTGCTCTATTTTTATAATCCTGTGAACCCTCTACAACCCAACCCCGCCTTTGTTTAAAAAATCGCCAAAAATCCATTTTCAACCAATTTTTGATCATTTAAAAGCATTGGAATGAAGAACTCCTAAAATTTTAGAAAAATTATGGGTTGGAAGTTAAACTTATTTTATGTGACTTTGTCGATGTATTTAAAAATGCCATTTTTAGGGGTCAACTTTGACTTTGTTTTTTACTAGCATTTCCTATATTTGAAGTAAAAAGAAGTATGCAGTAATTTTTCTAGTGTCTCATACTATGCCTCGATGCATTTTTTGTACGATTTAAATGATAATAGTGCCATTTTATAGCAGAAAATGTGAAAAACAAGCAAAAAATTGAAAAAGTTACTGTAAAAACATGAACAAATTAGACAGGCAAAATGTAAACATAAACTAAACAATATAAATGCAAATTAAAATTCTAAAAATGAAATAAGAAAAACATAAAACAAGAGAAGTAAAGTTTTTCGTAGAACCAAAGTTGCTCAAAATGACCTCTTGAACACAGGAAAAATACAAATTTTCGAAAAAAAAAATTGGGCTGTAGAGGGTTAAACACAAAAAAACGATTTTCGTAAAACCATTGCTCAACATTGAGCTGTGGCAAGGGTTGCCAGGTCAAAATTTAAATAATTTGACCAAGAGTCGTATAAAAAACAGGACAAATCCGGCATGTAAAAATGCACCAGTGACGGATGAGAGAGGGGAGAAAGGTGCAGATTTGGTTTGAAGAGTTTATGAGACGCGTCAACTTGAATTCATTCTTGTGTTCAGAAATGGTTTAATTTGCTTTTTAAAAATATTGAACGTTTATAAACATAATCAAAACACAAATTGAAGTTTTTTTTTAATTTGAAAGTCCATTTTGGGTAAAAAATTATTCAAAATGTGCTGAAAACTGAAATCCTAAATCTGTTGGAATCTGGAAAAGATGATCGATCGATTCTGCCGGGCAATTAAATATTCAGGCATTCTCAGCTTTATGTGGCAACCCTGGTTATGACCCAGCATCAAAAGCCAAAATGTTTAGGTGTATTGCCAAATTTTGGAAATAAAACATGATTTTGGAATGCTTTGTTGACAAACAAATGATCGAGCCAGTCCTAGGGATGTTTATAATTTTAACAATTTTGCTTTTTAAAAAAAATCAGCTGCATTTTATCTTTCATAAAGTTTTAACAATTATTCTTGATGTTGGAAAAGTGATTTCAGATCAATATTTTCATCCATAATTTTTCTTGAGTTGAACTATTCCACACCAATTGGGAACCCCTAGGCCTATCCACGAACGTCGTCCTAATTTGTCGCACGTGTATTTTGGGCCAAATTGAGTTAAGAACGCCCATTTTGTGCAGCTAACAATGCCTTACCTTTTAATCTTCACAGATCTTCAAATTCGATTTCAATCCTGAGATATTCAACGAAACCCAAAAACAAAAATCCGCGCATTTTAGTCACTTTACATATAAAAGTAGTTTCAATCTTGTCGTGCTATCTTGTCACTCCCTGAAAATTGATGTAAGTGTGACAACTGGCCAAAGGGATTTCAGGTCAGAACGCGTTTGACGCACGTACAAGTAAGACTACCGTAAACATTATAAATCGGGACTCCAGCAACCAACTTCAACCAAACTTTGGGACAATGCACAAAATGGCCAACCTAACAAAACCTGTGTGTTATTGTTTACATTGCGTGCTTTCGTTTTTGTTTATTCAAGGTCAAACATAAAAACGCGTTTTTCTCGGAACGTCTAAATGGCGGGTGCGTCAAAATAGCACGACGATCTATAACTGTTTTTAGTTAGAAAAAAAACTAGCAATCACCAATAAATCTGATTTTTGCGATCCACCAACGTGACGCCCGCCCGCCCTTTGCGAATTTCTAACGATTCTGAATTGTACGTCAGAAACCGCATCACTGCACAAAGTCATGCTCATCCGCGGTTTATGACCAGTTGCTGGAAAGGTTGACTGCAGCACAGTGTTACATCGGGCAGTACGGTGGTATTGATTTCTATTAAAAACATCCTTCTTGTAAATTTTGGATGATATGTGGATCAAAAATAAATTTAAATTCAGGACATTTCAATCTCTTGGCAATCATACTGTAGTTGAAATGTCGCGAGCTGGCATTAGGCATAAACCATTTTGACGGATTGCTCCGTCCGGTTGCGGGTTAAATGCATAAAAACGCTAATTATTAGGCTGCAAGCGTGTCAGCTTTGCACTCTTGGCAGGTGTGAAAACTTCATCAGCGTCTTCAGTCTGGTGCTCCCTTACAAAAGTGCCGATCCAAGGACCACGTGGTGATTTACTCGTGTGTGTGTGTGTTCTTTTGTTGTCCCAATGAGTAGTGCGCGCCTGCATAAATCACTTGGGCTTCAGAACCTTGAAGCGTTGCAGTGCCACGTGACGTGACCCGTTGAGAAAAGGACCATTTCTAGAGCTGCAGTGATCGAGGCGGGGGGTCCTCAATTGCCGTGTGCAGCCCGGGTGACCCTGACAGGTCGGGCAGAATTGTTCATCATATTTTTTTTTTTCTCCGAAGAATGATCTTGGCTGATCATCTTGATCTTGAGCTGTCGCTTGGCAATAAGTTGTGCACGGTTTACACACAACGCAACGAAAGACTTCATAGAAAAAAGTGCATTATGTCAAACTCCAGCCGGTGTGAATTGTTCCGTGGCAAAGTGCTTTGGCTTTCGTTAAACTGATTGTGAAATCAGAGGTGCAAAAGGGGAAAACAGATTTATGAGTGATCGATTTCAAAAGTTACCCTGAATATTTTTTTGTATATATTTTTAAAAGAAATTCGACCACGAAGAATAAGAAAACAGTGTCTCAAAAATTATGCACTAATGCATTCAACTCAGTCTGATGCCCCCCCTTCAATCGGATGGTCCCGTCAGACTTCAAGGCGTTGCAATGTCGCAGGACAAATGTCAAGTGCAAACAGGTTCCTCCCTTAAGTGCTCCCTCACGCCGTCTCTCCGACCCTCTTGTCCGTAGAATTTCTCTTCCCCCACGACAAGGTTAATAGGTTCCACCCGTTGTTGGCGGAGTTGTTGCAGTTAAGCCGTTTATTACCTCATCTTTAGTAATTCATACCCTTATAGCCGGCGTGCATCTCCGCGTTGAATGGAGAGAGACTCCACGCGATATTGGGGCTTGTTCACCCGTGTTGTGAATGAATTGCTGGTTGAGAATGAACTCTCGTTGGAATTTTGTGAACAACAAAATATTCAAATTGAAGTTTGTGTTTGTTTGACTGTTTACTGAGATTTAATAGCTCATTATAAATAAAGCACACATGTTGCCACATTTCAGGGTGTGAATTTGAACTAGAGAAGATTCTCATAACATTGAACACGTTCATTGGCTTGTATTGATAAGGAAAGCATAACTATTCCTGCTAGCATGAAGCAACTTTAAGAAAGAGATAGAACTAACGTCATGATTCGAAATCCGGACACTTAGTAGCATATCATTTTTGTTATAGCTGGCAAAAAATCATGAAATAAGATGGAAATGTAGAAATATCATCAGGATGTAGTATAAACAGTCAGTTTCAAGAAAATGCATGCAAAATATGTCTTTTCAAACAATTTTTCATCAGAATTTCAAAATTAAGATGACTTGTTGTGCTTCGAATCCCGGACACTGATAAAAGCTGATTCGAAATCCGGACACTTTTGCTTCGAATTCCGGACACTCGATTTTACTTATGAATCGCACAAATTTGGACTGAAATGTTAATGAATGGCATTCTTTAGGTCTCAAATAAGCTGATAACATCAAAACAATCGATAGTTTATATAAACATTTGCTAGAATTTAAGGAAATCGTAACCATAAATTTCTGCTTTGCCTTCCCGGTGCTTCGAATGCCTATGAAATATTTCAAGTGAAATGTTTCGCATTTTTGGTAAACTTATAATTTTATTGTATTTAATTGTTTTGGCATTAACTACAGCGTTCAAACAAACTTTAAATGAAAATTGATGTTGGAGTTCATCATATAACACAGTTTTGGCATTCATAATGCGAACATATATTCAAATAATTGATAAAACAAAATGAAGTGTCCGGGTTTCGAAGCGTCCGGGAATTCGAATCATGACGTTATTGTACGAGCGCAGCTCTTCACGACACCAGACGACAGCACGAGTAACGACTTATGACAAAACTGAAGAAATATCAAACAAACAAAATTACATGAAGAAAGTGAAAAGTGAAACAAAATGACATGTAATTGAACCACCCTAATCTTAAGTCACATTCACGCACACTAACACAAAACATTAATGTACACACCTCTTATTCTACGTCTTGGCCAAGACACATCAAACACAACATAATACACTACTACACTCACACCTAGCTCGTAAGAATGTAAATAGTAGTTCGTAAGTGTTATTTTGCATAAATAAACGGGAATTGAAAACTTATCGCGCAACAGTGCAGTCGCACTACTTTTTTGCTCCTGCAAATTTACTCCGCGCCATCGCGATTCGCGAGTTTCTGTGTGCCTCCGAAAGCCGCCATCGCTGAGGACTTCACCATTGCCGCTAGCCGCTGAATTCACGGTAGGATCCATCCACGGGACTCCGGGGCTTCCGGAGACAACTTTGAAGCGAGCCACCAGCTCGTACATGGTCCTTCGAGCATCAGAAGCAGCAGCAGAAAACTACCGTCAGCGGACCGATAGTGGACTAGTGGAAGAAGTGGAAGTTTTTCGTGCGGCGATTTCGGTGGATTTTCGGCACCATTTTGCTCCAGCTGGCGACGCCGTGGCCTGCATCGAAGGGGAGACTGGATTTCGAGGTCAACTCTAGCGTCACGGAAGAGGTTGGTGGTGCGATTTTTCGGTGGATTTCGTGGACGGAAGGCAAGCAGCAAGGCGTTTGCTGCGAACTTCGACGGATTTGCAGTGCGAAGGTGAGCGAAGCGGTTCAAGCTGTTCCTGTCGAAGGCTGCGATCAGTTGGAGGTCACCGTACGAAGGCGTACCAGCGTTCCGGATCCTGCAGCGTGCCTGGTCAACGGATTACGGAAGCGGATTTCGACGGATCGACTCCAGCGTCGTTCGTAAGTTGAGGGAGCAGCTCAAGTAAGTCGCCATTTTCTTACTTACCTCACACAAATACGAACTTTTGCCCGTTTTTGAACGTCCGGGCCTGCAACTTTCGACTGTTTTGACAGCAGTTCGTTAGTTTGCCGAACTTTGGTGGATTTTCCGACCATCCCGATGTCGAATCCGCCGTCTCCGAACCCTCTCTTGAAGGCGGAGCTTCCGCCTGATATAAAGCTGCACGTAATCGGGTGCGATCATGGGAACGCCTTTCTCGAGCGCGTTCGAAAGTTTTTGGAGGGTTACGATGCGTCCAAACTGGGACAAGCGCAGCTGCGCTTGGAGAAAATGGACGAAACGTACAACGTGTTCGTGTCACACATTCAAGCCTTGGAACTGGTGAACGACAGCCTTGACCCACTGTTGCAGTTCGATTTGGAGAAGGAAATGGGGGATTTTGAGGACAATTTCTATGAATTGAAGGCGAAGTTGCAGGCCATCTGTGCTGTCCAACCACCTCATCACTCTTCGGCGTCCAGCATTAGTTCTGGCATAGCCTACGGTGCTCTTCGGCTCCCGAGCATCTCCATTCCGGACTTTGACGGGGATATTTTGAAGTGGGTCTCGTTCTACGACATTTATTCCTCGCTTATCGACTCGAACCCGGAACTGTCTGACATTCAGAAGTTCCACTACCTGAAGCACGCGCTCGTGGGAAAAGCTGCCGAACACATCGCGAACCTCAAGGTTTCTGCTGACACCTACGGCATCGCGATGGAGATTCTGACGGATCGGTACCAGAATCCGAAAGTTCTTGTCAAGTGTCACCTGAACTCTCTTTTCGCGATCCCCAAGATAGAAGCTCAGTCTGTTGATTCTTTGTCAAGTTTAGTGGACAGTTTCCAGAAGGATATTGGTGTGCTGAAGAAGCTTGGTGAGAAAACCGATGGATGGAGTACGATTCTCATGCACATGATGTCGGCGCGTCTGGATGCAGATACCAAGCGGGAATGGGAGCGTGAAGGAGAGCTGAAGAAGGTGCCGACGTACACTCAGCTGGTCGATTTCCTGAAGAAGCGGATTTCCCAGCTGCAGTCGGCTGAAATCGACTCGATTCCACGGAATTCCAAGCCTTCATCGAGAGCGGTCCACACTACAACGTCGTCAGCGAGATGTTCGTGCGTAGTTTGCGGTGGAAACCATCAGCTGTTCTACTGCGACAAGTTCCGGAGTTTCACTGTGGCTGAACGAGCTGGCATCGTTGCAAGGAACAAGCTCTGCATCAACTGCATGGCGGACAAGCACAGTCTGGCAAGTTGCAAGCAACGTTCCTGCAAATTCTGCGGAAGAAGACACAACACTCTCCTACATCGAAACGTTCCTGATCAAGCGAAGAAGCAGTTCAACAGTGCGGCTCGCAGGGAAGTTCCGTCAACTCAAACCAGCCGTCCAGATCAGCAATCGTCAACTTCCGGTCAAGATGAACAAGTTCTACCAAGCACATCAACCTCTTCTGTCCAAACTCTCGTGACGTCTCGATCTAACCGGTCTCCCACGCGCCAAGTTTTCCTCTCGACTGCACTCGTCAAAGTCGTCGGGCCAAAGGGTAAAACCGCAGTAGCTAGAGTTCTTCTCGACAATGCTTCTCAACCCAACCTCATGACGGAGCGCTTCCGTCGCATCCTGAATCTGCGGAAAACACCAGTCAGCACGGAGCTGTACGGAGTTGGAGCTGAACGCAAATCAGTTGCCTACTCGGTGGTCGCCACCGTGTGTTCCCGATTCAACAAATACCGAACGGTCCTCGAGTTTCTCGTCCTCCAAAAGGTCACAACCAACCTCCCGACCACTTCCGTCGAAACCGACGATTGGGACATTCCAAGTCACGTCCAGCTAGCGGATCCGACTTTTGCGACATCGAACCCAATCGACATGGTCATCGGCAGCGAAGTATTCTTCGAACTACTGCGCAAGGGACGCATGCGCATCGACGACGACAAGCCAATGCTCCAAAATTCCGTATTCGGTTGGCTCGTCTCCGGCGCGTTCCGTGGTACCAGCGTATCCAGTCGACTCGTCAGTCACGTTACCACCATGGAAAGTCTCGAGCAGCAAGTCGCACGGTTTTGGGAAATCGAATCTTGCGGAACCAATTCGATTTGGTCGCCGGAGGAAAAACTCTGCGAGGAAATCTATACGACTACTACAAGCAGGGACAAGACTGGTCGTTACGTCGTGGAACTGCCGAAGCATTTAGAGCTGATGAGTCAACTTGGTGACTCTCGCTCTATTGCTGTCCGACGGTTTTACGCGATTGAACGCCGCCTGCAACGAGAACCGGAACTGCAACGCCAGTACGACGCTTTCATGGCCGAGTATCTGTCTCTTGGCCACATGAAGCTCGTCGATCCAGTGGTAGACATTCCCGGTCAGCACTACTACCTGCCACACCACGCTGTGGTCAGGCCAGACAGCACGACAACGAAGCTCCGTGTTGTGTTCGACGGTTCGTGCAAAACGACATCCGGATTCGCCCTCAACGACATTCTGCTGAAGGGACCCACAATCCAGGACACTTTGCTGTCGCAGTTGTTCCGTTTTCGCATGAAGCCGGTCGTCATCAAAGGTGACATCGAAAAGATGTACCGCCAGGTGCTGGTAGCAGAAAGCGATCAAGCGTTCCAGAGGATTGTTTACCGCAGCTCTCCCACCGATCCGCTCCAAACCTACCAGCTCAAAACCGTCACTTACGGTACAAAGACGGCACCGTACCTAGCTACGCGATGCCTCGAGCAGCTCTCGATCGACGAGGCTGCCAACTATCCCGCTGCAGCTCCCGTTGTTAATAGTAGCTTCTACGTCGACGACCTCCTGGCTGGGTTCGACTCGCTCGACGAAGCTATGGCAGCGACCAAGCAAATTATCCCGATGCTGGCGTCCGCTGGTCTTTCGCTACGGAAATGGTCATCTAACCGCCGCCAGATCCTCGAAGACATCCCAGTGGAGTACCGGGAAACCCAAAAACTTTTGGAGCTCGACAATTCAGCTCCGATCCAAGCACTCGGACTTCTGTGGGAGCCAAACTCGGATGATCTTCGCTTCAAGGTGCCGGAGTGGTCGCACGACAAGCCTCCAACCAAGCGGAGTGTCCTCTCACAGACAGCTAGCCTTTTCGATCCATACGGACTCCTGGGTCCAGTGATTGTTAAAGCGAAGATTTTCATCCAACACATTTGGGAGTTGAAGCTGGGCTGGGACGATCCACTGCCGGACGAGCTCAGCAGTTATTGGTTGACTTTCGTCCTGACACTGCCAGCGCTTTGCGAGCTGCACGTTCCGCGTTTCGCACTGACGGACAATGCAGCATCGGTTCAACTTCACGGATTCTGTGACGCTTCTCTACAAGCGTATGGAGGGTGCCTTTACCTGCGCTCAACATCAAGCTACGGTAAAGTTGTAATCCAGCCGGTTGCTGGCAAGTCTCGCGTTGCACCTCTGGAACGGAAGCGGCCTCTACTTCCTCGGTTAGAGCTTTGCGGAGCTTTCCGTCTCGCCGTTCTGCAGAAGGAATTCCTGGACAGCACCGGCCTCGAGTGTGAACGCACGTTTTGGTGTGACTCAACGATCACGCTGCACTGGTTGTCCTCCGAACCATCGAGATGGAAGACGTTCGTCGCCAACCGCGTTGCAGAGATCCAGCAGCTGACGAAAGGTGCAGTTTGGAACTACATTTCGACAGCCGACAATCCAGCTGACCACATCTCGCGTGGTCTTGACGCTCCAGAGCTTCTGCGCTGTGAAGTTTGGTGGCGATGTCCACGCTGGATGATGCGTACTGTCAACGTCTGGCCTGCATCCAGGCTCAGATGGAGAGATCTTCGGATCAACCAAGCCGATCTCGAACCCCGTCAGCCACCGCCTGTGCCCGCTTTAGTTGCCAACCCAACGACTCAGCAGAAAGATTGGTTCCAGCACGCTTTCGAGGATTACGATTCGCTGTTCGATGTCGTTCGAGTTCTTGGTTTTTGTAGACGATTCGTCGCGAACGTGAACAACAAACAACTAGGTAACCCAAAGCAGACAGGATACCTGACGGTTGCTGAGTTCCGCTCGGCTGAAGCAGCGCTCCTCCGCCACGTTCAAGCTTTGTCATTTCCGGAAGAACTTCGTCTAATGTCCAGAGAAGAACAAGTTCCGCGACGTTCGCCCCTGTTCCACCTCGCGCCGTTCCTGGGACCAGACAAGCTGATCCGTGTTGGTGGTCGACTAACGAACGCAGAGATTCCGTACGATCAGAAGCACCCGATCCTCCTGCCGAAAGGACACCCGGTAACGAACTTAGTGTTCCTCGATGCTCACACGCAAACTCTCCACGCTGGTCCGTCGCATCTGCTGGCAGCAGTTCGCCGACGGTACTGGCCAATCGACGGTCGAAACAAGGCACGCAGCGTCATCAAGGAGTGCATCACCTGTGTCCGCTACCGTCCCACTCTCGCCCAGCAGATGATGGCCGACCTACCATCTGTCCGTGTCAACCAAGAGAGAGTTTTCCGCAACGTGGGGATTGACTACTGCGGTCCGTTCCACATCAAAGGCAGAAGAAATCAGCCGCCGATCAAGTGCTACATCTGCATCTTCGTGTGCATGGCGACCAAAGCAGCACACCTCGAGCTGGTCACAGACCTTACCACGGAAGCCTTCATCGCAGCGTTGAAGCGGTTCTGGGCCAAGCGTGGCTATCCACAGAACATCTACTGTGACAACGCCACCAACTTCGTCGGAGCCGATCGCGAGCTTCAGCGACTCCAGCGGCAGTTCGAGACACAGCAGCACAAGTCCGCCGTTGTCGATGTGTCCACTCGACTGGGAATCCAATTCCACTTTATTCCCCCACGATCACCATCGTTTGGAGGACTGTGGGAAGCTTGCGTCAAGTCCGCAAAAGCCGTCCTGCTCAAAGTGACGATGGATCTAGCACTCACCTACGAAGAGATGCTCACAACAGTAGCGCAAGTAGAAGCCTGCCTAAACTCACGCCCTCTAACTCCACTGTCCAACGATCCAAACGACCTCGCTCCTCTCACTCCTGGCCATTTCATAATTGGCGGTCCCCTCGAAGCTATCCCAGAACCTGACCTCCAAAACATCCCCTGCAACCGTCTGTCACGATGGCAGAGAATGCAACGAGTCGTTCAAGACTTCTGGTCTCGATGGCAAAAGGAGTACCTCCCCACACTCCAAAAACGGTACAAATGGCCCGGTCCTCAACCAAATTTGTCGGTTGGAGATATGGTCCTCCTCCAGGACGACAACCTGCCACCTTACAAATGGCCAATTGCTCGCGTCATTAAGACGATACCTGGTGCAGACGGGAAGATCAGAGTTGTGGATGTCCTCACCGACGAGAACACGTATCGTCGCGGAATTCACAGACTTTGCCCTCTGCCCAAATATCCGAAAGCCTCCTCCGACAACACATGCCCAAACACAAGCCCACACACAAGTCGTGCCACCTCCGACACTTTAGCGCCACAATCGAACTGTCCCGCCTCCAGTTCTGCGTCGCAAACGAACTGACTCGTCCCCAGTTCTACGCCACAAGCACGCCGTGACTCCTCCGGCCCTGCTCGCACATAAGCCACTCAGGTGTTGAAACGGTTGCTGCTCCACAACCTTCCACCTCCTCAAGCATTCCGCCAAATGCGGCCAACAACGAACCTTGTTCCTGTACCCTCCGTTCGAAGCCGGAGTGACATCAGAACGAGAAGATGACTTCAACGGCTCACTAGGGCTGAGTCGCAACGAGGGAGCGAGGCACATATTGCCCCATCCAATCAGCGACATCGTTGAAACTCAACGTTTCAAGGGGGGCGGCATGTACGAGCGCAGCTCTTCACGACACCAGACGACAGCACGAGTAACGACTTATGACAAAACTGAAGAAATATCAAACAAACAAAATTACATGAAGAAAGTGAAAAGTGAAACAAAATGACATGTAATTGAACCACCCTAATCTTAAGTCACATTCACGCACACTAACACAAAACATTAATGTACACACCTCTTATTCTACGTCTTGGCCAAGACACATCAAACACAACATAATACACTACTACACTCACACCTAGCTCGTAAGAATGTAAATAGTAGTTCGTAAGTGTTATTTTGCATAAATAAACGGGAATTGAAAACTTATCGCGCAACAGTGCAGTCGCACTACTTTTTTGCTCCTGCAAATTTACTCCGCGCCATCGCGATTCGCGAGTTTCTGTGTGCCTCCGAAAGCCGCCATCGCTGAGGACTTCACCATTGCCGCTAGCCGCTGAATTCACGGTAGGATCCATCCACGGGACTCCGGGGCTTCCGGAGACAACTTTGAAGCGAGCCACCAGCTCGTACAGTTATGAACATGTTTATTTAGCATTTCGACGCTGTCATACTATCTTGTCGTTTCTCGCTTTTTGACATTCCGAGAAAAAACGCGTTTTAATGTTTGACCTTGAATAAACAAAAACGAGAGCACGCCATATAAACAATAACAAACAAATTTGTTTGGTTAACCATTATGTGCATTAGGGTGGTCCAAATCCGGACTTTTTTGGGGCTACCCCCTGAAATCAAAGATTGACCCATCACTAGGCTAAATTCCAAATTTGAGCTCATTCTGACCACGGGAACCCCTCCCTCCAATCGCTTAAAGTTTGTATGGGAAATATCGTCAAAATGTATGGAGAAAAGCAACTGTTTTACTTTTTTACCTGTGGAAGGCGCCATAATTATCCGATTCTTACCATTTCTCAAATGTAGAACCTTCATTAAATTTAGAACAACTTTCCCGAAGACACAATATTTTTAGGATTTTTCCCGCGAAGTTATTAGCGCCCAAAACTGACCCTTTTTGCGCGACCAGCTATAAGGGGCTACCTAACAACGATGTTTATTTCCAATTCGTACACGCACGTGCTCTCTCTCAGGTTCAAACTCTCTCACGAGCTTGCTCGCCTGCCTGCCTGTTTACCAACAAGCGCGCGCTGTTTCTCTGCTTGGACTTTTGTCGTCGTCGTCGTTTTCGTTTGCTATCCGCTGCGCTGCGTTCTTGACATCCAGAGTTTTTTTTGAATAGGACCAATAAACTATTGTCTTTCATATGTTTATAGGACCTTATCAAAAAAAACTCTAGACATGTTTATTATAATGTTAAACTAGCGTGTGAGAGAGAATACAAATTTGATGAATTAGTTCATCCATGAATCGTCATCTGTTCTGATCCAAACCTAACAAACGTTTTGGATTTTAATTTATCTGCTTTGGATACAAGAAATACCATGCAGTTTTTTTAGATAAAAAGGAAGGAATTTTCTTTAGATTTTTTTTAAACTGAATCCAAATGAGTATCTTAAAAGAAGGCCGCAACTGCAAGATCTGAAGGTAGTTAACGATTGTGCAGAAAGAGATGTTTCCTGAATCGAAAAATTTACAGGTAAACTAACAAAACATGAAAAACTGTTGCAAAATTTGTTGCAGGTGGTCTAGGATCACAGAAAGAAATTTCCAGAAAGAATAAAAAAATAATTTTAGAGAGTATGAATAAAAATTTTCAGCAATAATTGTAAAATTGCCTTGATTTGTACTAAAGTATATTTTTGTTAAAGCAAACTACCTAATGGAACAACATTTGTATTACCTGAAGATTTTTTTTTAAATAATTGAATCATTATCATGTTTCTTTAGCATATACGAAAAACTGCGTGTAATGCTTGGAAAAACAAACAAACCCTGTTCTCATGACATTTGCTGTACTTTTTTAATCGAGCCTAAGCTGTCTTTTCTTTAAACTATTTTTTTCAGCGCAGTTTATTTTTTATTTTTGACATAATTTAAGAATTTATATGCTAAATATATCTCAAAACAATCCTGCTATTTTAGTTGAAAATTATAATAAACATGCCAGAAACGCAGCGCAGCGGATAGCAAACGAAAACGACGACGGCGACAAAAGTCCAAGCAGAGAAACAGCGCGCGCTTGTAGGTAAACACGCAGGCAGGCAGGCAAGCAAGCTCGTGAGAGAGTTTGAACCTGAGAGAGAGCACGTGCGTGTACGAATTGGAAATAAACATCGTTGTTAGGTAGCCCCTTATAGCTGGTCGCGCAAAAAGGGTCAGTTTTGGGCGCTAATAACTTCGCGGGAAAAATCCTAAAAATATTGTGTCTTCGGGAAAGTTGTTCTAAATTTAATGAAGGTTCTACATTTGAGAAATGGTAAGAATCGGATAATTATGGCGCCTTCCACAGGTAAAAAAGTAAAACAGTTGCTTTTCTCCATACATTTTGACGATATTTCCCATACAAACTTTAAGCGATTGGAGGGAGGGGTTCCCGTGGTCAGAATGAGCTCAAATTTGGAATTTAGCCTAGTGATGGGTCAATCTTTGATTTCAGGGGGTAGCCCCAAAAAAGTCCGGATTTTGACCACCCTAATGTGCATTGCCCCGAAGTTTGGTTAAATTTGGTTGACAAGGTTCCGAAATATAATTACAAATTTTTACGGTAGTCGAGCTCGTACTTGTGTGAAACGCGTTCTGACCTGAAATCCCATTATCCATTTGGCGCTCTAACACAATTCTCAGGGTGTGTCAAATTAGCACGACATAATTGAAACTTCTTTCATATGAAGAGCGACAACAATGCACGGTATTTAAGGTTTTTATTGAATATCACAGAATTGAAATCGAATTTTGGTGATCTGTGAAGGTCAAAAGGTGAGGCATTGAGAGCTGCACAAAATGGCGTTTTTAACTCAATTTGGCCCAAAACACACGTGCGACAAGTTAGCACGACAGCGATGATTCAGACAAAAAAACAAACTTTCGTGTTTTGATATAAGTTTCATAGGACAAATATGAATCGACAAAACAAACCAGCCAGTGCACAGCCAGTTTTGTGATCCAGATCACACAATTTGGTGGATATGAGGGGAAGGGGTATCTTTAGGGGTTTTTTAAACTCTAACACAGACAAAAATCAATTTTCGTAATCGTGAATTATGTTCACGAATGTGAGACCCAGGAAGAAATTTATTCATGAGTTTTTGCACTATTCACGTGAATATATTCCTTCGTGGTTCTCGTATTCGTGAATTTAATTCACGATTTCGAGAATAGATTTTTTCCGTGAACTTTGCAAGAATATTTTTGAGTTTTTTTTTTTCTTCGAGAAAGTTGTTGGGCTTGTCAAGCCAAGCAACTTAGCCGAAGATGGCATATAAAAGTTATGTTTGGGACACTTTGGTCATATAATTGTCATGTCCAACAACATTCTAGAAGACAAAAATAATCTCAAAATATTCCTGAAAAGTTAGAATTTGAACAAAAACACCCTAATTGTGAGCCACCCTTATTTACAATCAAACCAATAGTCTTTTCCCATTTGCATCAACTCTAAGCTCCAGAACAGTATTTTTTTCGGAAAATCTATTTTCCAAACTGTGCAGTGTTAACACAGCTGGATGATTGGAAAAAAGGTGAAACTACATAAACTAGTTTATAGGGGAGAGTGGGGAGACTTGATCCCCGGGGACACTTGATCCCAAGCCTGTATCTCGTCAGCATGTGGGTAAAACAATTAGCTTTGTTCTAGAAAGTTGTGCGAAATTAACTAAAACTCATTGTAGAAAACAAAGAAAAAAATTAAAAAATGTTTAGATTCAGTTACACACATTTTTCTAAAACGAGCTGCAAAAAACTTCCAAGAGATCTTTTTTTCTTTGTATTGATATGTATAGAAAACACTCAAAAATTATTCAAAAAAATATTTTTTATACATGAATTGTTTGATAAACTTATCAACTCCAAAACCCTTACGCATTTGATGCTAAATTTATCGTCATACTATTTTTACAATCAATTGTTTAAAAAAGTGCGTTTAGGGAGACTTGATCCCTGCCTTTTTACAGTCACTGGAATCAGCCTCAACATTAATTAATTGAGCTGGGTTTTCATACATAGTTTCCTTTAGTATAGTTGTACATAACTTACTGCAGTTTGAACCATTTTTCAAAACTTTTGTAAAAAAAATGACCAGCTTTTGTAAACATGCTCAATTTTGGTCTAAAAAAGAAAATTTTAAGTTTTTAAATATTTTACATTCTAAACTTGTTATATTTTGAACACAAACGTACAGGTTTTAAGTAAAATTGCTGTAACTTATAGAAAATTAAAAGTTTGGATGAATAAGAAACATTTTGCTTAAGATTTCTTCAAAATGTTGAAAGGGGGATCAAGTTACCCCTAACATTTTTAAAATGTCGGTTAAAAATATTTTTTTAAAACGCTTGGCATGATTCGAAAAGTTCATCTGATGAAATATCCTTATTAGCCAAACATAGATGAATGTTTAAGCTTTCAATTCATGCAAAAAGTTTATAGTTTTGTGAGAAATTGACAGAGTTATGTGCGATACAAAAAAAGGGGATCAAGTCTCCCCACTCTCCCCTACAGTTTATTAAAGATGATGAGCATTTAATTAAAATATCACTTTTATTTTTTTGTAAATCTATAACACTTTCTCTGCTACAAACGGTACAACAGTCTCTTCAGTATTTTTTTACTCGTTCCAATAGATTCCAATTATTTAATGCACTGGAACAACTCGTTAATTCACCAACAGTCTTCTTTTGCAACTTTCCGTGTTCTGTTTTCGAACTCAACACAGTTTTGTATTTTAATTTCTTCATATCCCCATTAATAATCTGTTTCCTCTGATTGCCGCATTTTTTGAATTCTTATTATTTTGTTTCGTTTAATTACTCACTTGCTTAAAATTCTTCGCTGTAACCTTCTTTGAATATTTCACCAAAACTTTAGTCTTCAATGGCGTTTTTCTTGATCTTTCCCTCACCAGCTCAACTGCCTTGCATCTTCACTGGTACTTGTGGCAAGAATGTTTCACTTTTCCAAGCACGTATGCTCACTTCACAGATATCTCCAAACTTTTCTTCTCGTTCGATTGCACTAGCACCTGCTTCAACACTTTAAACCCCAAAACCGATGAGAGTTTCCAGCTTCCGCCGAGCTGCACAGCTGAACAGCTACTGAAGATCTGATCGAGCCTGCTGGCCCCAGGTCGGCATCGAACAGCAACCACCAAAACAACTCCCAAAAAAAGTTCGTTAGACCCACGCCACGCGACGCACACGTCAGGATCGGAAAAGCGGCGTTCACCGAATGAATCGGAGCTGAGGATCGGCCGGGGGCTTTTATAGACACTTCTACCAGCTTGATCGTCACAAGATGACCACCGCAAGCCGGCGCTGGATGAACCGGGTGCGTACAATGCTGAACTTGGTGGTGTTCACTTTGACGCTGAACGATGCAAACACGTGCTTGCCACGGTTGTTGGGCGCGCGCGCTCGCTCGAGATCGTTTTAGGCCAGGTTTTTTGGGTGTGACATGACGGCTCGACAATTAGTGGTTGAACAAATGGCTTCAATTATGCGATGTATGTTTGTGATGTGTGCAATTGCATGTTGCATTCGGGTGACGATTGTGTGATTGTTCTTTTCGGTGAACTTGACTCCTCGACGGTCGTTCTTTTTGAGTGAGCAAACTGGCTTGGTTGAGAAATGATGCAGCAACTCAACTCATTTGCTCAATTTGTAAATGATTAAAACTCCACTTTAAAGCATTTCTACAATGAATTGTTGGTCCAGTTTGATACGATATTTTCGTTACATTACATTGATTTTTTTGGCAGAATCATATGGGACAGCTAAATTTGAAAAAAAAGATGATTTAAATTACAAACATATTTGTGCATAATTTTGATGATTAAGACTCGAAAATACTATCCAATTATGAAAAAAAGTTCAAAGTGCATTTCTCCCTAGGAGAAGGTACATAATAATCAGCGCCGTACCAAGGGGTAAGCGCAGTTGGCGACCGCCAAGGGCGCCAGCCCTTGGGGGGCGCCGAAATCGATGATAGTACAAAATTTTCATGTCAGTTATAACATTCTCATTAGGTATTTGCAAAAGAATGGGTGCCAAATTATAAAGTAGAACTATAAATAACTAGATAATTTGGTTTAAAATATAAAAAAATATGATTTGGGTGCGTTAAAATCAATTATATGAATATTTCTACCGAAGTGTTTTTGATTTTTTTTTTTTATCAAAGAAGGGGCGCTCAAGTGGCAGAAAGTTCAAGGAGTTCTAAAAGAGCTTCTCAAAATGAATACAGCATTAAAGTTTGGAACATTGTATAAAGAAGTTTAAGTAATACCTTCCAGACTACAAAAATTTACAACTATATGTTATTTTAATTTGGATGTAAATCACAATCAGCCAAAAATTATGGTCATATTTCGAGCTTCTTTGAAATTGGAATTATTTTTACATTTTAGGCCGTTGCAAATATTTTTCAATGTTTATTCACCCTCTCTGGCTTGCTTTCGCTGCCGCTGCTGCCCATTTAAAAATTTTCTTTCCTTCCGAAGTGCACACACCGCTTTTAAATGCAAATTCGTGCATTGAAATTTGCCTACGCTTTTTTCAAAATACTAGTGTTTTCAGGCCCGTAGCCAGGGGGGGGGCTTCCGGGCTGCAGCCCCCCCCGAAATTTTTTCCATTTTTTTTTAAATTGAACTACCTTAAAAAAATATTAAATCAATGATTGTGTGTTCTCTTCCCAGAAATAATTTGTAAGATAGAGAATCAAGAATTGATTGATCAAACTAAGTAATTTGCCTGTCCATTGCCGGGCTCAGTTTTTGTAGATTATGGATCCAAAATTTGGATACTTAAAAATTGAGCTGCAGATTTGAACATTGTTCCATTCAGTAACATCTCATTTATCTTGTAGTTTTAGCATTACATTGGTTAGGATGGTCCAAATCTGGGCTTACTTGGGGCTATCCCCTGAAATCAAAGATTTACGCATCACTAGCCTAAGTTCCAAAATTTGAGCTTTTTCTGACCACTGACCACCAAGTTTGGGCAAAATCGTCAAATTGTATGGAGAAAAGCAACTGTTTCAGTTTTTGACCAATGGAAGGCGCAATAACTATCCAGTTCTTATCAATTTTCAGAACTAATATCTTCTTTAAATTTGGAAAAAACTTTCTCGAAGACACCTTATTTTTTTGGGTTTTTTGCTAAAAAGTTATTAACCTTCGAAAATAGCAATTTCCGAGCGGACTGATCTAAGGGGCTACATAGAAATAATTACCGTCATCTGGGGCGAATCGAGACTACAGTCTGAATAGGGACAGCAAAAATCCTTAGATCTTGTTGTCTTATTTTTGATTGTAGAACTTAAGTATGACCCCTGAAGAACCATAAAATAATTTAGAATTTTTGGATTCAATGTGGCGGTCAAAAGGTTTTAAAGGTCTAATAAACCAAATTTCCAGATTTTGCTTTTTGGGTGCTTTTGAAACCGTCAGGGGTATTAAAAAACACCCAAAAAGCAAAAACTTGGTGTATTGGACCATTAAAAAAACAGATGCCGAATTTGATGTTAAAAACAAGCAAATAAAACATGCCGATTTCATTTGTTCCTAATTTGGTTATCCGAAGTCCTTCGAACTTCGGATAATCGAAACTTTGGATAATCGAGGCTTCGGCTAGTCGAATTTGGATTGTAAAATTAATAGCCCTCCTTTATTTGCATTTAAACCTTTAAACTGTTAATACATGTTTTTTCTCTACATTTTTCAAAATTTATCGTAATTTCTCAAAAATATTCAGATTTTGTTTTCAAAAACGAAAGCATTTAATATGAAAAACATTTGAGTGAATTTTGACTATTATCAGAAATACAATTCTAATTTTATCGTTTTGGTTTTAAGAATATGGTAAGTTACATATCTAAGACCTCAGAGAAAAATGCTTGAGAAATATCTCTGTGTATTTTTTTATTACTTTTTCGTAAACCTTTTTTCCGAAACCACTCGTCCAAAATGCTTTCTTTTGGTCACATTTTTTAGTTTCCACCGTGGCCAATCTCCAATTTTTATTTAATATATCAAAAATCGGAAGATCAACTAAGTGAATACTTATTATCAACTAATTTTCACTTTGTGCTTGCGATTTTTAAAGGAAGAAATAAAATGATAAAAATATTCAAAACGTTAAAAAAAATTAAGCTTGGATTCAAAAACTCTGAAATTAAATTAATTAAACATCACTTTCAAATTATATAATTTCTGATCAATAATTCATTTTTAAACTATTTAATTTCTATTTTTTGGATTTTACAGATTAGAATTTGCATTTTGAAAATTTTAAAATTTCTTTATTATTTTTTTTATAATTTCTTATTTCTGAATATCAATTGTAAATATTTTCCAAAATTTATGTTGCCACCTTTTCAAAATGGACCAAAAACAGAGAGCAAATACAATATTAAAAAAAAAATAGCTTCACAATTTTAAAGGAAATAACTTATTTCGATTAAGTCTTTTTAGTACCAGCGACCAGGTCGGTCCGGAAAACAAATTTGAAATATTTTTCCTGCTTTGACAATCATATACGACATGTTTGGGCTCGTTAAAAAATATTTAGAATTTTTGTAACATGTCGCGGAACCGCGGAAAGTTTTTTCTCACGAAAAAAGGATTTCGCCATCAGCTAGATATTTTGAAAACTAATGATGCAAAACAACTGTACTGATTTAAAGTGTGTTTTGAACACTTTTAAAATAATAAAACCATAGCGTGTAGTTTTGATTTGTAACCCTCTCAACTTTGATCAGAGTTTAGTGACATAAACTTCAGAATAATATTCGCAACGGCTAATTGAAGATTTAAAAAAATATCACTTTCAAATTTCTAAATTTTCATAATTTTTGATTTAAATTTTTTTGGTATAAGACAAAGAAATGCCAGAAATCAAAAATAAAAATATTAAAAACATAAAAAATTTAAGATAGCAATTCAACAGAATAATATCGAAAAATCTGAAATTCCAAAAATTAAAAAATCTAAAACTGAAAAATTAATAAAATAATTGATACTTAAGAAATCCTAAACTAAAAAAATATCATTTTAAAATTAAGTAATTCAAAATCCAATAAATTATGTTTTTTCAATCTTAATTTTTGGATGCTTTAAATATTTTTATGTTTGAATTCTAGTATTCCTAAATTAATTTATATTTACCAGAAAATTAAGTGATTTTTGTAATGGCTTTTCCCTTATTTCAGCATTTTACGATTCAGCGTTTTGATAGTCAGCTTCATGAGGCAATTCTTCAATATTATTTAAGCGAATACATTATTTTCAAACGTTATTTTCAGTCGCATCCAAATAAACAAATCAAAATCTCATCAACACATATTGCTCCCGAAGAAATATCAAACGACGCTTTTTGTTTCTGTTCCTTTTCAGCTGCGTACCGCTTAAGAGAAGTCTTTTCGTAAACCTTTTCTTGACCGTTCCTTGAGATTTTTTTGTATGGAGTTTTAAGAGTCTCCGTACTACAGGACATTTTTTAAAATTTTCGTTTGAAAGTAAAATACAGTTCTTGTAGCAAAATTCAGACTAAGATTTGATTTACAGGAAAAATGTAATTGATTTAAGAATTCTTACATATAGTATTTTTTACTTTTAAAACAAAAATTTAAAATAATAATTACACATGATAATTTCAAAAAAATCAGAAATTCCAAAAATGAAAAAAATCAAATACATAAAAAATATAAAATAATTACAACTAAAAAAATCCTTAAATTATAAAAAAAAAATTTTTTATCATTTTTAAATAAAGATATTCAAAAAATAATTTTCAATCATTTCAATAAATTATGTTTTAATAATCTTATTTTTTTGATGCTTCGAATATTGGTATGTTTGAATTCAAGTGCAGACTAAGATTAGATTTACAGGATAAAACTAATCAATTTATGAATTCTTACATAAAGTTTTCTTTATTTTTAATTTAGCAACGTTTCGTAAATATAAAATTTCTAAACCATAAAATGTGCAGGATTTTGTTCCTAGAGTCAAGATATTGCTTGAACAAACATCGATTTTAATAAAAAGTTACAATCCTAAATTATTAAACATGTATATAGATTAAAATTTTATTAAAAAATTATCTTTAGAATTGAGATCTGATTAAATTTTTTTGTCATGTTTTAAAATTTTATTTTTGCTCAAATTCTGGACCAATTTTCAGAATACAATGAGTAATGAATTTGAAAATGGCGTTTAGTCGGAATATTAAAGTTAAACATGATTCGTTTTGATGTTTGATGCAATCGAGGAAAATTTTAACGGTTACATATGCATTTAAAAATGGTTACATATGCATTATTAACAACTCTTCCAGTGAATATTTTGGCGTTAAAAATTAATTTAATACATTTTATCTAAATTTTTTAACACATTAAAATTAAACACAGGCACTGATTTTTTTTCTTCAAATATATATTTATTATAGGCCTACACAGAAAAAAAATGTGAATTTACTCGACACGGAAAAAATGAATCACATGTAAACTCAGTTGATGTAAACTTGAGATTCGACGTAATTTTTTTTTGTTGCCATGGAGACACTTCAGAAGCTGAAATTTCAACGATTATATTTTTTTGTATTTCATTAAAATTATTTATTTTTGAGAGCACCAGGAGCTTCGCAAAATATGAAATGGCTTCAATAGCTTAGAACAATTAAAATAAAACATTGTTTATTTAAGTCTGTTTATAAAATTTTAAGAAAAACAAATATTCCAGTTATGAGTTTTATGTTGTGCTAGAAAAAATGAAAAATGTTAGATAAACCATCACAATTATCACACAGCTGAAAATGTAAATCCAGACGGTTTAAAATTTATCTCAGTATAAAATACAGAAAACATAATACTTATGGTTAGATAAAGCGATATTTCTTTAAAAAAAAAATTTATGCTTTCAAAAAATTGATTCAAGTTAAGTATATTTTAAATTTAGCAACGTTTATCACGAAATTGGATTACAATTAAACAATTCAAGAAAATGTTAAAAAAACACTTTCTCTACTCCTTTAATACAAACTAGCTGTTAAAATAAAGAAAAAAAATGACGAACGAGTTTCTTTAACTAATACATTGATAACTTAATATGAAAATCTTCGAAAACTTTTTACAATTCATCTCAATAATTATACCACAAACCAAGTGATGGTATAAATGATTTGCTGATTTTTATACTCCTTGAATTTTTGCACCCAAGCCCCCCCAACAAAAATCCTGGCTACGGCCCTGAGTGTTTTGAAATAGGAAAACTGCTTTAAATTTTCACTAATAAGACCAACATTATTTTTTCAAGAAAAAAAATATTTTTCAGAGCACACAAAATGATCTAAACATCACTTTTTCAGTTTTAGCTTAACCGGTGTTGTTTACTTTTTTAATCGTCTAAAAAGCTTTGGTAATGAGAAACGATTCAAACCTTTTTTTTCAGTTAAAAACAAAAAAAATATATTTTTTCAAGGTTTGAAAACATTGATATAGCTTTGCTTAAAAAATTTTTTTCTGAAACATAAAATTTAATATCACGAATTAAAAATATACCGATCAAAAAAATCAATGCAAAATATAATTATAAATATAAACTTATGATAAATATTCTCAAGCCTCGTATGGGCGAATCACTTAAAATGAACAAAAATTTCTTATCTTGAATTTTTGCCCAAATAATACAATAAGTTTCATCATGAATTGCGCTGGATTTTGAATGATCTTTAATTGATTTTGACGAAATATGGTTCTGCCGCTGCATGTTGAAAATTATACTTCGATGCCGGTTTGCTCTTTTGTACTAAGCTTGCTGGGATTCCTATCTAGATAAAACAAAAGAGGACACGGGCATCGACTAATTATTTTTTTATTTTGAAGAAAGATTTTTTTCTTTTTTCTAATTGCACCAAAATGAAATCCAAAGCCAAATCAACTAATTATTTTACGAATCCGGTAAAGTTCTTTGCTTATACAATAAATTTAATACTAGATCAGATTTATACAGGCTTAGAAAAAAATATCAAATTTGCCAACAAATTAAAGCAACATTTATAGTTCAATTCTGTGCATTTATCTGAAAAATAAATTAATAAAAAACAAAACCTAGCTTTCATTATCGTGTTATGAAATCTGAGAAAGATTCAGCCAACGCAATTCCCACAATGAATTTTCAAATCAACCTGTCTAATATTATTTAAAAATTAAACATAAAAATTAATAAATAACTGTGTTTATGAATTTAACCATATTAAGGTCTCCAAGTGCAATTATAAAATCAAAACTCATTGAAGCAATCATTGAAAATTAACCTCAATTTCAAATTTCTTGTAAATTTGGGAGGGGCGCCAAATTGATGCTTCGCCAAGGGCGCCGTGGACCCAAGGTACGGCTCTGAATAATATAGGATATTACCATTTATTCTATTATTTTAATATTAAACTGAGAGTTGCGATGTTGATCAAAATATAGACGATTTCTGGACTATTTTAAATTCATTGTGAAATTTATTCTTGGATTACCACTGATCATAAACATGATCATAAAAGTAAAACACCTGGTCTTAAAATCGGACATTTTTTATACCTCATGCTTTCACATTACTCGTGTTGAAGCGCAAAATAGTGTTGCACGGTGGTTACTGCTTTGCCTCTTCTATAGAGGGTGACAATTCTCGAGATTTTCAATTTCCCGGGAATCGAGAGTTGAATTTGGCCATTTCCCGGGAATTCCCGGGACCCGGGAGTTTTTTTTTTCTATGCCAACAGTGGCAATAATTTAATAGACAATGTAATAATATTGTTTTTTTTTCAATCTATTAAGTTACATTTAATTCATACTCATTCTAAGAAACGGTAACTTCAGTATCCTCTTTATCTGAGGAACTATATCTACCCTTTGATTTTTTTTCTGAATCTGCAAATACAAGATCGTTTCAATGTTAACGAATCTTTATTCGCACTGAGTGATTTTTAAAAAGTTTCACAAGCTTGTCGCATGATTTTTGTGAAGTAAAAACTAATAGCTAATATATAATTTCCCAGTATCGGGATATTTGAATATAAAAAACAACGGATTAAAAACAACAATTTAATTTTTTTTTCTTTTGAAAGTTAACTGTAAATATAAATTGAAGAAATATTTACAGTTATCAGGAAACCCCGAATGTTCACAATTGTTTTTCTAAAATATAATTGAATATTGAGGTTGACATGAAACACAAAATGACTTATTGACCTCTAAGAATTAATTAATAAATATAATTTTAAAAAAAACTTTAGATTTCATTTCTGGGGTGTAACTGCTAAGTATGCTTCAAGATAAATTTTGGGGTCCAATTTATTAATTTTTTGGCTTCTCTCAATTATAGTCATTGGTATTTTTGACAAGTTAAATTTTTAACTTTTTGAATAAGAAGATCAGAGAAGCATTGGTTTATTCGAACTTGGACATCGAACATTGAACTTCCAATGTTCTATACAATTAAGAGTTGTATAATTTTGCTTCGATATTTATAAGTATAAAATTTCCCGGGAGTCTCGACCGAATTTCCCGGGAATCGAGAGGTCCAAAAATGGTCGATTTCCCGGGAAATTTTTCCCGAGAATTCCCGCTCGTCACCCTCTACTCTTCTATCAATGATACAGTAAAAAATTAAATGATGTACTTTTCGTCAATTGGGTTCTATTTTTTTACTGAGTGCAATGGCTCTTTGAGCAACTAAAAGGAGTTCAAAATGGAATTTTAAATCATTTTTTTAAAATGAGTATCGTGGCCATTCTTGACAACAGCTTCTATGATAGTTTTTTTTTTCTATTGAGATTCATTGCTGATTCATCGTTAAATGTCTTCTGTACATTTTATTTGTGTTGCATTCTTTAAAAAAAATCAGATTTTTTGTACAGCAATTCCATTTGAAAAGAGCCTAAACCGAAAAAAAGTTCTCCGATCGGGCTCAAAATTTTTCTGGGGGTTCCTTGGCCAAAATAATTCGATCCGTATTTTTTTTTGTTTGACCATTAGGGTGACCTACATCATGCTAGGGTGGTTCGAAAAATGGCAATTTTCGTAATTTTTCGCAAAAACCTCTTTTTTCGGCGTTTTGATCGTGTCTGGACCAAAGAGCCTATGTCTGAAAATATTGTTATCGGATTCCAGACATGGTCGAAACGCCATTTTAAGTTTTCATGCGACTTTTTCAAATGTTTAGCTGGATTTTTGAAACTTCTTACTATTTTTCCCAAACAGCTAAACTCATCACCTTTCTTTTGCGTCTAAGACAGCTAAAATCGGATGAAATGGCGCGGAGATATGATTTTTCGAAAAAAAGAGGTTTTGGCGAAAAATGACGAAAATTGCCATTTTTCGAACCACCCTAGCACGATGTAGGTCAACCTAATGGCCAAACAAAAAAATTCGGATCTTATTTTTTTCGGTTTAGGCTGTTTTCAAATGGAATAGCTGTATATTAATGGGTTACTTATGAAATTACATAGAAAAAGGTGCAAATTTTACTTTTTTTTTAAATTTTACTCAGACTCTGATGAGTGTTTTTTTCTCTGCCAACTCACAAAGCATCCGTGATGTCATAGAAATTTGGTATCAAACAAGTGTACCATCACTAAGGTTGTTGGTATAGCTATAAACCAAAAAATCAATGTTTATACTTTATTAACTAAGTTTATAAACTTTTTAACAAAATACATATACATTTTAGATAAAATTGCTAAATGTTCAGAATTTGCCTGAAATTTGATAAAAATAGTTTTGGTTATAAAATTATCGATTAATATTGTATTTTAAACTGAATTCAAAGCACGAATCAAAAGTTTTCACATTTTGTATAAAATTTGTTGTACTAAAATGCCTTCAAATTAGTTTTTTTTAAGATTATGCTTTTATTTTTTTTTAGTTTTTTGTTATTATTTATCAACTTTGTAAACCTTATCCCAACCTTATCCCAGTTTCCTCCGTTTTCCGATTTGAAATCATGTTCATTGAGAAAATCATGACACTTTGAGAATATGAAATAACGCTATTCTTCAACTTTTTCTAAATTATAGTAAACTCTTCATTTTGCGAACAAATCTCAAACCTGTCAAAGTCACCCCGTTTTACAGTACATTAGTTTTTTTGCGATTTTGCATATTCCACGTAATTTGAGGTTTTTTACTGTTGACAATCATCTCAGATATTCGAAACATTCACAAATTCAATATTTTTCTTTAAAAAAAATTATTTAAAACGTAAACATTTACAATGGGTCGATACATCAACCGTTAGACCACAAGAAATGTTTTCATTTTCTATGATTTTTTTAACATTGGCCGATCTGTAAACCGTTCCGAATATGAGGGATGACTGTACCTCTTTGGTCAAACCTCACGTGTCAACAATTGGAAAACCAGCGAATCGCACCGACCTATGTACCTCGAAATAGAAAATGTTGAATGGCGTACGAATTGCGTAGCAATTGCACCGCAATTTGGCACATTTCAATGTCAAACCCACGTGATGCGACGCACATCCTCAATTGTGTATTCTGTTCAATCGAATCAATACAGAAAAAATAAAACTTGTTGATGAACTGATGCAGAAGATCTGCCAAATGAGTGACTTTGGCAATTATCATCCATTACTCAACCCAATTATTTTGAACAAAGTTGGTTTATCCAGAGATGCCATCCGAAACCGTTTCCAAAGCCACTCGCCGCGACGGTACGTTTGTGCAATGTTTGCTTATGTTTATGGTTTGCAACACACTTCTGAGGAGACAACAGATCAACTCGCGGTCTAGTACAAAGCGTCGCATTGTAACGGAAGAAGTGCATCTTGTTTTATGGTTGTGGTGATTTAAGTGCGACGACGATGTCGTTAAACGAATTGTCAACGGATTAGTTGGGTTACATCTTAGAGCCAAAGTGTGACAAACCACCAACACTGACGCCCCCCAAGAACACCGCTTGTTTGCCACCTCTGCTACAGCCGGACCCCTCTGAACTGTTGATCTAGGCCGGACAAATATTGAACACCGGCCATTATCGTAAGTTCTGTGAAGGTTACCGGTTGTTCCGCGAGGGTTCGCCAAGAACTTCGGGTCGTGCTTTGTTTATGGTGTGACGACCTTCGCGGGTCGTAACGCTTTCGAGCACTCTAATTCCAATGTAAATCTCACCAACGCTGCGCGCGAACTCGACAATATTTGTCGGCGCGCCGATCGATCGATCCATGCGGATGGTGCAAAGAACTTTACTGGGCCGGAGTCGTGATTTGATGGATTTTCCCCCGTTCGTTTGCTTCTAGCCCGTGTGGAACCATGATTGGATTCGGGTTTTGGATGGAAATTAATTAACTTTGGACTGAGACGAGAGAGGAATCGAATGCGTCATTCGACGGGGATTCAATTTAATTGAAAGTGAAGAATTACCTGGAAGCTTTTGGATGAGGATCTTGACTGATCTTTTAATTAGGGATTCAATTTGAGTAAGAGTTATTGAGTCATCAAGATAACAACACTTATTTTATTATTGAATAATTGTAATTAGGTTAAGAAAACAACTTATCATTTCAAGGAAACAAAAAAATCACTTCAAAATAATGAGTTGAAAATTTGAACGCATTTGGCAACCGGATCTTGAATTTTAACTTCTGACTTCCAGAATTTCAGCTAACGAGTTATTATAATATTGCTGAACATTTGTAGTGTGTTTCTTGGGTATCCATAAAAAATATTTGATAATTTCCTATCAACGTTTTACCTTTACTATGGCACAAAGATCAATTTTTTGTCCTGGTAAGTCCTGGTTTGGCAAGAGTTAAAAGCGATGAAATTTAATATTGGACCAATAATTTTTGCCGGTATTCGCAATGATGGTGCTTTTTGAGTGCAACTCTATAAAATCCGTAGTAATAATAAAGGGCACAGTTTTCAACTTTTGAAATAAAGCTCTTCATTCACAAAAATGTAAGAAAAATTTAGTTTTAAAAATTGTCAAAGAAAATTAAAAAAGACTACACTTCTGGTCGTAGAAAAAGAAAAAAAAAGTTACAGGTAAATCTAGATTTCCGTAGTAACAGTTCACTAGGGCGAATCTGCGTTTGTTAACAAGCAGTCTATCCCTTTTGCTCAACGTGAACTGTCTTTACGTGAACTGTCACTTGAGCAAAAGGGATAGACTGCTTGTTAACAAACGCAGATTCGCCCTAGTGAACTGTTACTACGGAAATCTAGATTTACCTGTAACTTTTTTTTTTCTTTTTCTACGACCAGAAGTGTAGTCTTTTTTAATTTTCTTTGACAATTTTTAAAACTTAAATTTTCTTACATTTTTGTGAATGAAGAGCTTTATTTCAAAAGTTGAAAACTGTGCCCTTTATTAATTTTTTCTCAAATCCATTTCAATTGAAAGTCAAGGTACTTTTATAAATAGGATCAATTGTTATTCAATTTTCTAGTCTATATTTTCCTTAAATTTTGTTAAAAACTTGGTACTGCTGAATATTTTTATACTTTTTGGATGAAATCTACTTTTTGTGAGTAAGCCATAACCCCTTCAGTGTTGCTAAAAATTAAAATTTTCGTTGAAAATACATGAGCATTGTATATTGTCATTGAACAATGGATTGTAAACTATTTAAAAAAAAAACCTTATATAACGATATTTTTTGTATTTTAATAAAACCGATTTCTTTTCGGACTTTTTGCACTTTTTTTTTATTTTTATGCACAGATCAGAAAAAGAATTCAACTTTAAACAAAATATCTTCTTATTTTGCTAATTTTCAGCAGTAGCATAGAAATAAGGAATTTTTGTACACTTTTTGCTTCAAAATGTGAAGGTTGGGCTTAAAATTATTATTTTTTCTGACGAACTTGTTAAGTAACTTGTATGTTTTTTTAACAATGGCCAATGAAATATAGCTTCTTTGGTTTTAGGAAGCCTCCAAAAAATAAGTAACAAAGGTTGAATTTGAAAATCATATTCTATTGATGCAAACCGTTCTGTAAAGTAAGTTTGCAAACTTTTCAATATAATCATGTTTTGTCCTTAACCTTTTCTACCGCCGGCATGACCGGAAAATTTGCAACCCAGAGGCCAAAAAACACTTAAACTGTACCCAAGTGATAAATTATCCCCTGAGGCTAACGTTACTGTTTAGTGTTGGTCGATTTGTTCAAAACATCTGTTGCCATTTTTTTATGGTTAGCCCCTAGTGGTGTGAAAAATGCATAACAGTCACCAAATGATCCGTATCAAAGCTTTGATGGTGAGTTTAGGACGAGGTAAGTTCGTCAATTAGCTTTGTTAAGACATGGTCAGCAACCTTTGAAAATAGAATGGTCACCGAGTTGAGGAGAATTTCCCACGAGCAGGTTCAATTATTTTGGCAAAGCAAACGAATGCTAGAAGAGAAAAAAAATGAACAGAAATTAGATCAAAACAAAACAATTAAAAACACAAGACGGAATACAAAAGACAGTTGACAACAAAATGATAGGCAAATGATAGAAAGCAGAATACAGATGACAGACGACATAGACAGAAGTTAAAAGACTGGAAACAGATGACAGATTAAATATGACGAAAATAAAAAATGTTTGATCACTGCCTAACCTAAACCCTAATTAATTCATCTTTTTTTTCCTCTTTTACTGAAGGAGCTATTACACTACGGCAAACACAAAAACAAACTCGCACTTTTTGACGAATCTATGACATTTCCCCGAAACCCGTATTACCAAAGGGACATTTCCCCGAATGCCACTTCCCCGAAAAGACACTTCCCCTAATAGTCATTTCCCCGAATTCCATTTACCCGAATTTCCCATTTCCCCTAATCGTCCACATCCCCGAATGCCATTTTCCCGAATGGACCACAATCCCGAATGCCACTTACCCGTTTAGTCATATCCTTGAATAGTCATTTCCCTGAATGCCATTTCCCCGAACGCGGTCAAGCGGAAATGCCCGGTGCCCCGGAGCGCGCGTGCTCCTGGGCACCGGGCATTTCCGCTTGACCGCGTTCGGGGAAATGGCATTTTAAAAGAAAAAAAATGATGACAATTTTTATAACATCAAACAACATATTTAAAGGTTCGCATTGGCCTTGAATGATCAACTTTCTTTTAGGCTTCATTCAGAACAGACGTAGCATTTTAGGGGGGATTCAATACAAATTCAAATACAATGAATATTGTTACAGACCTTTTTTAATACATATATTCTCATAACAAATACTTTTTTCTTATAGACATGATAATAATAATGCAATAGAAGTTTTGTTATTTTTTATGATTCAAAAAACATACCCTGCGATTTTCGTAGTACAGAACCCCGTACACACTGATCATTTTATTCACATTGCTGGTTTGGGATTTGGCGAAAAGTATAATCAACAAAAACTTTAAATAAAATTTGAACCAGTCTTATGTACCTATTTGTCCTATTTTTGGGTTCTTTGACAAAATTCGAAAAAAGACAAATTTCCTTGCAAATTTCTCAAAAACAACATCTAATTATGCGGTTGAATACAAATGTTAATTGAACAAAAAAAATCTAGTACAGTTCAGACTTGATTATCCGAAGGCTTCGGAAAAATTTCACTTCGTAGAATCGAAACTTCGGATAATCGAATCACGAAAAAAAAAATTGTTATGCCTATTTTTTATTGTCGAGCGTATGTCCCCTAAACTACGTTAAAGTGATTTAGAACTTTTAAATCCAAGGCCAATATGGCGGTGTTGAAATATTGAAAAAAAAGCATTTTATTATTTAATAGGCAATCAACTATTCAAATTTTACTAAAATGGGGTTGCAAAACTCAAATTTGATGTTTAAAACAAGAAAAAGAAGAAAAAAACGAAAACAAAATTTTGTTTTTGATTCGATTATTCGAAGTCCCATACAAACCTTCGGATAATCGAACTTCGGATAATCGAAACTTCGGATAATCGAGTCTGGACTGTAATTGGGTCCTAAAATTAAGCTTGAATTTGTTGTGGTTTGGTTGAGCGTTTTAGCAGAATGCATTACTATGAATACAAAGAGACGAGTTGTTCCTTTTAATTCCGCTATAATTTGTGATATTATTGTTCACAACGATAAGGCTTATATTCCTAAGTACAATGACCCTTTGAACGACCGCAAAGGATTTAAAATGGATTTTTAATTCAATTTTTAAAAAATCACTTCACGGCCCTTCTTGGCATAAAAGCTTCTACTTGACAGCTCGTTCCAAGGGGACCAAAGTTGATCCATCGAAAAAATGTTGTCTTGTCAATAATTTTTTATTTGCATAAAAATGAAAAAAAAAGTTATCAGAAATGGTTTTTAATTATGTTTTTTACCGTTGTTCATAAAAATTGACAAAAAGCTTTACTACCCAATTTACAACATTTAATCAACAGCATACCCAAAAAGCTGTTTGTTCGGTAAAATTGAGAAAGAAAATAACTGTTAGTCATGGAAAAGACTTTAGCGAAAATGATGATTAGGGGATATGAAAATTTAAATTTAAATAAACGGCAATTGGCGTAAGTGTCACTTCGGGGAAATGGCATTCGGGAAAATGGCCGATTAGGGGAAATGATATTCGGGGATATAGCCGATTAGGGGAAATGATATTCGGGGAAATGGCATTCGGGGATGTAGCTGATTAGGGGGGGTGGTATTCGGGGATGTGGCCATTTAGGGGAAATGATTTTCGGGGAAATGACATTCGGGGAAATGTCATTCGGGGAAATGAGCTAGACCCCTTTTTGACAGTTTGCCTGCTTTGTTTGTTTGCCTGGATTTGTTTGTACAAACTTCAGCCTGCATACATTTTGCCTTGTTTGCGAGTTTGGCAAACTGTCAAACACGAAAAAGTGCGAGTTTGTTTGTTTGCAGCAGTGTAATAGCCTCTTGACAAAGCTCTCACAGTTGTATTTTTGCATACAACCAGTTGCGGCTGGCAGTCGTGAAACTTTTTCAGTTTTGTATACTTCTTTGACGCAGGGTAAATTTGGCACCCATTGAAGGATTTCGACTTGTGCAATTAAAAAATGCATTTGGTTTTAAAATTGGGTTAAATTTCATTTTTATGAATGAAAAAACAACCCAAGGAGTTAAAACAAAAGGAATAAAAATTTTAATTAGAAACAACACATAAACATTCAGTTTACTTAAATTGCATAAAGCAGAAAAGTGAGTAATTTTTATTAGGTATGTTCTGAATCTGACTCCACAACTCTTCCAAAAATGTTTGTCTGTTATTAGTTGAGTGGGTGATTACACCTTCATATGATCCTATTAATATTTATTACTCAGTGATCATGTGTTCAAAAGCAGTCCAATACCACCAGTCTGATTATAAATACGACTTCATGTCTCAGCGTTTATAAGCAATCTTTGTCAAACTATTGAACTGCTACAGCATTTGACGCAGTTGAAGCTCTCCTTGAGAGTACACTACCAACTAGCCAGCGAAAGGTAGCTCGAAATTAGAATTATCCTTACCCCCGCTGATCAATGTTCCACTCAGAGTGGAGTATAGTAGAGTGTATCGGCATCGCAGCAAGGACGCATTAAACTTGGTGTTTGTTCAAGAAGAGTCCAAACCGATCGGGCTTCATACCGACATCCGAGACAAAAGATTTCACTTGTGTGTGTTCTTGATGAGCACACGGGCGAAGATCGATAATTCGTTTTTATTGAAATTAACGGGTAGCAGCTTTGGAAAAGGAAGAAAAAAAATCTAGCGATGGACGCTCAGCATTGGGCCAAAAGCTCAATTGCTTTCAAGGTACTGCTCATTGGAAAACAGCAACAAAAAAAAAGCGGGGAACCTGCTGACTGCAGCTTGAGATCTACCATCCAGCGATAGACAGCAACAAAGACGGTGGTGATCGGAAGTGAAGGTCTTGGACAGAACGGACCAATCTGCGGAGCTGCCATAGTTTGAAGTGGCCACTTTGGAGCAACAATCGCCGTTTGAGCGAGGTTTCTGCTGTAGCAAGGCAGCATCCTAGTGGCGTCAGTAAAACTTATTGAGCTGTGTGTACAACCAGTTCGATGACAATTGTATGAGAGCGTACGAGTTTATTTACATTTTTAAGAGTTTAAATTCAATTCAAGGGCAAAGAACCGTTGTAGGGCATCAAACCATCTCAACCCTTAACTGAATGTTAACACTTTTTTCAAAAAAGTTTTATCTTTCCCGTTTTATTTCAATTAAAATACAATGAGACCATTCATTTTAAGTTTTCCTCTCCTCTCACCACTTAAAAATCTATTCAAAAACATCAGGAGTAAATAAAACATACATTCCTATTTTTGGCCAGAGATTTACATACTTTTTGCCATCCTAAATCTGAAAATGACGTCAAACTAAAGAGAAAAGAATCATTTTTCATCACATTTTTATTCTTGCAAATTTAGCTATTTCCTGACAGTAATATTTGAAGAATTTCGTGAAATTTTCAAAGTTAAGCTTGGTTTTTAGTTAAATCAAAATAAGATCAAACATTCTTTTCTCCATTTCGAAAATAAGAATGGAAAGTTAAACTTGAAATTATGGTACTTTTTTGTTTTGTTATTTAGGTCGTTGCAAATATTTTTCAATAATCAGGGGGCAAAAAATATTTTTCGAAAAACTTCAAAATTTTAATGAAAAATTAAGTTTAAACAACCGACAACCAGTTAAAATGCATTTTCCTGCGTTTATAATCATATTTACCGTGATTGAACTCCTTGAAGACATTTTAAATTTTCATGAAATACCAATGTACAGTCCTACAAAAAAAAAAATGGAAAGCAACTGGACGCGTATATAATGCATTTTAAAACACTTTTTTCAACCAAATGTTTAAACCTAGGATTGTTATTTTTTTGGCCACCCCCCCCCCCCCCTCGACTACTTCAAAAAATATTTGCAACGGCCTTATTGAGAAATTTCAGTGAGATTTTCAAAAACCAAAAAAGACACAAATTACCACTTGCTTTGCTCTTCATTTAAGTTTACCAGAAGGATACTTATTTATTCAATATCAAAATCAGGACAATTACCTTCTCCAATTGACTGAACTGAGCAAACCGCACGCAAAGGTCGTTAATAAACACGATCTGGTGCGGTTTAATCTATCATCGGCCGCGCGAGATCTTCAAATTGTCAGTGAGTAGTGACGGCCAAGGTAGCTCTGCTAATAGAGGCACAGCACTCGACAAAACACTTTTCAGCCCCCAAAACAAGTGAAAAATGGACTCGGCCTGTTTGGCGGTCAAGCGGTTGGGCGCGGACATGGAACCGATTGTGGAGGTCTTGCCTGCGATGGAGAGTGCACTGGCAGGTAAATGCGTGTAGTCTGATGGCTGCTGATGGCCAATTTCAAGGTCGCTATCAAGATACGAGTTTCTTCTCGTTTGATACTGGGCAATAGATTTTGGGACAGCTGATGTTTGGACTTAATGTTGCGGAAAGTATGGGTGGCTGAACCGTTTAAAGTGGTCTACAAGCGACGGAGAAACGATCGCCTCCGGTGACAAATGTTTTGGAAGTCCGAACAAAGGCCGATCGAGAATTGTTATAACATTTTAAATGGAAATAATTGATGAATGGTGGTCTCAGCCGCAGCAAGGAAAGTCATTGGACATATGCAGTAAATACAACACAACATTAAGCAAGACAGAACACAAACTTTAATTAAATGTGGTGGAACATTGAGTGCCTGTTTGGAGCTACTCAATCTAATGATTCGTTTACAATCAATCATTTCAGCGAATCGACTCCTCATGTTTTTTTTTTTATATTTCTGTTTGCAGTTCCAGAAATCATTAAAGTCATCAATCTATCAGTTGAATCAAAATATTACTTGTTTAAAAGTATAAATAATTTATACAGTGGCAAAAACTGAAAATTGCCGGGATCCTCAAAGCAGTTTCTTTTTTCATTTTCTGACGTACTCTGAATTGGTCATTACATTTCCAACCGAGCCCATTAAACTTGGTGGGAATACGTAGTAGTTCACCACATGACACCTGCGAATTGGTCCCCAATTTTAGGACAAAAAGATTTACTCAGAAGGTCAAAGTAAGTTCCATTATACCGATGTTTTGCTTCCCAGAATGTAATTAGGAAAAGTTGTAAATAAATTGGGTTTTTCTTTACTTGGCCAAGTGCGTCATATGAATTTCTAGGTCACGGCATTTACACAGAAACCTTTTTTTTCGCGATGCGTTACGTTTTTCTAATTTGTCGATTTCTCTGGAACGACGTAATACTTTTACAATATTTCAAAAGCAGTTTTTAGATTTTTTTTTCAGATCTACAAAACGCTTTTTGAAGCATGCAAACATATTGTATGGTTTAACAGAATTTGATGAAATAAAAAGCGTAACGGCACCGCGTAAAAGAGGTTTCTCTGTATCTTGTTTAGTTTATGGTTGTTTCTGATAGTATTTAGTTAATTCTTCCACCTCAATAATGGATTCACATTAGTGAAAAACACAGCCAAAGTTGACCCCGGAAAAAAATTCTTAAATTTAAGCAGTTCTTCTTTCCAATGCATTGCAATGCATTTTAAATATCAAACATTGATTGAAAAAATGATTTTTAGATCGAAGAGGCGGGGTTGGGTTGTAAAAGTTAATTTGCTATTTATTAGTAAATGTTTAATTTTTTAAATATTGGTTTGATAAATCAGTTTCTTCGACGACTCATTCACGCGCTAACTTATTTTTAACTTCATATTTCTTCACAGTGTAATGACAAATTGAAAAGTGCAATATAATAAGTGTAGCATTAAAATATTAATGCTGTAATGTAGTAATTATTTAATGACTTAAAACGCCATGATTTTTTTGTTGTTGTTGCTATCTAATGAATACAAATCGCGAAGTACTCATGCCTGATATTGTTGAATCTTAAGCGTACTAAGAAATCTTGTCAAATGACCAAAGTTTATGTATTTTTGGAAAGTATTTAATTTTTTTTGACTTAATGGTAATTTTTTTTTTTATATAAAAATTTCACCTCGAATAAAAGAACCAGAAAACATCTTTTTCACTACTTATCAAAAATTGATCAAAAGATCATACAAAAAGTGTCCATAACGTCTACAAAAATAATAGAATTATTTATTATTTCTAGATTAAATTTTCAAAACAACCTATCCCTCATGGGTTTCCTATGCAGATAGGACCTTTTGAAAATTCAATATTTTTAATACTCAGATGAAATGACTGTTTGAGCCAGATACATGGTGAGATTTGGTTAAAGCGTATAAAAGCTTCCACTGAGAATAGCTCGTCCAGTTTGAAAAATGGCCGAAAATGACTATCAAAATGACGCACAAAGCATTACACAAAACCATACGTCTTCGAAACATTTTTTTTTATTATTTTTTCATTTTTCAAAAGTGAAAATATTTAAAATCAACTTAATATTATTATAAAAAGATGATAATTTTAGAAAAAATAATATTGTTTTTTTTTAACTTTGAATATTGAAAATTTTGGCAACAGTAAACATATTCACCCCTATGTTCTCTACAAAATCGATCTTTTTTTTTAATTTTAATTTTTGTATTTTTTAATCCAGCTGAAACTTTTTTGGTGCCTTCGGTATGCTCAAAGAAACCATTTTGCATCATTAGTTTGTCCATATAATTTTCCATACAAATTTTTCAGCTGTCCATACAAAAATGATGTATGAAAATTCAAAAACCTGTATCTTTTGAAGGAATTTTTGATCGATTTGGTGTCTTCGGCAAAGTTGTAGGTATGGATAAGGACTACACTGAAAAAAAAATGATACACGGTAAAAAAAATTGATGATTTTTAATTTAACTTTTTGTCACTAAAACATGATTTGCAAAAACACTATTTTTAATTTTTTTTATTTTTTTATATGTTTTAGGGGACATAAAATGCCAACTTTTCAGAAATTTCCAGGTTGTGCAAAAAATCTTTGACCGAGATATGAATTTTCGAATCAAAACTATTTTTTTTCAGAACATCGAAATATTGGTCGCAAAAATTTTTTAACTTAATTTTTCGATGTAAAATCAAATTTGCAATCAAAAAGTACATAAGTAAAATTTTGATAAAGTGCACCGTTTTCAAGTTAAATCCAATTTTAGGTGACTTTTTAGAAAATAGTCGCAGTTTTTCATTTTTTTAAATTAGTTCACATGTTTGCCCACTTAAAAAAAAAAATATTTTTGAAAAGCTGAGAAAATTCTCTATATTTTGCTTTTTTGAACTTTTTTGATACGATCCTTCGTTGCTGAGATATTGCCATACAATGGTTTAAAAACAGGGAAATTGATGTTTTCTAAGTCTCACCCAAACAACCCACCATTTTCTAACGTCGATATCCCAGCAACTAATGGTCCGATTTTGAATGTTAAAACATGAAACATTCGTGAAATTTTCCGATCTTTCCGAAAACAATACTTTTAAAATTTTCAAATCAAGACTAACATTTCAAAAGGGCAAAACATTCAATATTATGCCTTTTTGAAATGTTAGTCTTGATTTAAAAAGTATTTTTTTCCGAAAGATCGGAAAATTTCACGAATGTTTCATATTTTAACATTGAAAATCGGACAATTAGTTGCTGAGATATCAACGTTAGAAAATGGTGGGTTGTTAGAAAACATCAATTTTCCTGTTTTTAAACCATTGTATGGCAATATCTCAGCAACGAAGGATCGTATCAACAAAGTTCAAAAAAGCAAAATATAGAGAATTTTCTCAGCTTCTCAAAAATATTTTTTTCAATAGTGGGCAAACATGTGCACTAATTTAAAAAAATGGAAAACTGCGACTATTTACAAAAAAGTTACCTAAAAATGGCTATAACTTGCAAACGGTGCACTTTATGAAAATTTGAGGTTCTTTTTGATTGCAAATTTGATTTCACATCGAAAAATGAAGTTGAAAAATTTTTTTTGAAAAAAAATTGTGTTGTTTCGAAAATTCATAACTCGGTCAAAGATTTTTTGCACAACCTGGAAATTTCTGAAAAGTTGGCATTTTATGTCCCCTAAAACATATCAAAAAATAAAATAAAAATAAAAATAGTGTTTTTGCAAATCAAGTTTTAGTGACAAAAAGTTAAATTATAAATCACCAATTTTTTTTACCGTGTATCATTTTTTTTCAATGTAGTCCTTATCCATACCTACAACTTTGCCCAAGACACCAAATCGATCAAAAAAATCCTTCAAAAGATACAGATTTTTGAATTTTCACTTATCATTTTTGTATGGACAGCTGAAAATTTTGTATTGAAAATTATATATATATATATTAAAATTATTATATATTATTATGGAAAAACTAATAATGCAAAATGGCCTCCTTTTGCATACCAAAAAAAATCAAACCATCCACATTAACGACCCCCGGGTCTTTTGTGGTCTCTATTGCAAGTTTCTGCTCGAACCTAGGAGTCCGAAGGCTTGAATGGGGAGAGCACCCAAACCTCTTTTACTCCGAGGAACCTTCCACCCCAGTGTTTGAACTGACGACCTTTGGATTGTGAGTCCAACCGCCGCCAGCGATTCCACCGGAGTGGGCTTGGTTTGGTGTGTTGTTTGTTCTTATGGCATGGAGACGACTCCTACACCTGGAATGACTTAACGGCCTAACAACCAAGGCCGGGACCGACATTTTACTTCCTCATCCGATGGAAGGTTGCAGCAGATGGGAATCGAACCCCCCTTTTGCATACCGAAGGCTCCAAAAAAGTTTCAGTCGCATTGAAAAATACAAAAAAAAAACGAATGACCGAAATATCAGAGAATTGCTCTTTTAGAGATTTCTTAAAAAGATCGAAATCCATTTAGTACGCTTCTCCTATACTTTTCACACGTAATGCCACGCTTGCTCAAACACCCTCACCCCTACTCCCTTAATCGTAACGAACTTTATCGATGACTACTTTATTACATATTGTTTTTCTTTAATTGAATTTAGCTTTTTTAATTTTCTCTTCTATTATTTATAAGTTTTTCGTAGCCCAAACAGCAACTCTAAACAATAATAATTTAAAAAAATAATAATAATAAAAATCATATGATAAATAATTAACATGCCATTCCGGAGGTCGAATGTGATTTTGTCACCCATTCACGTTTGCAGACACTCATCAAGCGAGCAACAACGTCCGCAATACTGAGCTAATTTCAAAAAGAGCAGACTAGAAAAGCCTTTTGTTAGCTCGGAACTTTGTTCAGCGGGTTCGGCTTAAAGTCGCATGCGAGCATGGCAGCAACATTCAAATCGAATGGCAAAACCTATAGTTGTAACATCCACCACATGAGACGACGACGACGACGACGACAATGCCTTCAAGGTCTGAGCCAAAACTTTGGACTGCTCGCCATGTGTCAGATGAAATTTGGCCGTTGCTGACTTTTCTATCACAGAAAGGGTAGGTTTGGGGGCCGGTTTACAAAAAATTGCTTTTATTTTAACCAAATTCACGTCGTTTGTTTAGGAACCTGTTTTAGACCTTCAAAATGTGTTCAACAAACTGCCCTAGTCGCAGTCATCAAATCAGTCAATAAACGGCCTTTCACTGCTTTAAACTGTGACTCCACCGTGTCTGAACGAGGAAAACCCAAACAAGCAGGTGTGTCAAATATTCGGAATCGAATTAGGCAGCTCGTAAAAAATGAAACGATTTCGCTCGACAACTCACACGTCTTGACGGTCTCCATTGCAAGATTTGTTCTTAGCTCTAGGAGTTCTAAGGCACGAAAGGAAAAAGCACCCGAACCTCTTGTTACAGATCCCTAACCAACTTTTAACTCAAGCCAGGACATACATCTACTTGCCACCTCAACCAAACGCATCATCGAACATTTCCCGTTTCCGGGGTTGACTGAGATTGGACCCAGGCCAGCTGAAGTGAGAGGCAACCACGCTCACCACTACACCACCGATCCAGGCAGCTAAGCGTCCCTATGTAGGGTTGTAAAACTTTTTAAAATTCTGGTTGGAGACTATAAAAAAACAGTAAAGTAAATGTTATTCTAAAACATTCAATCAAATCGTAAAATTCTTAAAGAGTATTCTAAATTATGAAAATTCTTTTGCCGTTATTGTTTTTTTGCCTACCCGAAATTTATTTCAAATCGCTTTTTTATCGATGTTGCTTAAAGGACTCACCAAATCGTGTCTAGACTCTTTTCTGTTGGAGATATCACCCCAACTTGACTAAGGTTACGAAACGATTCAGCGCAGATTGGACGCTGCAGTCCGGTTTGTTCTGGTAACGATCAACAGTCCAAAAGTATCTAAGAGCGCAAAATATGGGGTCTATTGTGGGTATATCGCGCACAAAAAAAAAGTTGAGACGTGTCAATATTTTTTTTGTTTTATTGATGATACTTGCAAGAAACATTGGATCATCACACAGAACTTGGGCAAAAAATATTAAGAAATATAAACTGCAAACAAAATGTAAATACAGCTATTCCATTTGAAAAGAGCCTACCAAAAAAATGTTCTCCAACCGGGCTCCAAATTTTTCTGGGGGTTCCCTTGCCGAAATAATTGGACCCGTTTTTTTTTTGTTTGATCGTTAGAGTTTCCTGTACCGTGCTAGGGTGGTCCCAAAAACGGAAACATTCGTAAATTTTCGCAAAACCACTTTTTTTTTTCAAAAGATCATAACGCCGTTTCAACCGATTTAAGCTGTCTTGCCTTTCAAGGAAAAATATTTTGAGATCCGAAAAACAGCCAAACTATGAAAACTTAACATGGTGTTTTGACCGTGTCCTGGACCAAATAACCTATGTCTGAAAATATCTGTATCGGATTCCTCGAAGAATTTAACATAACATAACCCCGATCGGAGAACTTTTTTTCGGTTTAGGCTCTTTTCAAATGGAATCTAACTTTATTATGGCTAAATCTTCTATTTGTATTGATCAGAATTTTTGCAGTTTAAATTTACTGTTCTTTTATTGACACTTATCTTAAAAAAATACTATAAATTTTTAATTAAAATAACTATGTTTTTTACAAAAAATATAAAATTTGTTTTTTTTATTCTATGCAATTAAATTCATTCCTTTCATTTTTGATTATTTTTGCATGGAACGCTCATGGAACACACTACTTGACGAGACCTCTAGAAGCAACCGCATGAAGCACTGCCGCTTGTCGAAAGCTTTTGCTTTAAAAGCTTACGTAGCAATGATTTCGCCCCGAAAAGCTCACTGCTTGGAATTGAACGTGCGTTTTATAGCATAAGATGCTGTTTCATGAAATTTCCCGGATTCATGTC